>NW_006921609.1:20744233-20759351 GCF_000298275.1 Orycteropus afer afer | reverse complement strand
TTCTGCTGTCCATGGGGTTGCTATGAGTCAGAAATGACTCGACGGCACTTAACAACAACAACAACATAGCAAGGATTGTGAGGATGGTGCATGCTTGGCAGAATTTCCATATGTTGTACATAGGATCCCTGTTGTACACAAGTCAGAACCCACTGAACAGCACCTGACAACAATACAACAACAACAAAGGCTTATTAGTCCCTCACATTGTACTTCAACTGGGAGTTGGTCACAAAACTCTTTTTTATGTTTCTTCCCTCCTCAGATAAAGGTTGATGGGCAGCTCCAATCTTATTCTCCTGACAGAAGGGAGAATAAAAATGGCTTAATCTCCAAATAGGATCTCTGGTGGTATAGTAGTGCCTAAGGTATTTGACTGTTAACAAGAAGGCTGGTGGTTCAAACCCACCAGCCACTCCTTGGAAGGAAGGTTGGGCAATCTACTTCTGTAGTGATATTGCCTCGGAAACCCAAGGAGGAGTCGCTATGGGTCAGGTCCAACTCGAGGGCAGTGTGTTTTTGTTTGTTGTAGTCTCCCAATGGCTTTTAGAGCACCTTTCCAATGTCTCATATGTCACTTTCACTTACATGCCATTAGTTGAAGCATGTTCCATGACCAAACCTAAAGAAAAGAAAATTCCTCTCACAAGGAAGTACTATGAGTTGTGTGACTATTCCTGAAAGAGGATTATGTATGTCTGCCAGATGCCATAACTGCTGTGTCTCCCTGTGAGAAATGTACCTTAAATGTCAGAGATGATTTTTCTGATAATTGGAACAAGAATATAATCTACCACAGTTAAAAATTGTCAGAAAAATCATTTCTGACATTTAAGGTATGCTATTGATAATTCCTGACTTCCCTACAGCAACTCACCTATTGTCACTTTAATTATGTTATTCCCTCTGGGCAGTCAAGTCTCAATTGATAACATCTGTGACTAAAAGGCATTTCCTGAGCCAACTTGTCATTTGATGGGCATGGATTTCAAATGCACAGCGTTTCCTCTCAGAGTCATCCTACACTTGGCTTCTAGTGTGTCATTGGTTATGTCCTACACACTAACTTCTAGGCCTTGATATTTGTCACTTTCTGCCATATAAATTATTAGGATATGTGTGTTTCAATAGGTGTTTCATTTGGGCTACTTCATATAGCACTTTTGTTTTATGGTCTCAGGCATTTTTTAGTATATCTATAATTTCTAAAATATTATTCGTACTGTTAAACACAAAGTAGAAGACAGTGAGTCTGTTTTTGTCCCATACACTATATTTATAGGAATGTACCTTATATTCATGGGTGAGTCAAAATTATTATATTAATAATAACAAAATTATTGTTATTAACTGCTATAGACTTGGCTTCACTCATGTCAACTGCATGCACAATGGAACAAAACACTGACCATCATGAACCATCTGCATGATCTGTTGTAGATCAGACCACATTGGGTTTTCATTGCCTCGTTATCAGAAGTGGATCACCAGGGTTTTCCTCCTACTGTGCTTTAGTCTGGAAGCTCCATTGAAACGTGCTCAGCTTCACAGCAACATGTATTCCTCCACTAACAGACAAGTGGAGGCTAAGTTTAGAGTGCATAGAGTGGGAATCATTCTTGGGTCTTTCTCACAGGTGAGAATTCTACCACTAAAAATCCGTTGCCCCAATACAGTGTAATTTCACCTTTTCCTTAATGCTATATCCTATGATGGAGCACTGGTGGCATAGTGCCTAAGGAATTTGACTGCTAACCCACCAGCCACTCCTCAGAAAGAAGACTGGGCAATCGATTTCCTTAGAGATACCACCTTGGAAACCCAAGTAGGAGTTTCCAGGAGTTCAATGGTAGTGAGTTTTTTAGTTTTATATATATGTATATATATATATGTATGTATGTATGTATGTATATGTGTGTGTGTATGTATATATATATATGTATGTATGTATGTATGTATATGTGTGTGTGTATATATATCTATATATGTATGTATATGTGTGTGTGTGTGTGTGTGTGTATATATATATATATATATATATATATATCCTATAAATGCATCCTAAATTCATTTCAGTTGGTCATAGATCATTTTAATCTGTGTTAATTTTAGAGTTATCCAGGTTCTCAAAATTATTTTTACATATAAAAGTATATTGACTTATTTAATTTCATTCTGAGTGTTTTGTTTGCTTGTTTTCTTTTGCCTTTTGAGTGTTTTAGACTAAATGTAGAACTTTACATTATTCATTTAATATTTTTTGTTTGATTTACACTATTCATCAAACTTGGAAGGATCTTTAGAATCCAAATATTGCATGTGATGTGTTAACTAATGATCTATATTTGTGTCACTCACAAAGAAACTGACCAAGACTGTGTGTTCAGAAAAGCCATTAATAAAACTGTTGAGTTGAACATTTTAAAGGAATTGAGCTCTGAAACATATTGCTCAAGAACTTATCATAGTAGACAAAGAGTCATTAATCAGCAATCACCTTTCCTTCAATCCACTGTACTATACTAACACTCATTGTGTTTCTGCATCTTATCTACAAAGATATCATGATAGGGCTATAAGGGCTGTCAACTTGTAATAAGCCTATCTATCTGTTGTGAGAATCAGTTTTCTTTCTTTTTTTTTTGGCCTCTAATAATCACTCCTTGGAAGGAAAATGGGGCAATCTACTTCCATAGTGATACTGCCTCAGAAACCCAAGGAGGGGTCGCTATGAGTCGGGTCTGACTCAATGGCACATAACAACAACAATAGTCCCTGTAGACTTTTTCCCTCTCCCTCAGTGGAAGACAACTTTTTAAATGCTCGTAAATTACTGTTAAATGTCTTGCTCACATTCCTATTTATTATGTAAAACTTCACTTAAACAACCAATCAGAAATGAAAATGAGATTAATATATATCAGACTCAGAAACTATTTCTTTAATAATGATTGAATGGTCTTTGATTTCCACCCTCCTACTGATTACACATTTGAATGTTACTGTCTATTAACATCTCTCTATCCTTGTCAAGATCATGGTATTTTTGCTTTAATTTCATACTTTCATTTATTAACTGGAAAAAATTTAACTGCCTGATAAGAAGCCAAGCCACCACATTAGAAATTCAACCAATCTGGTAATTATTTTTTCAATTTTCTAGAATTATTTGTGATGAAATACAATTTGTTTCATCTAGGTTTTACAGAAGTATTAGCTGCTTCTGTCCTAGTAGTACAGTATTTATATAGAACTATAATATGATATTATGTTTTCCTAATAAAATATATGCTAGTCCTTTCAAAATAAATCTTCTTGATTAAAATTAAATATTACTGAATGATTAAAGGAAATCATTGATTATGCTGAGGTCAAACTATAAATTAAAGGAGATTTGACCTTGAAAATTAAGTCATAGGATTGGAGGCAGTTTTCTACTACATAAAAGGGGAAACATTGAAACATTCTCTCCAGGTTCCCAGACTGGACATTGGTATCTGTACATAGGCTTGCTGGGAAACAGGCTAAGCATGATCAGTCACTCAGTGAAATGTGAAACAAGCAGCAAGGCATAGTCAAACTGGTAAAAGACTGGACATCAAGTAAAGGAGAATAAACCAACCAACAAACAAAATGAACTATATCAAAGGAGAGTACCAAGAAATATGGAAGCAGAGTTTTAATTCCCATAACTACAGATCTACCTGCTTAAACTAACTTATAGTTAGAAATCTATAGAAATTGTTTATAGCCCCATTCTTAGTAAAAGAGATGTTGTTCATAATTATTTAAGAAATTTTCATATCTTCACAGGATTATAAGGCCCAGATCCATAAACTAGATGAAAGCAATTTCAGTTACCTTTGTTTCTGTGCACTAGGGCTGATTAGTATTCTAATAATTGTTTTTGTTTTTCCCTCTCCCTCTTAAAATTCCCTTTCTTTGGAATTATGTAGCAACTGTATGTGTCCTAGGGCTCATATACTTGGATCTCAAGTGGTAATCTTTGCATGATAAACAAATTTCTTCTTCCTCATGACTACAACAATCAGTTGTTTGACAGATATGTTGTTGTTGTTGTTATGTGCTGTTGAGTCAGACCCAACTCAGAGTGACCCCTCCTTGGGTTTCCGAGGCAGTATCACTACGGAAGCAGATTGCCCCATCTTCCTTCTGGGGAGTCGCTGGTGGGTTTGAACTGCCAGCCTTCTGGTTAGCAGTCAAGTGCCTTAGGCACTATGCTACCAGAGCTCCCTTGACAGATATAAGATTTAATAATTAAATATTAAGTAGTTATTTACAATTTCACATATGTATATATATGACATATGCAAAGCATCTATATAGAAAGTTATGCATATTCAGTGACATATGAAAAGACATACATAGACCCTTTACATGTTGTTGTTGTTGTTGTTAAGTGCCGTCGAGTCATTTCCGACTCATAGCGACCCCATGCACAGCAGAACGAAACACTTCCTGATCCACGCCAGCCCCACAATCCCTGCTATACTTGAGCCCATCATTGCAGCCACCGTATCAATCCATCTCCTTGAAGGCTTCCCCCTCTTTCGTCGACCCTCCACCCTACCAAGCATGACATCCTTCTCCAGGGAATGGTCCCTTCTTACAACATGACCAAAATAGGTGAGACGAAGTCTGGCCATTCTTGCTTCCAAGACCCTTTGCATATGTCACTGAATTTCTGTAGGTGGGTACACCCATTGATGTGCCCTCATCACTTTATTCACTACTATTTATAAGGTTTTCAGTGACTGATTTTTTTTCAGAAGTGGACCATGTCCTTCTTCCTAGTCTGTCTTAGCCTGGAAGCTCCATTGAAATTTGTCCACCATGTATGACCCTGCTGGTATTTGAAATAGCAATAGCATAGTTTCCAGCCCAACAGCAACACACAAGCCACCACAAGTGTAACAAATTGACAGACAAACAGAGGCCACTGAAATCTTGTGAATAGCAATGAAACATTGTATAATATAGTGCAGGATGATGAGCCCATCAGGTTGGAAGGCACTCAAAATACAACTGGAGAAGAACTGCATCCTCAAAGAAGAGTTGACTTTAATGACTTGGATGGAGTAAAGCATTTAGGACCTTCATTTCCTTTTGTGGCATGACTCAAAATTAATAATCAGAATATGTAAAGTACAAAGTATGAATCTAGGAAAATAAGAACTTGTAAAAAAAAATGAAATGGAAAGCATAAAGATGGATATCCTAGGCATTCATGAAATGAAATGGACTGCAATTGGCCATTTTGAATCTGATAATCATATGGTATACTATGCCAGAAATGACAAATTGAAAATGAATGTCATCACATTCATCATCAAAAAGAGCATTTCAAGATCTACCCTGAAGTACAAGGTTGTCACTGATAGGATAATATTCATATAACTACAAGGAAGATCAGTAAATATTACTATGGTTTGAATTTATGCACCAGCCACTAAAGCCAAAGATGGCAAAATTGAAGATGTTTACCAAATTCTGCAGTCTGAAATTGACCAAACATACCATCAAGATGTATAGATAATTACTGGTGGTTGGAATGTGAAAGTTGTAAATAAAGAAGAAGCATCAGTAGTTGGAAAATATGACCTTAATGAGAGAAATCATGCTGGAGATCTCATGATAGAATTTTTCAAAGCCAATATTTAATTCACTGCAAAAGTCTTTTTCAACATTATAAACAGCTACTATACGTGTGGACCTCACCAAATGGAAAAGACAGAAATCTAATTGACTCCATCTGTGGAAATAGACTATGGAGAATCTCAGTACCCTCAGTCAGTCAGAATGCCAGGTGCCAATGGTGAAACAGACAATAATTACTTAAATGAAAGTTTAAAATAAAGCTGAAGAGAAATACAATAACTCTATGAGAGCCAAAATATGACTTTGAGTATATTCTAGCTGGAGTTAAAGATCATCTCAATATGATACATTGAACTCTAATGACTGAAGACCAGATGAGTTGTGGGGTATCATCAACATGAAGAAAGCAAAAGGTCATTAAAAAGACAGGAAAGGAAGAAAAGATCAAAATAAATTTCAGAAGAGACTCTGAAACTTCCTCTTAAGTGAAAAGTAGCTAGAGTGAATGTAAAAAATGGTGAGGTAAAAGACCTTAACAGATTTCAAAGGATAACTTGAGAAAAGGTAATAAAATATTATAATGATATGTGCAAAGATCTGGAGTTAGAAAACCAAAAGGGGAGAATATTCTAGACATTTCTCAAGCTGAAAAATGCAAGCTTTGAATTGCAATATTGAAGGATTCTATGAGTAAAATATTGAATGATGTAGAAGTATCAAAAGAGGACAAAACAAATATACAGAGTCACTGTACCAAAAAGAATCACTCAATGTTCAACCATTTTGAGATGTAGAATATGATCAAGAACCAATGGTACTGAAGGAAGAAAGTCCAAGCTGCACTGAAGGAATTGCTGAGAAACAAGGACCCAGGAATTGACAGAATACCCATTGAGATGTTTCAACAAATGAATGCAATACTAGAAATGCTTGTTAATGCAATGAATTTGGAATTCGAGCAACTAGAAAAGATCCATACTTGTGCCCATCCCAAGAAACATGATCCCCAAAAATGCACAATTATAGAAGAGTGTTATTAATATCACACATAAGTCAAATTTTGTTGACGATACATCAAAAACGGTTGTATCAGTACATTGACAGGGAACTGCCAGAAATTCAAGCCAGATTCAGAAGAGGGTATGGGACAAAGGACATCATTGCTGATATCAGATGGATCTTGGCTGAAAGCAAATAGCAGAAAGATGTTTTGTCTGTGTATTACTCACTATGAAAAGGCATTCAACTGTGTGGATCATAACAAATCATGAATAATGTTGCAAAGCATGGGAATTTCAGAACACTCAATTGTCCTCATGAGGCACCTGTACATAGATCAAAAGGCAAATGTTCGAATAGAACAAGGAGATAATTCTTGGTTTAAAATCAGGAAAGGTGTGCATCAGGGCTGTATTCTCTCACCGTAATTAGTTGGTCTGCAGGCTGAGTAAACAATGCAAGAAGCTGGACTATATGAGGAAGAATGTAGTATCATGATTAGAGGAAGTCTCATTAACAATATGAGATATGCAGGTGAAAGGAAAGAAGACTTGAAGCACTTAGTGATGAAGATCAAAGACCACAGCCTTCAGTGTGGATTACCCTTAAACAAAAAGAAAACAAAAGTCCTCACAATTGTACCAATAAGCAACATCATGATAAATGAAGAAAAGATTGAAGTTGTCAAGGATTTTATTTTACTTGGATCCACAATCAAAAGCCATGGAAGCAGCTGTCAAAAAATCAAATGACATATTCTGTTAGGAAACTCTGATGCAAATTAAATCTTTAAAGTGCTGAAAAGCAATGTTGTTTTGATGGCTTAGTTATGCTTGACCCAAGGCCTGGTATTTGCAATTGTTTCATATATATATGAAAGCTAGACAATGAATAAGGAAGACCACCAAAAATCGATGCATTTTAATTGTGGTGCTGTTGAAGAATACTAAATGTTCCCTGGACTACCAGAGGAAGGAACAGGTCTCTCTTAGAGGAATTACAGCTGGAATGCTCCTTAGAAGTCTGAATGACCAGATTGTCTTGTACTTATTTTGTCCAAGTTGTCAGAAAGTATCAATCCCTGAAGAAGAATATCATACTTGGTAAGGTAAAATATCAGGGAAAAAGTGGAAGACCTTCAATACAAAGGATTGACACAGTTGCTATAATGATGTGTTCAAGCACGGCGAATATTGTGAGGATGATACTGGATGAGACAGTGTTTCTTTCTGTTACATATAGGGTCATTTTGAATCAGAACTAACTTGATAGCATCTAACAACTACTTTATTGTGCAGATGGGAAATAAAGGCCTGGGACATTTATAAGAAACTCAAGTGTCTTATACATAGTACCTGTTGTTTTTAGCCAACATCAATTTGATCCTCACTCACGATGACCTCCAAGCAGTGACAATTCAGAAGTAGAATTTGAGATCTTACTTCTGAGTTGCTTCTGGGTATGCTTGAACTGCCAATATTTCTCTTAGTGGTTCAGTGCTTAACCCTTTGTGCCACCTAGGGACTCAAGCTAGTTCCTAGGCAGCACCTATTGTACCTTACTTAGTCCAAGGTTTTTTTCAGAGCAGAATTACACCTAAAATTATTGCTCATCCTTACCTTCCACTGAAGAAACTATGCAGAATCACTCAAGAGTCATTTGTCAGCATGTTTCAAAAGCTTCAAAAATTAGGTGTCATTTTGGCAAATGAATCTTAATCCTATTTTTGAATGTATGACTGAACCTCACTGGAAGAAAGGGAAAAAGGAACTGACCTAAGTAATTTTGGAAAACAGTGTTTTGACTGAATAATATTAGAGTAAAGACAAAAGAACTATACATAAGCACTATAGCTTACTAAATGTTTTTTCTCACAGGTGTACAGATTATCAATTCTGAAATTAATCTACAGGCATAGTAAGGCTGAAGAAATAAATAAATAAAGTGTACATAGTGGAATCCACAGGGAAAAGTTATAAATAAACCAGGAAGAAAGGCTAGAGTGACCTCTGTAGTGTTAGCTTCCAAAACCAAACCAAACACACTGGCATAAAGTCGGTTCCCACTGATAGCTACCTCTGTTGGGTTTCTAAGGATGTAAATCTTTATGGAAGTAGATTGCCCCATCTTCCTTCTGAAGAGCAGCTGGTGGGTTTGAACTGCTGACCTTCTGGTTAGCAGTCAATTGCCTTATCCACTATGCCACCAGAGCTCCCTAGTGTTAGATCAGCAACAGAAATACCAGTATGGACTCATATTTATTGTAACATATGCAGACAGATAGGTTCAGAATAAATGTTAAATAATCATGCACAGATTAGTATACATACATATATACCCTACCTCTATGCTGAGAGGGCATAAAAGTAGTGATACTCTAGTAGCAATAAGTATACCTGTCAACCAGATCTTAAATTCTAAATATCATTCTTTAATTTAATCAGGGCTCCCTAGAGAAATAACTGTATCTAGTAGACACTTGACTGCTCACCAGAAGGCTGGCGGTTCAAACCCACCAGCCACTCCTCGGAAGGAAGGTTGGACAATCCTACTTCGGTAGTGATACTGCCTCGGAAACCCAAGGAGGGGTCGCTATGAGTCGGGACCGACTCAATGGCAAATAACAACAACAACAGTCTGGGACAGGAAAAAATACAAGCATGGAACATCTAGTAAAGCCAGAAAATAAAAAATAATGTTTTTAAAAGTAAAATAAAATATGATGGCTCACAATGGCCAAATCTGGAAAATTTGAGGGAAAAGTTAAATAAAAATAGTGTTTGATTACAACCAAATAAATAAAATAAATATCTCTGAATCTACTCTGATATAAAGAACACATCCAATAAAGAAATAAATGAGTGAGAAGGGACAAATCTTCCTTGCCAAAAAACTTCAAAAAATAATAAATGTAAAACAAACGAGGAAACCAGAAAACATCTATTGTAATAATCACTACAAGAAAGATTCAAGGTTGAATGCTAAAATTAATGGGCAAAATTTCAAGAAAAAAGATATTTGCACAACCTCAAATTGTTTCCCAAAAGATATTTTAGTTACATGCGGTTTTAGCATTAGTACAAAATTGTTTAGTATTCTTTCATACTAGAATTGGAGCTTAATTCTTCTCCCTTGAATGTGCACTAGTGAAGAGGGGTATAGCTTGGTGCTTTTTTTTTTTTTTTTTTTTTATAAACTGAATCTGGAAGAGAAAAATAATAACTTTACAGTGGAGAGAAGTAGCAGATACTAGGTTAATATCACCAATAAACAGTCATGCTTGTGTCATATATCCCCTGATATGATGAGACAGGCCCCTCAACATGACGGTATTCTTCTGCAAATCCCATATGCTTGATTTAATCATGAGATAACATCATAAAAATTTAAACTGAGGAACATTCAGCAAAATACCTGACTAGCAGTGGTCAGAACTGAAAACAAGAAAAGAATGAGAAATTGTTAAAGTTTGGAGGAGATTATAGAACATGATAACTAAATGCAACATGTTTACTATGATTTTATTCTGGAACAGAAAAAGGACAGTAATAATAATAATAATAATAATAATAACAGTAATCAAATACAAATAAACTGTAGTTAACAGTTTCTTTACCATTGTTAATTTTTTAGTTCTTATAAATGCACCATTGAAATAAAACCAAACCCACACCCCTCAATTCAATTCTGTCTCATACTCAGAATTGAATTAGGTTTCCAAGACTATAAGTGCTTAGGAAGGCAGATTGTCCCATGTCCCATCTTTCTTCCCTGGAGTTGTTGCTGGGTTCGAACTACCAACCTTTTGGTTAGCAGCCAAATGCCTTAAATACTACACCACCAGAGCTCTTTAAACACACCATGGCTAAGGAATAGATTAACATTAGGGTAAACTGGGTGGAGAGTATACAAGAACAATCTGCACATTTCTTTGCAATTTTCTGTAAATTTAAATTAATTCAAAATATGAAATGGATATTAAAATAAACGAAAAATAAGGTGTATAAGCTTGGGAATTAATGTTGTCATTATTCTTTCTTTAATTATAAATTTTTACATGGTTCTTTCTATGTGCTGGTCACTCTTCTAGGCACAAAGTGTGGGGCAGTAGACTAGAGATGCAGTGTCTGTCCCTACTTTAATGTGTGACTTAAAAGTCTATGTTTTGTGACTAAACAAAAATATCTGTGCTTCATCGGTAAGCATCTGTATTCTTTTACCCATGGACATTCAAAGCTACTATGGAAAATTCTAAAATTTTTTATTATTTCAATTTCAGTTAATAAATGTTGAAAACTATAATTTTAATAATGTTCTTTACTTATGTTTCAATGTATTCCCTATATTCATTACATATTATTTATATTGGGGGATTAATTGGACATTTAACCATTTATCAAAATGTTAAATTACTCATTTTTGTTTGTCTTTAATTTTGGGTAGTGTAAAATTAGTCTATGTTTCACTGACAAATATATATTTTTTTTTTTGTCATTTTTAATTGTGGTTTGGGTGAGTTTAGAGAGCAAATTCATTTTCCATCCAGCAGTTCACATGCACTTTGTCTCATGATATTGACTAGAATCTCCCCCAATGCAAAAGCTCTCTTCCCACTTCCTCCCCATAGTTACCTCTTCCCTGTGTCTTTCCCTCTCACACATTCCTGCCCCCCGAATGTCTCCCTGTTTTTGTAAATGCATTGAGTTAAAACAAAATTCACAGCACTCAATTCAATTCTGACTCATACACAGCCCTTCTATTCTCCCACGATTGATCTCTCCAAGGAGTGTATCTACCTAATGTAAATGTTCAGCTCATATGCCTGTCTTTAGTTTGTCTGGAAGCTACAGGAGTGGGTTCAGTTCCATACCTGAAGGGCAGGTAGGAGCCATAATCTCAGGGGTTCCACCTGGCTCAATCAGATCAGCAAACTTGGTACCTTTTTTTTTTTTTTTTTTTTCATGATTTTGAGTTTTGTTCCACATTACTCTCCCACGCTATCCAGGATCTCCTACAGAGATTCCCTTCTAAACAGTTGACAGTGGTAGCCAGGCACCATCTAGTTCTTCTGGTCTCGTGGTCATATACACTGAGGATCACATAATGTACCAGTCCCTTTGGCTAATTGTTTCCATGTGTCTTTAGCTTTTTTGGATTTCTTCATTGTTCTTTGTTCTGAATGAAGATAGATCCATCATTGCATCTAGATGACTGCTTGCAAGCTTTTAAGATCCCAGTCACTACTCACCAAAGTAGGATGTGGAACAATGTTTTTTTGTAGTATGTTATGCCAATTGAGCTTGTTGTCCCCTGTGACAATGGTCCTGAGCCTATAGGTTCAAGTACTTGCTCCCTATGGGTAGATAGCTGTGGCCAAGAAGTGACTACAATCTTGTCCCTTGTCAGCTCTACTATATACCTGGAATTTCTTGCAGAACATACAAATACACTTTTAGAAACATTGTCTGCCAACCCTATACATGGTCATGGGCACACTTCCCCTTGTGAAGACATACCTAATCATTCAGCCTGTCCACCCATCTAGCCACCCATATATCAATGTTTTCCTTCACTGACAATGCAATATTGTATGTGCAAAAGGGTTAATCTTTGTTGTTTGTGCCTCCCATGGACCTCTCTATGTCTTCCTCTTCCTCAACTCCACCATGTTAATCACTCACATTTGGTACATTGCCCTTCCCTTCATCCAAATCTATTTTTGTCTCTTCCTAGCCATGTTCTAGCCATGTTCCCTCCCTTCCTTTCCCACTCCTGGTAACCAACAGAGAATTTCCATCCATACATAAAGCTTTCTTTGACTTTTTACAATAATGGACTAATACAATATCTGTCCTTCCATGATTGACTTATGTCACTCAGAATAATATCCTTCAAGTTCATCCACATTACGCAGTTTTTTGCAGATTCTACATTATTCTTTATGGTTGCATGGTATTCCATTGTGTGTATGTACCATAGTATGGTTATCCATTCTTCTCTTGATGGGCACCTACATTGTTTCCATCTTTTGTGTATTATAAATAGTGCTGTGATGAACATGGGCATGCATATATCTGTTCTTTTTCTGGCTCTCACTTCTTGAGGATACCGTGTTAGGCTGGGTTCTCTAGAGAAGCAAAACCAGTAAAGCTTATATTATATATAGAGTGAGAGAAAGAGAAATTTATCTCAGGAAAAGAGCTCACACACTTATAGAAGTTGGATCAAATGTCAAGCTGGATGCTTTTCCCAACTCACACAGCTGCAGAGGCTGAGGAGCTCAAGATTGGTAGGCAGTATACCAGCTGTTAACTCCAACAAATGATGAATCCAAGATCTCCAGGCTGAATAGTGGATTGTTCACTCATAGACAGTTGTAGGTAGCACCACAGGATCCCAATCCACAGAAGAGTGTCTCTTTTCCCAGAATGTCCATAAATATATTGGAAGCAGGTCACACCCCTAGAGAAACTCCCTTTCAATGGATTGGCTGTTCAAAATATGCAAATCCAATTTCATCATGGGAATAACCACACCACAACTCTTTAAACCACACAGAATTGTGGTCCAGTGAAGTTGACACACAGATCCAACTATCACAGTCCACCACTTGTCAACTTGGCAGTTGTACACATCTTCTCAACCATATATAATTTCTAAATAAGGAAAATTATAAAGTCATATTTGTACCTAATGTGATAAGCTAACACATGTACAACCAAAGTGCATTAATGTTATTTACATTTAACAGTTCAGAACAGAAAGAAACAAAAATATTTGATGCACGTATAAAATGAAGAAATATAACAATCACAATCCTCATTTCTGCATCTGGTCACTTGGTCATAGCTCATATTCAGAACTACCTGCTTCAACCACCCATTTCATATTTTCTTTGCCCTCAGCAAGCATCTCAGCTGGTTGTGTTTTTTTGCCTGCTGGGGTAACCCAAACCTTCATTCTTGAAGGGTCTGGGCCATTAGTAGTCATATCAGAATGAGGTTGCTGTAATTTCCCACTGACTTTAATCACAGGGCATGATAGTACTAAGAGACGTCCTAAAGAATCTCCTGTATTCCAGACATACTCTTCTTTACCTCCATTATGTAGTGTAAATCCAATTTCCCCTTGGTAATCAGGATCTATCACACCAGATATAACAGTAATGTCCTTCTTAGTCTGTTGATCCAGAGGCATGAAGAAGCCAAAATGGGCATGTGGCATTCTTAACTTCCAGTTCAATGAAATCAATATTGTGTCTCCAGATGGGAATGCTTATGCCTTTGGGACTAAGATCTCCAGACCCACAGAGGATAGCATACAAGAGACAGGAAGCAAAAATTTTTGAGTCAGTCACTAGGGGTAATAGTGAGTGGTACCACTCCCATTTCTGCTCCTTGGTTCCTGAACCAGTAAATCCTAGCGATTGAAAAACAACACTGTATACTGGATGCTGTGTAGAGCATATACAGCCTCCTGGAGAAAATTGAGGTCTTTTTTGCAACACTTAAGCTGTGACTCAGCAGCCCTGAACTCATCTTGCTCTTTCACCACTTCGTGTAGCATTAGGAGAACCAACGAACTACCTTCCTTATACTCCCCATGCTGACAAAATTGCAGAAAAGTATCAAATATGAAATCACCCAGAGTCTCACTTCTAAAAGTACTTAATCTATTGGTGGTGCTATTTTGCATATAAATGTTACCACCTCATACCATGGATTAGCAGGGTCCCTTATACTAACAGATGCAGGGTCACCAGTGCCTTTACAATTAATCAAATTGGAGAACCAAAACAGAATTGGTGAGAACTAATTTAGGAAGCCCATCCTAATGATTTTGTCTCTAGAACTACTCCCAGTCCCAAATGTGTTAGGCTGGGTTCTCTAGAGAACCAAAATCAGCTTATAGAGAGAGAGAGAGAAAGAGAAATTTATCTCAGGAAAATGACTCACACACTTATAGAAGCTGACAAGTCCTAAGTTTTTGGATCAAACGTCAAGCTGGAGGCTTTTCCCGACTCACGCAGCTGCAGGGGCTGAGGAGCTCAAGGTTGGCAGGCATTATATCAGCTGTTGACTCCAATGAATGACAAATCCAAGATCTCCAGGCCGAATAGTGGATTGTTTGCTCATGGACAGTTGAAGGCAGCACAACAGGATCCCTATCCATAGAAGAGTATCTCTTTTCCCAGGATGTCCATAAATATATTGGAAGCAAGCCACATGCCTAGGGAAACACCCTTTCAACAGATTGGCTGCTCAAAACATACACATCTGATCCCATCATTGGAATAATCCACATCAAAATTGTTTAAACCAGACAGAATTGTGGTCCAGCCAAGTTGACACACAGCTCCAACTATCACATACACATACCTAGTAATGGAGTTGCTGGATCAAATGGTATTTCTAATTCCAACCTTTTAGGGAATCATCATACTGCTTTCCAGAGGGGTTGTACTTTTTTTTTTTTTTTTTTTAATGTGATTTGGGTGAAA
>NW_006921609.1:20742829-20743759 GCF_000298275.1 Orycteropus afer afer | reverse complement strand
TTTTCCAAATGCTTCTGAGTTTTGTTCCACATTGTTCTCCCTCTTTCCAAGATCTCCTACATAGTTCCCCTTCCTGGTGGTTGACATTGGTAGCTGGGCACCATCTAGTTCTTCTTGTCTCATAGTCATATAGGCTTCAGATTGCATGATGTACCACTCACTAGGACTAATTCTTCCCATGAATATTTTGTTTTCTTCATTCTTCTTTGCTCTGGATGAGGAGAGACCCATTGTTACATCTAGATGGCAGCTTGCAAGCTTTTAAGATCCTAGTCACTACTCACCAAATTAGGAGGTGGAACAATGTTTTGTGTTGTATGTTATGTCAATTGAGCTTGATGTCCCCTGCGACTATGGTCCCAAGCCCACAGGTTCAACTACTTGGTGCCTCTGGGTAGCTGGATTTGACCAAGAAGTGACTACAACCTTGTGCCTTGTCAGCTCTACTAATACACCTGGGGATTCAGATCAACAAATAGACTTATAGGACCATTGTCTGTCAACCCTACACATGGTCATTGGTATACTCCCCACTTCATAGACATACTTAATAGTTGAGCATGTTCACCTATCCTATCAACCCAGATACCCATGTTGCCTTCACTGACAATGCAGTACTTTATGTGCAAAAAGGTTCATCTTTGTTGTCTGTTCCTCCCATGTACCTCACTATGTCTTCCTTTTCTTCAATGCCACCATGTTGATCACTCACATTTTGTACACTGCCCAAATCAATACTTATCTCTACCTATCTGTGTCCTTTCCCTTCCCCTCCCACCCTTGGTAACCAACAAAGAAAATTTCCTTCCATAGATAAAACTTTCCTTGATTTTTACAATAATGGACTAATAAAATATTTGTCCTTATGTTATTGACTTATTTCACTCAGCATAATGTCTTCCAAAGTTATTCGGTGTTTTGCAGATTCTA
>NW_006921609.1:20739951-20741007 GCF_000298275.1 Orycteropus afer afer | reverse complement strand
TTATTAGGGTGTTGGAGTTTTCTATAAATTCTAGAGATAAGTCCCTTGTCAAATATGTCATTGCCAGATATGTTTTCCCAATCTGTAAGTTCTTTTTTGACTCTTTTGAAAAAGTCTTTGGAAGCACATAAAAATTTACTTTTTAGAAGATCCCATTCATGTAGTTTCTCTTCTGCTGTTTGTGCATTTTCTGTTATACCTGATAGTCTATTTATGCTATATATTAAGGCCGCTAAATTTGGCCCTAGTTTTTCCTTGAAGAACTCTATAGTTTTAGGTTTCACATTTAAGTCTTTGATCTATCTGCAGTTTTGTGTACGGTGTGAGGTACAGATCTTCTTTCATTTTTCTGCAAATGGATATCCAGTTTTGCCAGCAACATTTATTAAACAAATATACTCTTCCCCATTTAATGGATTTCAGCTCTTTGTCAAAGATCAGCTGACCATAGGTCAATGGATCTATTTCTGGGTTCTCAATTATATTCCATTGTTCTATGTGTCTGTCATTATACCGATACTAGGCAGTTTTGACTACTGTGGCTGTACAGTAGGTTTTGAGATCAAGCAGTGTGAGACATCCTACTTTGTCCTTCTTCTTCAATAGTGCTTTGCTTATCTAAGGATTCTTTCTTTTCCATATAAAGTTAGTGGTTGGTTTTCCCATGTTCTTAAAAAATGTTGATGGGATCTGGATTGGGATTGCATTGTATGTATAGATTGCTTTGGGTAAAACTGACATCTTCACAATGTTCCATCTCCCTATCCACAAGCATGGGATGTTCTTCCATTTGTGTAGATCTCTTATGGTTTCTTGTTTTTTTTTAATAGTTTTCTTTGTATAGGTCTTTTGTGTCCCCAGTAAGATTTAATCCCAAGTTTTTTTTTTTTTGTTTGTTTGTTTTTTGTTTTTGTTTTCTGTAGCTATTGTAAATGGTATTGATTTCCTTATTTCTTTTTCCACAATCTCTTTGCTGGTGTAGAGAAATCCAACTGATTTTTGGAAGTTGATCTTACATCCTGCCACAATGCTAAATCTCTCAATTAGTTCCAGTAG
>NW_006921609.1:20737801-20739614 GCF_000298275.1 Orycteropus afer afer | reverse complement strand
TTGATTGTTTTTCTAATGTTGAACCAACCTTGCATACCTGATATGAACCCCACTTGTCATAATGATGATTTCCTTGATATGTTGTTGCAGTCTATTGGCTAGGATTTTGTTGAAGATTTTTTCATCTATATTCATGAGAGATATTGGTCTGTAATTTTACTTTCGAGTGATGTCTTCACCTAGTTTTTGTATCAAGGTTATGCTTTCTTCATAAAATGAGTTAAGGAGGATTCCATCCTTCTCTGTGTTTTGGAATAGTTAGAGTAGGATTGGTGTCTGTTCTTCTCTTAATGTTTTGTAGAATTCTCCGGTGATACCATCTGGGCCAAGATTTTTTTGTTGTTGTTGGTCATTTTTTGATGACCTGTTCAATTTCTTCTTTCGTTATGGATCTGTTCAACTTTTCCATATCAGTCTGTGTTAGTTTAGGTAAGTGGTGTGTTTCTAGAAATCTGTCTATTTCTTTCAGATTTTCACATTTGTTGGAGTACAGTTCTTCATAGTATCCTGATATTATCCTTTTTTACTTCATCTAGTTCTGTTGTGATGTCACCCATTTTGTTTCTTATTTGTGTTCTTTCCTTCATTTCCTTTGTTAAATTTTCCAGTGGTTTGTCAATTTTATCAACCTTTTCAAAAAACCAACTTCTGATCTTGTTGATTTTTTCTATTGCCCTTCTAATTTCTGTTTCATTGATTTCTGCTTGAATCTTGATTATATCCTTTCTTCTGGTGACTGCAGGCTTTCCTTGGCATGCATTCTTTTTCTAATTGTTGGAGATGAAAGTTTAAATTGTTGATCTTGGCTCTTTCTTCTTTTTGGATGTGTGCACTTATTGCTATAAATTGGCTTCTGATCACTGCTTTTGCTGTGTCCCAGAAATTTTGGTATATTGTGTTTTCATTCTCATTTGATTCGAGGAAATTTTGAATTTCAATTTTTTTTTCTTCTCTCACCCAGTCTTTCTCAAGGAGGGTGTTGTTCAGTTTCCATGTGTTTTCTCTTTTTCTGTTGTCGTGTTGTTGATTTCTAGTTTAACAAACTATGATCTGAGCATTATGATCTGAGAAGGTGCTTCATAGTGCTTCTATGTTTTTAGATTTATGAAGGCTTGCATTATGGCCTAACATATGGTCTATCATGGAAAATGTTCCATGTGCACTGGAAAAAAATGTATATTGTGCTGTAGTTGGGTGAAGTGCTCTGTAGATGTCTTATAGACATGTTGGTGGATTGTATTGTTTAGTTCTTCTACATCTTTGTTGAGTTTCTATCCAGTTGTTCTAACTTTTATTGAAAGTGGTGTATTAAAGCCTCCCACTATGAATGTGGAGTCATCTATTTGACTTTTGAACTATTTTAAAGTCTGATTTATGTATTTTGGGGCTCCTTCACTGGGTCCATAGATATTTATTATGGTTATATCTTCTTGTTCCATTGATCCTTTAATCCTTATATAATGTCCTTCCTTGTCTTTTATGGTGTTTTTTGTCTTAAAGTCAATTTGATCAGAAATTAATATTGCACTCATTATCTTTTATTGTTGCCAATTGCTTGATGTATCTTTTTCTAGCCTTTGATTTTTAGTCTATTTTTGACTTTGTCTCTAAGGTGTGTCTCTTGTAGGCAGCATACTGATGTATTTTGTTTTCTTATCCAATCTGCAACTCTCCATCTCTTGAGTGGTGTATTTAATCCACATCCTCTTGGTGGACAGAGGTGTGGCCATCCATCACTCTCACCCATCTTCTGAACTGTCCAGGAATTCCATCCCAGTCTGTGTGCTCAGATGGAGCCTGGATGCCCTGCCCC
>NW_006921609.1:20733714-20737575 GCF_000298275.1 Orycteropus afer afer | reverse complement strand
TGTGATTGCATGGTGTGTAGTTTGTCAATTTGCTTTTACTTTTTGGATGGTTATTCAATTGCTATTTTTGTCTAACTGAGTGGAAGACAGCAACAGTCTCCATATGACACAACTATACACACACCTCCAGTAGCTTCACTTACTGAGTGAGAGCCACCACTTCCTTCTCCACCAACAGGACAATGATAAACAACCACCAAGAAGAGCCTGACTCACCCTGGCTGCTTCTCACAAACAGTTAACAGAGATCTAAATATAATAATGCCATGATGTCTCACAGATAACAGACCATCACAGTCCTCACAAAGAAGCAAGATATAGTGGTAGAAACAAGGGAGCATGATACAGACCCAGAACACAACCCTGAGGAAGAAGCAGAATTGGAACTCTCTGATAGGGAATTCAAAAGAATTATATTTAGGTATCTTCAAAGGATTCAGAGACAGACCAAGGAAACACAGACAAAATCCTAGAAGAATTTTGCAAAAAAATACAAGAACAAAATGACAAAACAAATGAAAAACTAGAAATGCTTTTAAATCTACACATAGAAACCCAGAAGATTAACTAAATTGTCAAAATTAGAAAGCACATTGAAAGGGTAAAGGAGTAGAATTGATGAAATGGAATACAGAATTAATGAGATTGAAGACAAATACTTGAATACTTCCTTGGAAAGGTATCAATCAAAAAAAGATCAAAACAAAATGAAGAAAGCCTAAAGTTCATGTGGGATACCATCAAAAGGAATAACCTATACGTTGCTGAAATTCCAGAAGAGGAAGAGGAAAACAAAATCACTGAGAAAAATATCCAAGATTTGTGGGAGGAGAACTTCCCTGATATGATGAAAGATGAGAATATATCCATTCAGGAGGTCCAACGAACCCCAAACAGGATAAACCTCAAAAGAAAATCATCAAGACATATTGTCATCAAGCTCATCAAAACCAAAGACAAAGAAAGAATACTGAAATCAGAACAGGAAAAACAAAAATTACTTACAAAGACAGCCAGTAAGATAAGCTCTGAATTCTCAGCAGAAAATATGCAAGTGAGAAAGAAATGGGATGGTATATATATAAAACTCTGAAAGAGAATAATTTTCAACTAAGAATCATATACCCAGCAAAATTGTCCATCGAATATGATGGTGAAATTAGGAGATTTCCAGATAAGCAGAAACTAAGGAAGTTTGTTAAAGCCACACCAAATTTACAAGAGATGTTTAAGGAAGTCCTTTGAACAGAGAACCAAAAATAGCAAATAACAACCAACCATTAATACACAAGATGACATAACTCAGAAACCACAGCTATGGATTTATGCAAAGTAAAATAAGCTTACAAGACTGTAAACAAGGAACCAGAGACATTAATTGGCAAGTGTGGACAACTACAAACCAAAAAGAGGGAAAATATTGTGTAGTTACAGAACTTCTAAATGGTGAGAAAGTCAAGAGAGTTGCAAGAGAATGGACTGTTCTAAACTCAGAGAGAAAATTATAAATCATAAGGTAACCTCAAAGAAAAATTATAAACCTTCACTTCACAATAAAAAAGAGGACAAGCACAAATATTCAGCAAATACTAAAACAACAGCAACAAAGGAAATGATAACATGATTCATAAACATAATGACATCAGCACAAAAATAACATGGAACAAAGAAACCAGGGACACCATAAAAAAAAAACACATAATAAAATGACAGCAACTGTGATAGTTGGAGCTGTGTGTCAACTTGGCTGGACCCCAGTTCTGTGTGGTTGTTCCCATGATGGGATCGGATGACTGTGTTCTGAGTGGCCAGTCTGCCCAAGGGGAGTTTCCCTAGGGGTGTGGCCTGCTTCCAAGATATCCAGGGACATCCTGGGAAGAGACACATTCTTTGAGGTATTGGAACCCTGGTGTGCTGACTACAGACTTCCGTGAGTGAGCAACCCACCGCTCGGCCTGGAGATCTTGGATTCGTCTTTTGTTGGAGTCAACAACCAGTGTACTACCTGCCAGCCTTGAATTTCTTGGCCCCCTGCGCTTACGGAAGCTAAGGCTGCTGCCAGCCCATTTCCTCCAGAGACTTGGACTTGTCAGCTTGGACTTGTTGGCTTCTATACCCTTGTGAGCCATTTTTCTAAGATAAATTTCTCTCTCTCTCTCTCTCTAAGTATATATATATACACTTTGCTGGTTTTTGTGTTTCTCTAGAGAACCCAATCTAACACAGCAACCAATTCATACTTGTCAATAGTTACACTGAATATTAATGGATTAAATGCACCACTCATGAGATGGAGAGTTGCAAATCGGATAAGTAAACAAAACTCGTCATTATGCTGTCTACAAGAGACACACCTTAGAGACAAAGACAAAAACAGACTAAAAATCAAATGTTGAAAAAAGATATATCAAGCAAATGGCAACAATAAAAGAGCAGGAGTGGCAATATTAATTTCTGATCAAGTTGACTTTAAGGCAAAAAACACAAGAGACAAGGAAGAACACTATATAATTATTAAAGGATCAATGGAACAAGAAGATATAACCATAATAAATATCTATGGACTCAGTGAAAGAGCCCCAAAATACATAAATCAGACTTTAAAATAGTTGAAAAGTGAAATAGATGACTCCACAGTTATAGTGGGAGACTTTAATACACCACTTTCAATGAAAGATAAAACTACTGGAAAAAAACTCAACAAAGATGCAGAAAAGCTAAACAATACAATCTACCAACTTGCCCTTAATGACATCTACAGAGCACTTTACCCAACAACCCCACAATGTACATTCTTTTCCACTGCACATGGAACTTTTCCCATGATAGAACATATGTTAGGCCAAGAAGCAAGACTTTATAAATTTAAAAACATAGAAACACTGCAAAGCACCTTCTCAGATCATAATGCTATCAAATTAGAAATCAAAAATAGGAAGATCAACAGAAAAAGAGTAAACACTTGGAAACTAAACAACACCCGCCTTGAGAAAGACTGGGTAAGAGAGGAAATAAAAATTAAAATTCAAAAAGTCATTGAATCAAATGAGAATGAAAAGACAACCAAAATCTTTGGGACACAGCAAAAGCAGTGATCAGAGGCCAATTTATAGCAATAAATGCACACATCAAAAATGTACAAAGAGCCAAAATCCACACTTTAAACCAACATCTACAAAATTTAGAAAAAGAAGAGCAAGAAAAGACTATCGTCACCTGTGGTAGTTATGTTTGTGTGTCAATTTGGCTGGTCTTGGTTGAGTGACTGGGCAGCTGGTAGTAGTTATTCCCAACGATGAGACTGGCAATCAACTCCTGGTGGGATCTACCACAGGCAGCTGAGTAGCTGTCTTTGGGACATGGTCTGCTTCCTGTATATAAGGAGAAGGCTTGGGAATGGTCTCTAGCTTATGGCACCTTGAACCCTGCATGTAGCCATGTCATGGTCCAGCAGCCTGCCATGCTGTGCCGACCTTGGGACGTACAATGAACTTGATTTAATGGCCTGCTGTGTGGTTTGGTAACATCGAGACTGTGCCTTTTTACTTGTCTATCTTTGGCTTGGCAGCCTCAGCAGACAGCAGCTGTCTGAGTGAAGAAAACCCTCTAACTTCAGTGGCTGGGAACCAGAGGCAGAGCTGAAGCTCAAAGTTGAGGAGCTTTCACCCAGCCCCTAGAGACTGGCACTTTGAACTTGGACATAAAGTGTCCAAATTGTAAGAATAAACTCCTGTTTGTTAAGGCCATCCCATTTGTGGTATATTCTTCTCGGAGCAGCACTAGGTAACCAGAACATCACTGCAAAGAAGGAAATAATAACGATTTGAGCAGAAATCAATGAAACAGAAAACAGCAGAGCAA
>NW_006921609.1:20730283-20732586 GCF_000298275.1 Orycteropus afer afer | reverse complement strand
CTTCAAGAAACCATAAGAGATCTACATAAATGGAAGCACATACCATGCTCATGGACAGGAAGACCAGACATTGTGAAAATGTCAATTCTACCCAAAGCAATCTATACATTCAATGCAATCCCAATCCAGATCCCATCAACATTTTTGAAGGATATGGAAAGACCAATCACTAACTTTATATGGAAAGGAAGGAAATTTTGGATAAGCAAAGCACTACTGAAGAAGAACAACAAAGTAGGAGGTCTCACACTGCCAGATCTCAAAACCACAGTAGTCAAAACTGCCTGGTATTGGTATAAGGATGGACATGCAGACCAATGGAATAGTATTGAGAACCCAGAAATAGATCCATCAACCTATGATCAGCTGATCATTGACAAAGGGCCAGAATCCATTAAATGGAGAAGATAATGTTTCTTCAATAAATGGTACTGTCATAACTCAATATCTACTTGCAGAAAAATTAAACAATATCTATACCTCATACCATACACAAAAACTAACTCCAGATGGATCAAAGACTTCAATGTGAAACCTAAAACTATAGAGTTCCTCAAGGAAAACTAGGAGCAAATTTAGGGGCCTCAATATATGGCATAAATAGACTATCAAGCATAACCCAAATGCATAAACAGCAAAAGAGAAACTAGATGAATGGGACTTTCTAAAAATTAAGTTTTTATGGCTTCCAAAGGTTTCTCAAAAAGAGTCAAAAAGAATTTACAGATTGGGAGAAAATATTTAGCAATGACATATCTGACAAGGGACTTATCTCTAGAATTTATAGAAAACTCGAGCACCCTGATAACAAAAAGACAAATAATCCAATTAAAAATGGGCAGAAGACATGAATAGACATTTAAACATAGAGGATATTCAGGTAGCCGACAAACATATGAAGAAATGTTCACCATCATTAGCTATTAGAGAGATGCAAATCAAAGCAACAAAAGATACCATCTTGCCCCAGCACTAGTAGCAAAGTTCAACACAACAGAAAATAAATATTGGTGAGGATGTGGAGAGATTAGGACTCTCATACACTGCTGGTGGGACTGTAAAATGGTACAACCACTGTGGAAAGCAGTATGGCGATTCCTTAAAAAGTTACAATTAGAAATACCATTTGACCCAGCCATTCCATTGCTAGGCTTATATCCTAAAGAAGTTAGAACCATAATAAGAACAAACTTATGCACACCCAAGTTCATCACAGCACTATTTACAACAGCCATAAGATGGAAAACCTAGGTGTCCATCAAATGAAGAATGGAGAACCAAACTATGGTACATAGACACAATGGGATACTATGCAACCCAAAAGAATAACCTAGACTATGCAAAGCACCTCATAATGTGGATGAACTTGGAAGACATTATGCTGAGTGAAATAAGACAATCACAGGACAAACATTGTATTAGTCTGTTACTGTAAAAGTTAAGGAAAGGTTTATCTATGGAAGGAAATTTTCTTTGTTGGTTACCAGGGGTGGGGGAGGTGAGGGGAGGGAACAGTGTTATTTAGGTAGAGATAAGTATTGATTTGGGTGGAGAGAAGGGCAATGTACCAAATGTTAGTGATCAGCATGATGGTATTGAGGAAGAGGAAGACATAGAGAGGTACATGGGAGGTACAGAAAATAAAGATGAACCTCTTTACACATACAATAATGTGTTGTCAGTGAAGGCAAACATTGGTATATGGGTGGATAGATGGGTGGACATGCTGAGCAATTAGGTATATCTATGAAGCAGGGAGTTTATCCAAGACCATGTATAGGGTTGGCAGACAATGGTCGTAGAAGTGTATTTGTATGATCCATTAGAATTTCAAGGTACAGTAGAGCTAACAAGAGACAAGTTTGTAGTCACTTCTTGGTCACAGCCAGCTTCCCAGAGGGACCAAATAGTTGAACCTGTGGAGTTGGGACCATATTTGCAGGGGACATTGAGCTCAGTTGGCCGAACATACTACATAGATCATTGTTCCACCTCCTACTTTGGCGAGTAGTGACTGGGATCTTAAAACCTTGCAAGCTGCCATCTAGACGCAATGATGGGTCTCTCCTCATCCAGAGCAAGAATAATGATGAAAACCAAAGATTCATGGAAACAATTATTCCTGGTGACTGTTACACCATGTGATCCTCAGCCTATACAATTATGAGACCAGAAGAACTAGATGCTACCCAGCTACCACTGTAAACCACTTGGAGAGGGATTTATGTAGGAGATCCTGGATAGAGAGGGAGAACAATGTGGAACAAAACTCAAAATCATTTGGAAAAAAAAAAAAAAAAGAG
>NW_006921609.1:20726664-20729665 GCF_000298275.1 Orycteropus afer afer | reverse complement strand
ATTTTTGTAAAATCATAATGTTAATTTATTTTTTACACTAAATAAAAAAAAAAAAAAAAAACAACTGACATAGCAGCACTTAGGAAAATGTCTCCTAAGGGGAGGGAGTGGTTGTCAAACAAACATAGAAGGCATGCATTATTTGTGTGAAAATATAGTATGTGATTATATTTCATCTAAATTTGATTGAAATATGTTTTATTTTAAGTAATGTGATAGATAACTCTATTGTTCATAAAACACAAAAAAAGATTCATTCATAATCATTGTCAAACCCATATACTATACCACTGAAAAACAACGTAATTGTGTTAAAGCTACAGCTCTTTTTGTTTTATTTTGTTTCTCTAATTTAAAGCTAAGTATTTGCCATTTTACTGTCTCAAGTCCAGAACTCATTGATATGCATGATAATGAAGATGCAAATGTTATGCAAATCAGATTACTGAATTAACAGCTATATAAATACAATGCTTTTACTAAATTTAGTACCTGCATCAAAATAGTCTTATACCTTTAAACAGTTCCTAAAATAGAGAAATATATATACTCCTCCAAATAAGGAAATACATGTTTTCTTTTGTTGTTGTTGTTATGTGCCCTCGAGTCAGACCAACTTATAGCGATCCCTTCTTGGGTTTCCCAGGCAGTATCATTACAAAAGAAGATTGCCCCACCTTCCTTCTGAGGACTGGCTGTTGGGTTTGAAACACCAGCCTTCTGATTAGCAGTCAAGTGCCTTAGCATTCCTTGTTCATACAAATTATTCATGTAGAAAACACCATTTGACATCCTTCCAGTTTCTTTACTTCCTTTCTTTACTCATGGTTCAATTTAAGTTTAACCTCATCCACAAAGCTTTTCTGTGCATTTCTAGTCCTTTAATTGACATTAACATATATTTCATCTCCTTTCCTAACTGTTCAGGATGATGATAATGATGATTGATGATTTAACTATGGTCTAATTTTTGTGAAGTAATCACTGATTATACACCTTTAAGAGATTTAAAAACATTTATTATTGCTATGTGCCACTATTCCCCTACCAGGGGAACTTATTGATATTGTTAGGCACCATCGAGTTGATTTCCACTTGTAGTGACCCTTTGTACAAGAGAATGAAACACTGCCTGGTACTGCATCATCCTCACAATCCTTGCTATGCTTAACCCCATTGTTGCAGCCACTGTGTCAATCCTTCTCATTGAGAGTCTTCCCCTTTTTCTCTAACTATCTACTTTACCAAGTACAATATTCTTCTCCAGGGGTTGGTCCTTTCTGACAACATGACCAAAGTAGGTGAGATGAAGTCTGGCCATTCTCACTTCTAAGGAGCATTCTGGCTGTCCCTTCGTCCAAGAGAGATTTGTTGGTTATTCTGGCAGTCCATGGTGTTTTCAGTGTTCTTCATCAAGACCATAATTCAAAGGCATCAATTCTTTAATGTTCCTTATTTATTGTACTGCTTTCACATGCCTATGAGGCAACTGAAAATTCCATAGCTCAGGACAAGTGCACCTTAGTCTTCAAAGTGACATCATGCTTCTTACACTTTAAATAGGCCTTTTGCAGCAGATTTTCCCAGTGTGACACGATGCTTGATTTTTTGACTGCTGTTTCCAAATATGTCCTGGATGAAGTGCAGCCTGAATGCTCTTTGGAAGAGAGAATGGACAGACTTTGTCTCACCTACTTTGGTCATGTTGTCAGAAGGGACCATTCTCTGGAGAAGGATGTCATGCTTGGTACAGTGGAGTGTCAATGAAAGAGGGGAAGGCCCTCAACAAGAAGGATTGACACAGTGACTGCAGTGATGGGCTCAGGTATAGTAGGGTAATGAGGGTGGCCCAGGACTGGGCAGTGTTTTGTTCTGTTGTACATAAGGTCCCTATGAGTTGGAGATGACTCAACAGCACATAAAAACAACATCCATGAGTGATAATTGTGGATTCAAGCAAAATGAAATCTTTGACAACTTCAATCTTTTCTCCATTTCTCATGATGTTGCTTATCGGTCCACTTAAAAGGATTCTTGTTTTCTTTATGTTGACAGGTAGTCCAGACTGAAGGTAATCCACACTGAAGACTTTGATCTTTATCACTAAGTGCTTCAAGTCTTCTTTGCTTTCAGCAAGCCATATTGTATCATCTGCATATCTCAGGTTGTTCTTAAGGAATCTTCCTCCAATCTGGATATTGCCTTCTTCTTCATATAGTCCAGCTTCTCAAATTATTTGTTCACACTTTATGTTGAGGTGTGATCTATAATGAAGACTGTCGTTTTTGATGTTCATCAGTAAGTGGAGTAAGTTCTCTTGCTTTCAGCAAGCAAGGTTGTTAATGAGTCTTCCTCCAATTCTGATGCTGCATTCTTCTTCATAAGCCTAGCTTCTCAGAATGTTTGCTCAGCATATAGATTGAATAAGTATGGTGAGTGGTTACAACCCTGATTCAAGCCCTTCCTGATTTTAAACTATGCAGTATTCCCTTATTCTGTTTAAACTACAGCCACTTGGTCTATGTATAGGTGCCTCGTGAGAATAATTAAGTGTTCGGGAATTTCCATTCTTTGCAATATTGTGCATAATTTGTTATAATTCACACAGTCAAATTCTTTTGCATATTCAATGAAATACAAGTAAACATCATTCCAGCATTGTTTGCTTTCAGCTAAGATCCATCTGAATTTAGCTTGCATTTCTGGAGGTTTCCTATCAATATACTGCTACACCTGTTTTTGAATCATCTTCAGCAAAATTTTACTTGTGTGTGATATTGATTTGTTTGATAATTTCCACATTTTCTTAGGTCACCTTTCTTTGGAATGTGCACAAATATGAATGTCTTCCTGTTAGCTGGCCTTGTAGCTATCTTCCAAATTTATTGACTTAAATGAGTAAGCACCTCCAGCACTACTTCCATTTTGTTGAAATGTCTCAGTGGGTATTCTGTCAATTGCTAGAGCCTTGTTTTTCACCAATTTCTTCAGTGCAGCTTGG
>NW_006921609.1:20715578-20725639 GCF_000298275.1 Orycteropus afer afer | reverse complement strand
TTTCTCCATCTTTCATTTAGGCAGTTGATGTGTAAATTCAAATAATAGTCATATAAACTGGTCTTCCTTGTAGAGGTATGGATATTGTTGTCTTTATTCTCCAGTGCTGTTGTAACAAAAATACCAATAGTATATGGGTTTAACAAACAGGAATTTATCTCTTATAGTTTAGCAGGCTAGCAATCCAGTTTTAGCCAGCTCTAGGGACTGAGTGAAGGTCCCTCAACCTTGAGCTTCAGGTCTGTCTCTGATTCCATGCTCACTGGAGCTGAAGACTTCTTCTAACACAGATTCTGGCTGTTGAGATGACAAGCCCAATTGTGACAGGTAAAATGTCATAATCTAAGGCAAAAATTCTAAGATCAGAAAGCCATTGTTTCAAGTCCAGGAACTGGAAATGAACACTTGACCAAATGCAGATCCAAAATGTGCCAAAAAGCTTGAGACCTTCCTCAAAGCTTCTCCATATATACTGGAAGCAGGCCAAACTACAAAGGCAGCTAATCAACTGCTTGCAGGAGCATCCACCATGGAGTTAATTATATTACATCCAGTCTCATCATGAGGAATAAGCACATCCAGCTGCCAAGGCTCTCAAAACTATAACCCAGCCAAGTTGACACACCATCTCAACTACCACAGATATTAGCCAATATTCCAATTCATATCAATTTTCTCCTCAAATCCCATGTTCCATCAGATAATACATGTGGGCAAAATCAGGGAATGGCTGTGTATTCCTTTCATGCATCCTAACTATATCTTTGTAATTATCTAATACTTAACCAAAGCTAGTAAGTAGAATTCCAATAATTTTGATATTTTAATCCCAGTTAGTCTATGTCAAGAGGTGTAGTTAGTAATGTTCCTCATTTATGTTTCAGTATCTTGTTTATACTTTATTATATTCTATATATTTATTATATATATTATTATATAGTTTATCTTTTAAAATCAATTAAAAATGTAACCATTTATCAGGATTTTAAGTTAACCATTTTTTGTTTGTCTTAAATTTTATGTAGTATAAAATATAATAAAATGTATTTTCTTAATCAGATTGCTTTTTATGTGGAGATACATATCAATATAAATTTATATTCTGGTCCAGTAATTAATTATTCTATGACAAGCTTTTATGTTCTTTTCTTTACTTAAGAATAGTGGAGAGATAAAACAAATAAATAAAATACAGTGGACTCAAAACCAGTTGGTCCATGAAAAGAAATTTCCAGAACTAAATAACTCTAAAATTCCTGATCTGCCAAAACTATATTAATTTCTGTATAAATGTGGGTTTGTGTGTGTGTGTGTGTGTGTGTATTTTAGATTCCTAGATATATATATATATATATATTCCCATATGTATAAATTAATATATTTTAAGTCAATCATTAGTACATATAGAAAAAGAAATAATTTATTAAATCTATTCAGATAATATATGTTTTATATAATCTGAGTGTATAAAATCAGGGAGTGCATAGACTTACATTTTATCTATTCATAAATAGAGTTGACAAATTAAATGTAGAGCAGCTGGTTAAATTTGAATTTCTGATAAACAACAAATATCCATATATTTAGTATGACCAAACCAAAACCAAACTCACTGTTATTGAGTCTGATTCGACTCATAGGGATCCTTCCTTGGTTTTTGAAGTGGTTTCACTAAGGAAGTAGATTGCCCAATCTTCCTTCTTGGAGTGGTTGGTGGGTTTGAACCACCAGATTTCTGGTTAGCAATCAAAAACCTTTGGCACTATGCCACCAGAACTCCAATTTAGAATGCATATGTCACATATATTGCATAGGATATACTTATACTAAAAAAATTATTATTATACTCCACAGATATCTTTCACTTTGGAAGAAAAGACCAAAGTGGATGTCAGAGGAGACTCTGAAACTTGAACAGAAGATCTCTAAGAGCAGCTCTAGAAGATAAAGTCAATTATTTATTATGAAATATGCCAAGAGTTGGGGTTAGAAAACCAAAAGGGAAGAACACACTCAACATTTCTCAAACTTAAAGAACTGAGGAAAAAACTTAAGCCTCAAATTGCAATATTGAAAGATTCCATGGGCAATATGTTGAATGATGCAGGAAACATCAAAAGAAGATGGATGGAATACACAGTCACTATACCAAAAAAATTGGTAGATGATCATCCATTTCAAGAAATGGCATATGATCAAGAAACAATAGTATTGAAGGAAGAAGTCAAAGGTGCACTAAAGGAATTGGAAAAAAAAAAAAAAAAAAAAACAAGGCTCCACAATTGACAGAGTACCCACTGAAATGTTTTAACAAATGGACCCTGCAATGGAGGCACTCACTAGGCTATGACAAGAGATTTGGAAGGCAGCTACTTGGTCAACTGACTGGAAGAGATCCATATTTGTACCCATTCCAAAGAAAGGTGATCCCACAGAATGCGGAAATTATCAAACAATATCATTGATATCACATGCTAGTAAAATCTTACTGAAGATAATTAAAAAATGGTTGTAGCAGCATATTGACAGAACTTCCAGAAATGCAAGCTGGATTCATAAGGGGGCATGGAGAAAGGGACATCATAGCTGTCAGATGGATCTTGGCTTAAGGCAACGAATACCAGAAAGATGTTTCCTTGTGTTTTATTGACTATGCAAAGGCATCAGATTATGTGGAACATAACAAATTGTGGATAACATTGAGATTAATGGGAATTCCAGAACACTTAATTGTACTCATGAGGAACCTGCACATAGACCAGGAGGCTGTCGTTTGAACAGAACAAAGGGATTCTGCATGGATTAAAGTCAGGAAGGGAGTGTGTGAGGGTTGTATCCTTCCACCACACTTATTCAATCTGTATCCTGAGCAAATAAGTCGAGAAGATGGACTATATGAAGAAGAATGTAACATCAGGATTGGAGGAAGGGTTATTAACAACCTGTGATATGCAGATGACACAATTTTGCTTGCTGAAAGTGAGGATGACTTAGAGCACTTACTAATGAATATTAAAGACTACAGTATACAGTATGGATTACACTCAATATAAACAAAACAAAAATCCTCACAACTAGATCAATAAGCAGCATCTCAATAGATAGATAGAAGATTGAAGTTGTCAAAGAATTCATATTACTTGGTTCCACAATCAACGTCAATGGAAGCAACAGTCAAGACACCAGAAGATGTATTGCATTGAACAAATCTGTTGCAAAAGACTTTTTTCAAACACTGAAGAGCAAAGACATCTCCCTGATGACTAAGGTGTGCCTAACTCAAGTCATGGTATTTTCAGTTGCCTCATATGCATGTGAGAGCTGGACAATGAATAAGGAAGGTCAAAGAAGAGTTGATGCTTTTGAATTGTGGTGTTGGTGAAGAATGTTGAAAGTACCGTGGACTGCTAAAAGAACTAACAAATGTGTCCTGGACGAAGTGCAGCTGGAATGCTCCTTGGAAGCAAGAATGGCCAGACTTTGTCTCACCTACTTTGGTCATGTTGTCAGAAGGGACCATTCTCTGGAGAAGGATGTCATGCTTAGTAAAGTGGAGGGTCAACAAAAGAGGGGAAGGCCCTCAACAAGATGACTTGACACGGTGGCTGCAGCGATGGGCTCAGGTATAGCAAGGATTGGGAAGCTGGCACAGGACCAGTCAGTGTTTCATTCTGTTGCACATAAGCTTGCTATGAGTCAAAGGTGACTCGATACCACATAACATCAACAGCAACTACAAATATTATTTAACTAAGCACCCTGTATTCTATTTGTTAATTCAACAACCCTATCGACAGAACATAATGCTACTAGAAGCCTTTCAGATAATCACATGTTCATCTATATATTTTGAAAATAAATTATTAGTCCAAAAGCAAAAAAAAAAAAACCTCACTGCCGTCGAGTCAGTTCAACTCAGAGCAACTCAACCCTCTCCTTGGGTTTCCAAGGTGGTATCTCTTTGGCAGTAGATTGCCCAATCTTCCTTCCTAGGAGTGGCTGGTGGGTTTGAACTGCCAGCCTTCTGGTTAGAAGTCAAATGCCTTAGGCACTATGCCATTGTTGTTGTTGTTATCTGCCGTGGAGTCAGCCCAACTCATAGCAACCCCTCCTTGGGTTTCCAAGGTGGTATCACTATGGAAGTAGATTCCTAGCCTATATATATATTTTTCTATAGAAATTTTGAAAAGTCAAAAATAGAGCTAATTTCCAAAGGATAAAGGTAACTAGACCACAAGAAGTCAGTCATGATCTTTTTCTTGAAACATTATAGGATACCTGTTTTATTATTTCAACATTAATATATGTGAATATGTATGTGTACCTCATAGCCATATATATGCCTGATAAACAAGGACTGAAAGCTGCAAATATGTAGATCTATATATAGAAATAAATTCTGTGTGGACAAGAACACTTGCAGTGATTTATTAAAAAGTAAAATGGTCAACCTGAAAGAGAAACTCCAACCAAACATTTAAACAACTAAAAATTTAAAAATAATAAGAGAAAATAATATCAAAAATACACTTTATTTAGTATAAAATATGGATACTACCCTTCACTTTCTTTGAAAATAACATATGCCAACTATAGACAAAGGAAAATGGGGAAGCAAAAAGGCTGTGAAACTAACACTGGAATGACAAACACCCAGAGTTTGGAATCATTAAATGTGATAGTTAACAGTCCTATACTCAACTTGAAGAAATCATGTGGTCATTTGAAATACAATTATTTATCATTATACTGTTGCCACTGAGCCACCAACAAAATACAAAATTCAGTATCATATGCTGTTTAACAAGTCCAGAAAGCATGTAACACAAGTTAGAAAGACTTCCAATACATATGGCTAACATTTTACAATGTTGGTGTTAAAGTGGTAAACTAAGACAAGATTTGAAAAATTGTTATCTTATTTTCCTAACAAAATACCATGAAGTGGGTACTATTTTCTTCACTTTAAAGAATAAATAATTATTTTCTCTCATTTCTGGAGGTTAGAGTTCCAAATCAAAATATTGGCCATGTTGATTCTGTCTGTGAATCTCTCTCCTAGGTTCTGGTCAAGCAAGCAATACTTGGAGTCCCTTTGCTATTTAAAGATGATCTGTCTCCACTGTCACATAGCATCTCTCCCTGTGTATCTGTCTCTCTGTGTCTGCACTGCCCTTTATAAGACACCACCCAGAAAGGATTAGGTTTGGAACTCATCATACTTTTGTATGATCTCATTAATATAACAACAATAAAAATCTATTTTCAAACAGTATCACATTCACAGCTATGAAGGTTAAAACTCCATCATACACTTTGGGGAAGCACAATTCAATCCATAACAATTACCAAAGTACAATACCTTAGTCCCTGATGACATCAGGTCAGTCAGACATTACCATACCTATTGATATATGTGCATTATTATTGTTTAGAAACATTGCTCAAACTGATGACTTACACAGCAAAAGAATTCCTTCTACCTTGAAGAGTAGTTATTTTCATTTCTGAAAAAAAAACACTTTTGTTTATAATTAAAAATTATATTTAGCATGGAGTAAATTAGATTTATTTTATCCATATGCCACAAAAGGTCAAATCCCATCTGTTCATTTTCTCTACTTTTCAAAATGAGTAATGTTTAGGTATTTCTGAATATATACAGATGTTAATAGCCTCTGGGAAATCTAACCTTTGGTTTTGTCAACAATTTCTAGTGTTTGTTCAGTGGATTTTGGCATGGACAATGGAAGTGATGAATTCAGTTTATGGTCAGTATTGGCACATTAGTAGTGGAAATTATAAATGGCATAAAAATATATTATTCATTATGATGTGCTCATTGTGGTAATGAAAAGAAGTAAGTGTGCAAGTAAAACTCATGCCCCATATCAAAATGCTACTTCCAATAATGAAGTTCATTATGAACTGGTTAGCCACACTAGGTTACAAATTTGCATAAGGGATTTGTAATCTTTTTTTTTTTTCATTTGGAACATTAATATTTTAATAGAGACCATAAGTATAATGAGAGAAAAAAATTAAGTGGCAATTTGAGATTTTTACCAAGGTAAATAGACAACAACTGTTTCATTCTTTAAAGTGATGTCCTTAAATTCCACCTCACTTTGTTATTGAAACCTGGTATATATTGGGAATTTTAGAAAATTATTGGAAGTTGTATTTTTTACATTCTGTGTCATTTAATCAGTGTAAAAATCATGTACATGAAAGTTGATGAGGAGTACTATTATTTGATATATTCATAAACATAAAATTATAAGCCCATGTTAATTCTCTCTTCATTTATATATTGTCATAGTCATCACTTCATTACCTGGACCAAATTTAACATTACAGAGTGATATCTAATGATTTTATGCAATATAAGTGGCAAGTTATCCAGTCACTGAATATTATTTGCAAAGAGATTCCTTCTGATTTTCAATCCTTCAAAATACTTTAAGCTTTAAGGATCAGTCATGTCACAAGAAAAAAAAAAAAAAAAAAAACAGAAGATGCGTCCCTGCTTTGGTTGAACTTCTATATTAGTGGAATGTGTATAAAAATGCAAATAAATTTATATCAGCATCTTTGTATAAATCACACTCATTAAAATGCTATTTTTTCCCTTAACGTCTAAATTGCTAAGATGATTTGGATAATGAGACCCAAATAAGATTAGTGGGAAAGTTTCAAGTAATAGTGATTCTTGAATAATTTTTTTGTAGAGGAAAATTGCACTATCTCCACTGAGTCAGAATCCCATATTTATTGATTTTTTTAATAGACAAGTAAGTTTTTTTTTTTTTTCTCATTTTTTAATAGAATTGCATTTATTGAGCAATTCTTTCTATTTTTTCTACCATTGGGTTGAATTTAATATTTAGTCAGAAAATATCTGTAAGAGGTGATATTTATATTTTTAGGTAGAAAAAAAATTTTCTACATGATCCACAATGGAAAATAACTTATTTATATATTGGGGAAGTAAATTAAAAGTGATACTATTTTTGCATTTGTATAATTATTTATGTTTTATAATAATCTTTCTCATGGTTATCTTTGGAATGATTTTTTGAGCTAAATATTATCATCTCCATTTTATAGGTAATGAAACAGTTTCCGAATACACAAAGAAGATTAGAACGTGGCAGAGTCTGAACCCAAGTTTTCTAATTTCTGATTTTCATCTATTTCTGCATATATACCCTTGCCATGAGAAGAGTGAAAATACATCTAGTTTGATCCAACAATTAAATGAACTCTTAGAAACAGAAGGCCCGATGGAAATCTATTAATGCATATAATTAGTCAAGCAACCAAATAGCTTTCTTCTCCCTTGGGCGGGGGGGGGGGACTAGTTCTGTCTGATTGCTTCACATTCTGCTGATGTGTCATTGTATGCCATTTTATATAGTCCATTTGTTTTTCTCTCTATTTTTTGTTAGGTGATTGAAAAAGCTGGGAAAATTAGGCATAAACAAAAGAGCCATACTGTGAATTTTTGGCTTATTAAATATCTCTTTCCTGTTAATGAAAAGACTAGTTTTCAAAATCCTAGATGAAATGAAATGTTAGTTGATTTAGTATGCACCTGAGTTCCTTTGTGATATATCGATACTAAGGTGGAATAAAAATTCTAAAACTATTTCCCATAAATATAAATATCTCATTCTTTCTGCAGTGGTGTGGTCAGAAGGAGTTTGCTGGCCCTTTATCCATATATCCAAATACATCTTGTTTTAGCATCAACAAGAAACTGGAATACTGCACTTGAAAGAAACAGTGATTTATTCCTAGAAAGAGTCAGGAAAAAGCAATAAGTTAGATTGCATGTAGATCATGGTTTCTTTTCTTTTTTTTAACTTTTTACTGTGATTTGGGTGCATTTTTACAAAGTAGATTCATTTTACAATCAACTATTCATACACAATTTGTTTCCCTGTAGCGTAATATCTCTACTCCCATTTCCTCCCTGTGGTTACGCTTCCCCTGTGTCCTTCTTGTCCATGCACTCCTGTCTTCTTGCCTTTCTACCTGTGCAAATGCTGCCCTTCTTATCCACCCTTGGTTTTTTGTTCTAAGGATTGGATCTCCCTGGTATAGTTGTTCAGTCCATAGGCTTTTCTATCCTTTGGCTGTTAAGCCACAGGATTCAGTTCAATTCCAGGTCCAAAAGATGACTCCGGGCCACGGTCTCAGGAATTTCACCAGTCTCTGTCAGATCAGCAAGTCTGTTTTTGTTTGTTTGTTTGTTTTCTGATTTTGAGTTTTGTTCCTTGTTTTTCTCCCACTCTAACCAGAATCTCCAATTTTGATCCTTTTTCAAGTTGCTACCATTGATAGCTGGCCACTATCTAGTTTTGGTCTTATGGTAATATAGACTGAGATTCTCATGGTCCATTTGTTTTTTGAGCTAATTGTTCCCATGAATATTGGATTTTCTTCACTCTTCTTTGCTCCAGATTAAGAGAGACCAATAGTTGCATCTTAGATGGCTTATCACACACTTTAAAGACCTCAGTTGCTACTCACCAATGTAGGATATAGAACATTTTTTTTTTTACTATGCCAATTGAACTATGCCATTTTGAATTAGATAACCATATGATATAATATGCCAGGAATGACAAATTGAAGAGGAATGGCATGGCATTCATCATCACAAAGAATGTTTCAAGATCAATCCTGGAATACAATGCTGTCTGTGATAGAATAATATCCATACACCTACAAGGAAAGCCAGTTAATGTTACTATTATTCAAATGTACATAACAACCACCAAAGCCAAAGATAAGGAAATTGAAGATTTGTACCAAATTCTGCAGTCTGAAATTGACAAAGTATGCAATCAAGATGTGCTGATTACCACTGGTGAGTGGAATGAAAATGTTAGAAACAAAGTAGAATCACTGTTAGTTGGAAAATTTAGCCTTGGAGATAAAAATAATGCTGGAGATTGCATTATAGAATTTTGCAAGATCAATGACTTATTCATTGAAAATACCTTTTTTTCAACAACATAAATAGTGGCTATACTCCGTTCACCAGATAGAGTACACAGAACATATTGACTACATCTGTGGCAAGAGACGATGGAGAAGCTCAATATCTTCAGCTAAAACAAGGCCAGAAGCTGATTCTGGAACAGACTATCAACTGCTCATTTGCAAGTTCAAGTTGAAGTTGAAGACAATTAAAACAAGTCCACAACAGCCAAAATATGACTTTGATTATGTCCCTCCTGAGTGTAGAGACCATTTAAAGAATAGATTTGATGCACTGGACACCAATGACCAAGCTGGAGGAATTGTGGGATGACATCAAGAACATCATTCGTGAAGAAAACAAAAGGTCATTAAAAAGACAGCAAAGGAAGAAAAGACCAAAATAGATGTCAGAAGAGACTATGAAACTTACCCTTAAAGGGAGAGTAGCTAAAGCAAAGGGAAGAAATGACAAGATTAAAGAGCTAAACAGATTTCAAAGAGCAGCTTGAGAAGACACAGTCAATTATTATAACAAAATGTGCAAAGACATGGAGTTGGAAAGCCAAACAGAAGAGGAACACACCTGGCATTTCTCAAGCTGAAAGAACTAATGAAAAAATTAAGCCTCGAGTTGAAAAATTGAAAGATGTTTTGCCAATTGAGCTTGATGTCCCCTGTGACTATGATCTCAAGCCCACAGGTTCAACTTTTCAGTCCTTCTGTGTAGCTGACTGTGACCAAGAAGTGACTACAACCTTGTCCCTTGTCAGCTCTACTATACACCTGAAAATTCAGATGATACAAATGCACTTATAGGACTATTGTCTGCCAACCCTATACATGGCCTTGGGTGCACTCCCCACCTCATAGACATACCTAATAGTTCAGCCTGTCCATCCATCTATCCACCCATATACCCATGTTTGCCTTCACTGACAATGCAGTAATATATGTGCAAAAAGGTTCATCTTTGTTTTCTGTAACACCCATGTACCACTCCATGTCTTCCCCCTTCCTCAATGCCACCATGTTGATCACTCACATGTGGTACATTGCCCTTCTCTTTA
>NW_006921609.1:20712624-20714683 GCF_000298275.1 Orycteropus afer afer | reverse complement strand
AATCTGTAGGTTCTCTTTTCACTCTTATGGAGAACTCTTTGGAAGCACATAAAATTTAATTTTTAGAAGGTTCCATTCATCTAGTTTCTCTTGTGCTGTTTGTGCATTTTGGGTTATGCTATCTAGGCTATTTATGCCACATATTGTTGTTGTTGTTGTTATATGCCATTGAGTCAGCCCTGACTCATAGCGACCCCTCCTGGGGTTTCCGAGGCAGTATCACTACAGAAGTAGGATTGCCCAACCTTCCTTCCAAGGAGTGGCTGGTGGGTTTGGACCGCCAGCCTTCTGGCTAGCAGTCAAGTGCCTTAGGCATTATGCTACCAGAGCTCCCTTTACTCCTACTTTTTCCTTGAGGGACTCTATAGTTTTAGGTTTCACATTTAAGTCTTTGATTCATCTGGACTTAGTTTTTGTGTATGGTGTGAGGTACAGATCTTCTTTCATTTTTCCGCAAGTGGATCTCCAGCTTTGCCATTACCATTTATTAAACAAATGTTCTCTTCCCCATTCAGTGGATTTTGGCCCTTTGTCAAAGATCAACTGACCATAGGTTGATGGATCTATTTGTGGGTTCTCAATTCTATTCCATTGGTCTATGTGTCAGTCATTATACAAATACCAGGCAGTTTTGACTACTGTGGCTGTATAGTAGCTTTTGAGATCTGGCAGTGTGAAACCTCCTACTTTGTTCTTCTTCTACAATAGTGCTTTGTTTATCCGAGGTCTCTTTCTTTTCCATATAAAGTTAATGATTCATTTTTCCATATCCTTAAAAAATGTTGATGAGATCTGGATTGGAATTGCGTTCAATGTATAGATTGCTTTGGGTAGAATTGACATTTTCACAATGTTCAATCTTCCTATCCATGAGCATGGAATGTTCTTTCATTTAATGTAGATCTCTTATGGTTTTCTTTGTACAGGTCTTTTGTGTTCTTAGTAAGATTTATTCCCAAGTATTTTATTTTTTGGTAGCTATTGTAAATGCTGTTGATTTCCTTATTTCTTCTTCATCAACCTCTTTGCTGGTATATGTCAGGCAGAAGCACGGCAGGCCAGGTGGGTGAATGATTAAGCCAGAGGGAATTATAAGAACTGGTCAAGCAAGGAAGTGCCTGACCAGAGCCTGTACCAAACCCCAGCATGTCACCCTTACTTACAAAAGAACCCAGCACCTGACTCTTACTCACGAAAGCCACCAACCATTTCCTGCCCACTATGTTAATGAAATGATTCATCTCTACTTCCTGCCCCCACGTTAATAGGGTGCTTTTACCTTATTGGTTCCTGTAACACATACCCTGCTCTCAATCTGGTCCACTGAGGAACAGGAAAAGTAACAGTATAAAAACCTTTTTCTTTTACCTGGGTGGCACGACTTCTCGGGCCCCTCTCAGGAACCCATGAATCTCACCTAGGTCCCTCTCAGGAACCCGTAAACCCCACCCAGGAGCACACAATAAAGCTTTCCCAACTTTTGCTTTTGAATCCCCTCTTTCTTTCCACCGTGACCATGACCGCCTTCACTGAAAACTTACAATATAGAGGAATCCAACTGATTTTTGCAAGTTGATCTTGAATTCTGCCACAATGCTAAATCTCTCAATTAGTTCCAGTAGATTTTTGATTGAGTCTCTTGGATTTTCTAGGTATAGGATCATATCATCAGCAAATGGGGTAGTTTGACTTCTTTCTTACTAATTTAGATGCATTTGATTGCCCTTTCTTGCCTTATTGTCCTGGCTAGGACTTCCAGTACAATGTTGAATAGAAATGATGATAGACGATATCTTTGTGTGGTTCCTGTTCTCAAAAGGAACAGTTTCAGTCTCCCTCCATTGAGTATAATGTTGGTTGTTGGTTTTGCATAGATACCCTTTGTTATGTTGAGGAATGTCCCTTCTATTACTATTTTGCTGAAAGTTTTGAGCAGTAATGGGTGTTGGATTTTATTAAATGCCTTTTCTGCATCAATTGATATGATCATGTGGTTCTTCTCCTTTGTTTTATTTATGTGGTGGATGATGTCGATTGTTTTTCTAATGTTGAACCATCC
>NW_006921609.1:20692338-20712039 GCF_000298275.1 Orycteropus afer afer | reverse complement strand
TTATTCATGTTATTTGTATTCTCTCCCTCTTTTCCTTTGTTAAATTTGCCAGTGGTTTGTCAATTTTATTGATCTTTTCAAAAAACCAAATTCTGTTCTTGTTGATTTTTTCTATTGCCCTTCTATCTTCTGTTTGATTGATTTCTGTTAGAATCTTTATTATTTCCTTTCTGCTGGTGACTGAAGACTTTTCTTTCTGTTCTTGTTTTAATTGTTGTATATGTTGATTTAAAGTGTTGATTTTTGGCTCTTTCTTCTTTTTTGATGTGTGCATTTGTTCCTATAAATTCACCTCTGATCACTGCTTTTGCTGTGTCCCAAGATTTTGGTATGTTGTGTTTTTATTCTTGTTTGATTCAAGGAATTTTTGAATTTCAATTTTTATTTCTTCTCTTATACAGCCTTTATTTAGGAGGATGTTGTTCTGTTTCCATGTGTTTACTCCTTTTCTGTTTATCTTCCTATTGTTGATTTCTAAATTGATAGCATTATGATCTGAGAAGATGCTTTAGAGTATTTCAATGTTTTTAAATTTATTAAGGCTTGCTTTATGGCCTAACATATGGTCTATCATGGAAAATGTTCCATGTGCACTGGAAAAAAAAAAAAAATGTATATTGTGCTGCTGTTGGGTGAAGTGCTCTGTAGATGTCTATAAGGTCAAGTTGGTGGGTTGTGTTGTTTAGTTCTTCTGTAGCTTTTTTGAGTTTCTTTTCAGTTGTTCTATCTTTCAATGAAAGTGGTGTATTAAAGTCTCACACTATGATTGTGAAGTCATCTCTTTGTCTTTTCAACTCTTTTAAAGTCTGATTTATGTACTTTGAGGCTCTTTCATTGGGTCCATAGATATTTATTATGGTTATATCTTCATGTTCAATTAATCCTTTAATCATTATATAATGTTCCTCCTTGTTTCGTATGGTGGTTTTTGTTCTACAGTCAATTTGATCAGAAAGTAATGTTGCCATTCCTGCACTTTTACAGTTGCCCTTTGCATGATACATATTTCTCAAACCTTTAATTTTTAGTCCACTTTTGTATTTATCTCTAAAGTGTGTCTCTTGGAGACAGCATATTGATGGATTTTGTTTCCTTATCCAATATGCAACTCTCTGTCTCTTGAGTCATGCATTTAATTCATTAACTTTCAGTGTAATTATTGACAAGTATGAATTTGTTGCTGTCATAGTGTTATGAGTTTTTTCATGGTGTCCCTAGTTTCTTTGTTCCATATTATTTTCCATGCTGAACTCATTATGTTTATGAATTGTGTTATCATTTCCCTTGTTGCTGTTGTTTTAATATTTGCTGAATATTTGTGCTTCTCCTCCTTTTTATTGTGATGTGAAGGTTCATCATTTTTCCCCAAGGTTACTGTGTGATTCACAATCTTCTCTCCAAGATCAGAACAGTCTATTCCATCCAGCAACTCTCCTGACCTCTTCCACATCCAGAAGTTCCACAACCACACAGTATTTTCCCTCTTTTTGTTTTGTAGCTGTCTCCACTTGCCAATTGATGTCTCTGGTTCCCTGTTCACAATCCTGTAAACTTATTTTACCTTGGATTTTTCCACAGCTGTTGTTTCTGGATTATGTCACCTTGTGTATTAATGGTCAGTTGTTATTTGCTATTTTTGCATTCTGCTCCCTTGTTTCTACCACTTTATCCTGCTTCTTTGTGTGGACTGTGATAGTCTGTTGTCTCCAAGACATCGTGGCATTGTTGTATTTATATCTCATTTAACTGTTTGTGAAGAGCAGCCACGGGTGATTCAGGCTATTCTTGGTGGTTGTTCATCATTGGCCCACTGGTGGAGAAGGAAGTGGTGGCTCTCACTCAGTAAGTGAAGTTGCAGGAGGTGTGAGTGTAATTGTGTCCTATGAGGACTGTTGCTGTTTTCCACTCAGTTGGACAAAAATAACAAATGAATAACCATCAAAAAAGTAAAAGCAAATGAACAAAAAATACACCACATAATCACACAGGAACAGTAACCCAAAAAGGAAAAACAGAAAAAGAAAAGCCCTGTAGTATCTGGGGAGAGAACAATAAGAGAAAAAAAAAAAAAAAAAAAGAATAGAGAAGGAGAATAATGAAGGAAAAATGGGAAAAACAAGGAAAGGTATTAACCATGAGAAAGACAACAACAACAATAACAAAAAAATGCAACTAGGAACAAGGAAAAGAAGAAAAGCTGAAAACTAGAATCTAGGAGGGGAAGAATAAAGAATAATAGTAAAAAGGGCAAATGTAATAATAATAATAGCTTTAAGACAAACAAACTAAAAAACAGAAAAAAAAAAATTGGAGAAGGGTGGGGCAGGGCACTCAGTCTCTATCCTAGCACACAGACTGGAGTGGCCCAGAAATTAGGTGAGAGGGAGGGATGGCCACACCTCCATTCCCCAAGAGGGTATGGGGTATAAGAGTAATAAGGGGTATGTAGCACCTTTCCTGTCATCTGGGTCCAGAATGTCCTTGCAGTTCCGAGCAAGTGGAGTCTGTTCTTAAGTCCCTGGAATCTGAGAGAATGCTGTTGCCTTAAATATCCAAAATGGTCAAGCTGCTTGTAAACATTCAAAATAACTGTGCTCTCTGGACAGACAATAGTCCACAGCTCAGCCCACCTTCATCTTCGCTGCTTCCTCTTTCATTACCTGACCTCTAGAGCAGTCATCCATGCAGTCCCTGGCTAGAATCTTTAGACCATTTTAAGAGTTGCATGTTTGTATATGTTTTATAATAGAAGTCTGTTTTAACCTGTTCATTGCCTATATTAAGAAAAATGACTTTTCAACATTGATGTGCATTGTATTATTCACTCATAGTCTACCTTGTTCCTCAAAGTATGTAAGGCAACTCCATACAAGCAAATCATTTTTATATTGTTGGTGTGGTAGTTAAGGTTGTGTGTCAACTTGGCTGGGCCTGGTTGACTGGCTGGGCAGCTGGTGGTAGTTATTCCTCATGATGAGAGTGATGATCAACTCCATGGTGGAATCTACCACATGCAGCTGAGTAGCTGCTTTAGGGATGTGGTCTGCTTCCCGTATATAAATAGCAGATTTGGGAATAGTCTCTAGCTTATGACATTCTTGAACCCTGCACGGAGCTGTGTCGTTTTTCAGTAGCCTGCCATGCTCTGTTTCCAATGAACTTGAATCAATTGTCTGCTGTGTTGTTCAGTAACATTGGAACTGTGCCTTTTTACTTGTCAACCTTGTGTTTGTCAGACTTAGCAGCCAGCGTCTGTCTGAGAGAAAAGATACTTCTAACTTCAGTGGGCTGGGAGCAAGAGGCAAAGCTGAAGGCCAAGGTCAAAGGGCTTCCATCCAGCCCCTAGATACTGACATTTTGAACTCAGATTTCTAGCCTCCCAAACTGTCAGAGATAAACTGTTTGTTCAAGCCCACCCATTTGTGGTATATTTCTGTGAGAGTGGCACTAGGTAACCAAAACTTTTAGTATCTGGAACTTAGAGCAGGTAGGGTAACACATAAAAACTTGTCTATTTATTTTATGTCTTAGAGATCAGACAGAGAGAATTAGGATTTTGAGATTGGAAGATGAAGTCTGGATTCTAATCCATTATCAAAATCTTAATTGTTTTATTGGATATATCCATATATTATTACACACTTTAAAATATATTCAGCTTTATCAGTTCACTAAAGCCATATTAAAACTGTTTCTATGAACATAACAATAAGAGAACTGCATATGTGACCTCCTCTAAGCGTAGATTAAGCAATTTAAACTAATTTTCACTCCATTAAAAATGGTATAATAATTTCCATACCAGCTCCATATTGGTTCTTTTCTATGGGCCTAAGAAAAAAACAAGTTTTTCACATAAAAGGGATAAAGAATTTTGAAAATGACCAAGAAGCTAAGAGTAAATGAAAAATGTATCTTTTAAATTTAGTTATAAACAACATACTTTTATACATCTTTGATTTTTATTTTTGCTGAGAGTTTTTAATCTTAAAAACTTTCCATTCTTGACATTTTAAGATGGTGATAGTAGAATTATATCTTCATGGGGTGAGTTTTGCTTGATATGTTCAAATGAATTTATCTCATGCCTGTATAGATTCTTTTCCCTTCACAAATGCACCATTTTCAACATTTTCAGACAACTACAGATTTTCTTAGGAGCTCTGATACCATAGTGCCCAAGGCACTTAATTGCTAACCAGAAGCCTGGAGGTTTAAACCCACCAGCCGTTCCTTGGAAGGAAGGTGGGCAATGTACTTCTGTAGTAATACCATTTTGAAAACCCAAGGAGGGTTCACTATGAGTCGGGTCTGATGGCACATAACAAGAATAACAGATTTTCTTGTGCCCATATTAAGGATTATCATCTTGTGTTCAGCTATGTTGTGTAACTTATATTTCCAAACATTCTTTGCTTGATTTCTAATGATTATGTGAGAGGACATAATTTTAGGAAATTTCTAGAAACCTTTTGCTAAAATTGTATATGCTTTATTTTGTGGAAGTTTAGATTTATTTATAGGGGTTCCCTGGGTTATGCAAACAATTTGGCTACTAACTGAAAGGTTTAAGGTTGGAATCTATTCAGAGGCACCTCAGAAGAAAGGTCTGGCAATCCACTTGCAGGAGATCATAGCCATTAAAGGTTTTATGGAGCACTTTGTACTCTGAAACACATGAAGTCACCAAAAATCAGAATCAACTCCAAGGCAACTATTCATTTTTCAACTTTCTGGTTTGTTTGTTTGTTTGTTTTTGTTTTGTTTTTTTAATGTTTATATATGCAGTTTGTCACACTGTGGTCACCAGAAATCAGAATCATCTCTAAGGCAACTGTCCATTTTTCAACTTTCTTGTTTTATGGGTTTTTTTTTTTTTTTTAAATATTTATATATGCACTTTGTCATACTGTAGTGACTTGCATTTTGTGAGGCTAGAGATTATGGCACTGATATTTCAAATACCAGCAGGGTCACCCATGAAGGACAGATTTCAGCAGAGCTTTCAGACTAAGACAGACATGGAAGAAGGAAGAGGCCACAGTTTCTCAAAGAATTTCCCCGTGAAAACCTTATGAATAGCAGTGAAACAATTTCTGATATATATTTCTGGAAACATTTATGAATAGGCCTGAAACATTGTCTGATACAGAGCTGGAAGATGAGCCACTCAGGTTAGAAGGTGCTCCAAATATGACTGGGGAAGAGCTGCCTCCTTAAAATAGAGTCAGCTTCATGACACAGATGGAGCAGAGCTTTTGGGACCTCCATTTTCCTGATGAGGCACACCACAAAATGGGGGAGGGGAAGCTGCAAACAGTAATTAATAATCAGAACATGGAATGCATGAAATATGAATCTAAGAAAATTGAAAATGGTCAAAAATGAAATGGAACTTATAAAGATCTATATCCTAGGCATTAATGAGCTGAAATGGACAGATATTGATCATTTTGAATCAGATAATCATGTGATCTACTCTGCCTATGATGACAAATTGAAGAGGAATGGTGGCATATTCATTGTCAAGAAGAACATTACAAGATCTATCATGAAGTACAATGCTGTCAGGCTGTCAATGATAGGATAGTATCCACATAGGCATAGGCATACAAGGAAGACTACTTCAAGGAAGATTACTATAATAGTAATACTACTTATTATTATTATTATTTTTCAAATTTACACACCAATAAATAAAGCCAAAGACAAGGAAATTGAAGATTTTTACCAACTTCTGCAGTCTGAAATTGATCAAACATACAATCAATATGTATTGATTATTACTGGTGATAGGTATGTGAAAGTTTGAAACAAAGAAGAATCACTGGTAGTTGGAAAATATGGCTTTGGTGATAGAAATGACACTGGTGATCACATGACAGAGTTTGCAAGACCAACAAACTATTCACTGCAAATACCTTTTTTGTCATCAACGGTGGCTATGCATGTAGACTTTGCCAAATAGAATACACAGACCTCAGATCAACTACATACATGGAAAGAAGCAATGGAGAAGCAATGGAGAATTTCAGTGTCTTCAGTCAAAACAAAGCCAGGAGCTGAGTATGGAACATACCATCAATTGGCCACATGTAAGTGCAAGTTGAAGATGAAGACAAACAAAACAGTCCATGAGACCTAAAATATAACCTTGATTATATCCCACTTGAAATTAGAGACCATCTGAAGAATAGATTTGATGCATTGGAAACCAATGACCCATAACCAGGTGAATTGTGGGTTGACATCAAGAACATCATAAATGAAAAAAAGTAAAAGGTCACTAAAAAGACAAGAAAGGAAGAAAAGACCTAAATGGATGTCAAAAGAGATTCTGAAACTTGTTTTTGAAAGGAAAGTAGCTAAAGCAAACAGAAGAAATGACAAGATAAAAGAGCTGAAGGGAAGATTTCAAAGAGCAGTTTGAGAAGATAAAGTCAATTATTATAATGAATTGTGCAAAGAGCTGGAGTTAGAGAACTAAAAAGGAAGAACATGCTAGGCATTTCTCAAGCTGAAAGAACTGAAGAAAAATTAAAGTCTCGAGTTGTAATGTTGATACATTTTGTGTTGTTGTTGTTAGGTGCCATCAAGTTGTTTCCAACTCATAGCGAACTTATGCACAACAGAATGAAACAGAGCCCAGTCATGCACTAGCTCCACAATCCTTGCTATACTTGAGCCTATCACTGCTGTCACTGTGTCAATCCATCTCATTGAGGGCCTTCCCCTCTTTCATCCACCCTCCACCTTACCAAGCATGACATCCTTCTACAGTGAATAGTCCCTTCTGACAAAATGACCAAAATATGTGAGCCGAAGTCTGGCAATTCTTGCTTCCAAAGAGCATTCCAGCTGCATTTCCTCGGAACAGATTTATTAGTTCTTTTAGCAGTCCATGGTACTTTGAGCATTCTTCACCAACACCACAACTCTAAAGCATCGACTTTTCTTTGATCTTCCTTATTCATTTTCCAGCTCTCACACTTCAATGGGCTTATAAGCCCATTGAAAATACCATGGCTTGTGTCAGGAGCACCATAGTGCTCAAAGAGACATCTTTACTCTTCAGCACTTGAAAGAGGTCCTTTGCAGCCAACTTGCCCAGTGCTATACATTGTCTGATATCCTGACTGCTGCTTTCATTGGTGTCAATCATAGAACCAAGCAATATGAAGTCATTGACAACTTTGATCTTTTCTGCATTTATCGTGCTGCTGCTTATTGGTGCAGTTGTGAGGATTTTTGTTTTCTTATTATGGAATGTAATACATACTGCAGACCATACTTTTCAATCTTCATCAGTAAGTGCTTCAAGTCATCCTCACTTTCAGCAAGCAAAGTTGTGTCGTCAGCATATTGAAGGATGTTAATGAGTCTTCTTCCAATCCTGATGCCACGTTCTTCTTCATATAGTCCAGTGTCTTGGATTATTTGTTCAGCATATAGATTGAATAAATTTGGTGAAAGTATACAACTCTGACTTACTCCATTCTTGATTCTAAACCATGAATGGTCCCCTTGTTATGTTCAAATGACAGCCTCCTGGTCCAGTACAGGTTCCTCATGAGTACAATTTAGTGTTCTGGAATTACCATTCTTCTCAATGGTATCCACAATTTGTTATGTTCCACACAATTTAATGCTTTTGCATGGTCAATAAAACACAAGTTAACATCTTTCTGGTATTCTTTGCTTTGAGCCAAGAGCCATTTGACATCTCCAATGACATTCCTTGTTCCATGTACTCTTCTGATTCCAGCTTGCATTTCTGGAAGTTCTCTGTCAATATACTGCAGCAACCATTTTTGAATTATCTTAAGTAAGATTTTACTTGCATGTGATATTAATGCTATTGATTATTTCCACATTCTGTGGGCTCACCTTTCTTTAGAACTAGTACAAATATGGATCACTTCCAGTTGGTTGGCCAGGTAGCTGTCTTCCAAATCTCTTAGTGGAGTTGAGTGATTGCCTTCATTAGGACATCCATTTGTTGAAACATCTCAGTGGATATTCTGTCAATTCCTGGAACCTTGTTCTTTGCCAGTTCCTTCAATGCAGCTTTGACTCCTTCCTTCAATACCATTGGTTTTTGAACATTTGCCACTTCCTGAAATGGATGAAGATTGATCAGTTCTTTTTGGTACAGTGACTCTGTGAATTCCTTCCATCTTCTTTTGATGTTTCCTGCATCGTTCAATATTTTTCCCATAGAATCTTTCAATATTGCAACTTGAGGCTTAATTTTTTTCCTCAGTTGTTTCAGCTTGAGAAATGCTGAGCATGTTCTTCCTTTTTGTCTGCTAACTCCAGGTCTTTGCACATTTCTATATAGAAATTGGCTTTGTTTGTTCAAGCTGCTCTTTGAAATCTTCTGTTAAATTCTTTTTTCTTGTAATTTCTCCCATCCGCTTTATCTACTCTTCTTTCAAGGTCAAATTTCAGAGTCTCTTCTGACATCCATTTTGGTCTTTTCATTCTTTCCTGTATTTTTAATGACCTCTTGCTTTCTTCATGAATGATGTCCTTGATATCATCCCATAATTCTTCTAGCTTTCAGTCATTGGTATTCAATGCAACAAATCTATTCTTTGGATGGTCTCCATATTCAAGAGGGATATATTCAAGATCATATTTTAGCTCTTGTGGACTTGTTTTAATTGTCTTCAACTTTAAGTTGAACTTGCATATGAGCAGTTGATGGTCTGTTCCACAATCAGCTCCAGACCTTGTTTTAGCTGAAGATATGGAGGTTTTCCATTGCCTCTTATCAATCAGATTCCTTTGTGCTCCATCTGGCAAAGTCCATGTGTATAGCTCCTGTTTATGTTGTTGAAAAAAGGTATTTGCAATGAATAAGTCATTGTTCTTGCAAAATTCTATCATTCTATCTCCAGCATTATTTCTGTCACAAAGGCCAGTTTTTCAACTACTGGTGATTTTCTTTGTTTCCAACTTTTGCATTCCAGTCACCACTGATAATTTACACATCTTGATTGCATGTTCAGTCAATTTCAGACTACAGAAGTTGATACAAATCTTCAATTTCCTCATCTTTGTCTTTGGTGGTTGGTGTGTATATTTGAATAATATAGTACAAACAGGTCTTCTTTGGAGCTATATGGTTATTATCCTGTTCCTGACAGTATTGTACTTCAGGACAGATCATGAAACATCCTTTATGATGATAAATGTCATGCCATTCCTCTTCAAATTGCCATTCCAGGAATAGTAGATCATATGTTTGTCTGATTCCAAATTATCAAAGCCAGTCCATTTCAGCTCACTAATGACTAGGATATCAACATGAATTCCATTTCAATTTTGACAACTTCCAATTTTCCTAGATTCATACTTTGTACATTTCATGTTCTGATTATTAATGGGAGTCTGCAGCTGTTTCTCTTCAATTTGAGTAGTGCCACATCAGCAAATGGAGGACCTGAAAGCTTTACTTTATCTATGTCATTAAGATTGATTCTATTCTGATGAAGCAGCTCTTTCCCAGTTGTATTTTGAGTGCCTTGCAACCAAAAGAGCTCATCTTCCTGCACTGTATTGGACAATATTTCTGGGCTATTCATAACGTTGCCCAGTAATGTTTTAGACAGTGTTTCTCTGCTATGCATAAGGTTTTCCCGGGCCAATTATTTCAGAAGTGGATAACCGCCTCCTTCTTCTTAGTCTGTCTCAGTCTGTAAGCTGCATTAAAACCATGTGTACCATATACAACCCTGCTGACACTTGAAATACCAGTGGCATAGCCTCAAACCTCACTGCAATGCACAAGCCACCACAGTATGACAAACTGACAGACAAGTTCATCTCCCTTAGCTGTTGGAAATCTCTCCAATCTCCCCTTACCTAATTCCCACCTGGATCCTGCTGCTTTGTTGTCCCCGGCATTACCTCCCTTTCCTGCCTCTGGATGTGGGTCCTGTCTCCCACTCCTTACCTGGCTCCTGTCACTTTTGTTGTCCCTGGTGTTCCTTCCTTTACCTGCCTTTGGGGGTGGGTCCTGTCTGCTGTCCCTTACCTGGCTCCTGCCACTTGATACATTCTACTGGCAAATATTTAATGATGCTGAAGGCATAAAAGAAGATAGAAAGAATATGCAGAGTCATTGTACTGAAAAGAATTGGTGGATGTTCAACTATTTCAGGAGATGACATATGATCAAGAACCAATGATACTGAAGGAAGAAATTGAAGCTACACTAAAATAATTGGCAAAGAATAAATTCCAAGTGCTGACAGAATATCCATTGAGGTGTTTCAACAATCAGATGCTACACTAGAGGTGTCTACTCTCTATGTCAAGTAATTTGGAAGATAGCTACTTGGCCAATGAAATGGAAAAGATTCACATTTGTACCCATTCCAAAGAAAGGTAATCCAACAGAATGTGGGAATTATTGAACAATATCATTAATATTGCAAACAATTAAAACTCTGCTGAAGATAATTTAAAAACGGTTGTAGCAATATATTGATAGGGAATTTCCAGAAATGCAAGCTGGATTCAGAAGAAGATGTGGGATAAAGTATGACATAGTTTATGTCAGATGAATCTTGTCTGAAAGCAAAAAAAATACCGGAAAGATACTTGTGTTTTACTGACTTTGCAAAGGTATTTGAGTGTGTGGTTCATAAGAACTTATGGATAACATTGCAAAGAATGGGAATCCCAGAATATTTAATTTTGCTTATGAAGAACCTGTTCATAGACCATGAGGCAGTCATTCAAACAGAAGAAGGGAATAGTGCATGGTTAAAAATCAGGAAGGGTGTACATCAGGGTTGTATCCTTTCACCGTATTTACTCAATCTGTACGCTGAGCAAATAATTTGAGAAACTGGGCTATATGAAGAAGAACATGGTGCTAGGATTGGCAGAAGACTCATTAACAACCTGTGATACTCAGGCCACACAAACTTGCTGAAAGTGAAGATTACTTGAAACACTTACTGATGAATATTAAAGACTATAGTCTGCAGTATGGATTACACCTTAACATAGAGAAAATTAAAATCCTCACAACTGAGCCAAAAAGTAGCATCAGGATGGATAGAGAAAAGATTTTCTTTCTCTGTCAAAGTTGTCAAATATTTCATATACTTGGATCCACAATCAACACTCTAGTAAGCAGTAGTCAGGAAATCAGACATCCTATTGCACTGGGCAAATCTGCTGCAAAAGACCTCTTTTAAGTGTTGAAGAACAAAGATGTCACTTTGAAGCCTAATGTGCCTAACTCAAGCCATGATATTTTCAATAGCTTCACATGCATTTGAAAGATGGACAATGAATAAAGAAAACTGAATAATGGTTGATGATTTTGAATTGTAGTATTGGAGAAGAATACTGCAAATACCATGGAAAATCAGTGAAAAAAAAGGAGACACACACCAAGTGGGTCTAGACAGTGCATAGACAGAGTGACATCAACGATGGACTCAAGTACAGCAAGGATTGTGAGGATGGTGCAGGAATGGGCAGTGTTTCATTCTGTTATACATATAGGGTCACAGTGAGTTGGAATCAGATCAACAGCACCTAACAACAACAAAAAATACACATATATAAGAAACAGAAATACATGTTTATGTATGGGAGCTCTGGTAGCATAGTGCCTAAGGCACTTGACTGCTAACCAGAGGGCTGACAGTTCAAACCCACTAGCTACTCCTTGGAAGGAAGATGGGGCAATCTACTTCCATAGGGATACAGCCTCAGAAACCCAAGGAGGTGTTGGTATGAGTCAGGTCCTACTCAACAGCACATAACCACAACAACAATGTATAAATAGTCCATCATATGTCAATTCAACTTGATATTTTACCACAGCGTAGTTATATTTTTAAAAATTTAAAACAAAATGTGTTACATATGGCTTTGTTTGTATTTATGTTTGAAGTATATTTTAAATTAAAGCAACATTTGCCAAAGATATAAAGGAGCTCCATTCAGTGATTATTTCTTTTGTTTAATTTAGTGGGCATGGAGGCTTCAGAAAGAAATACGTGTGCATTCAGATCCCTGGCTCTAATTAGAGAAGCTAACAGAGGAGCTGTTATAATGCACCTGAGCCACATGTGTGGCCTTGGACAGGAAACATTTTTTTTAAACAATTACTGAATTAATTCCTAACCAAACAATAGACATCTGGCCACCATGAATAAAAGTTCCAAGCAATCACAGACTGAGGATATTATGCAGTATCAGATCATGTATCTGATTATAGTGTCACCTTGATGCTATATAGGAAAGTAGTATCTGATGCACGCAGGAAAAGAAAATATTGAAAGCTCATTTATGATTTAATTTTCTAAAAATAAGTCCAAAATTAAATATTTTCTATACTTTCAGTGAAGGTACTAAAGAATAAGCTGCATAGTCTTTCTCACAATGGCACAATATTCTTTGACAAGAAAGTATCCCATTGTGTGGAAGGCAGAATAATGCTCTCCACCAACTAAAATGTCCACATTCTTTTATTTTCAAGGAACCAATGAATAATGTACCTTAAATGGCCAAAGGCACTTTGATGGAGTGATTACAGAGTTTGAGATGAGGAGATTGTCTTGGAATAGCCTAGCATGTCCAATTTACATGGGTCCTTTAAAGGCATAAATTTTGCTATATGTTGTCAGAGACAGGAAGATTGACTATGGAAAAATGGCCAGAGATATGCAACATTGCTGACTTTGAACCTGTGGGAAGGTGGCACGGACCAAGTAATGTAAGAAACCTCTAGAAACTAGAAAAGGGAAAGAAAAAAAAAAATTATCTCCTAGATTCTTCATGAAGGAAGACAGCCCTGCTGACACCTTAATCTTCGCCCAATGAAACTAGTGCCAGACATACAGAACCTATAGAAACAGAACTGACCTACAAAACGAGAAAAAAAATAGTTTTCTAAACCACTAAGTTTGTTGTAATTTGTTGCAGCAGTCATAAAATTAATGTACTTTGGTTTATATTATATTTGTAACTACTTGATTATTCTTTAGATATTCTACATAAAAGTTAACTAATTATAATCAATTTTGCTAAACCTAAGATTATCGTGTCTAGTATGTGTACTTTGTGAAAATAACTATTTTGAGTTCCTCTTCCAAAAATTAATAGGATATACAAATATTTGGTTACAGAATAAAGCATTTATAAATTATGCACATAATACTTCATTATGTTTGCAAAGACTACTGACACCCAATCACTTAAAATGTGAATTATTAAATCCTTTAAAAAGTGCTATTACAGTGAAGCTGCAAAATATTTTTTCTAGCAGGATCATTTGCAAGAAATGTGGTACAGTGATAGTGAGTTCAATTTGGTTTATTTTATATCTCAATTGGTATTTGGAAACAGGTGATATGTGTTGTATGGAAGGTAATATTTGGTTAAAAACTAGGGCATTCTGGACCTGCAGAAGAATTGGTTTAGTATGCCAATCACAATAATATTCCTAATGAGGCAATTAACTCATACTACAAAGATATCTTTTTCTATTCAAATTACATGTTCCACATTTAACTTAATCAAAGAAGGCATTCTGATGTCCAAAAAACACATGAAGAAATCTCATGATCATTAGTTATTGTTGTTGTTGTTGTTGTTGTTATTTGCCATCGAGTTGGCCCCGACTCATAGCGACCCCTCCTTGGGTTTCTGAGGCAGCATCACTACAGAAGTAGGATTGCCCAACCTTCCTTCCGAGGAGTGGCTGGTGGGTTTCAACAGCCAGCCTTCTGGTTAGCAGTCAAGTGCCTTAGGCACTATGCTACCAGAGCTCCCTATTAGTTATTAGAGATGCTCAAATCAGAAAAACAATGAATTATCAATTCACCTGAACTATAATAGCAAACTTTAACATAAATATATATGTAAAAACAGAAAACAAAACATGCTAGAAACAGTTGGAGAGACTGGAACTCTCATACACTGCAGATGGGACTATAAAATGGTACAACCACTGTGGAAAATGGTATGGCATTTTCTTTAAAAGTTGGAAATAGAAACACCATATGATTCAGCCATCCCCCTACTAAGTATAAATCCTAGGGAAATAAGAATGTGACAGGAACGGATACATGTATGCTTATGTTCATGCAGCATTATTTGCAATAGCAAAAAGATGCAAACAATCTGTGTCCATCAACCGATGGATGAATAAATGAACTATGGTACAAATACATACAATGGAATATTACACAATGTTAATGAATAATAATGAATTCCTGAAACACCTCATAAAATGAATGAACCTGGAGGACATTATGTTGAGTGAAATAAGTTAGTCACAAAAAGACAAATATTGTATGAAACCTCTATTGTAAAAGTCAAGAAAAGGTTTACACAGAAAGAAATATCTGTGTAAACCATCAAATATCTTTGATGGTTTCAAGTGATAGGAGGGTGGTTGTTGTTGTTATGTGTCATTGTGTCAGCTCTAACACATAGTGATCCTATGAACAACAGAACGAAATACTGCCTGGTACTGAGGATAAATCATTATCTAGATAGTAGACAGGTATTAACATGGTTGAAGTGAAAGCCAATATACAATAAGGGGAAGGTCAGCACAACATGACTAAGGCAAATGAAGACACTGGTAGGGGCACAAGAGTAAAAGACAACAAAGGTAAATACTAATGCATATACAATCCTATAATAACTAATAAACAATCTACTAGTGGATAGTAGACAGGCAAGCTGAAGGCTAATGGGCTCATGGGCATGTATAGGTCTGGCAGAGGATATTTCTATGTATGTATTTATATATGCTGCAAATATATCCATGTATATAGTAGAGAAATCAGGGGTGAATTTAAGAAAACTTCTTAGCCATAACCAAAAGTCTTGAGAGTCTGAGGCACTGGGTTTGGGACTTAGGACCATAGTCTTTGGGGACACCTAGGTCAACTGGCATAACATAGTCCATAGACAATGTTCTGCAGCTTCCTTTGGTAAGTAATGACTGGAGTCTTAAAAGCTTATGAACAGCCATCTAAGATGCAACTAGTGTTTTCTTCCCATCTGGAGCAAAGAAGAGTGAAGATAATCAAAAACTTAAGGAAAAAATTAGTCCAAATGATTAATGAACCATGCAAATGACAGACTCCTGTAACCTAAGACTAGAAGAACTAGATAGTGCCTGCCTACCACTACCCACGGGAGCTCTGGTAGCATAGTGGCTAAGACACTTGACTGCTAACCAGAAGGCTGGTGGGTTTGAACCACCACTCCTCGGAAGGAAGATGGGGCAATCTACTTCCGTAGTGATACTGCCTCGGAAACCCAAGGAGGGGTCGCTATGAGTTGGGTCCGACTTGACGGCACATAACAACAACAACAACAACCACTACCCACTCTTCTGATGGAATCACAGTAGAAAATCCTTGACAGAATGGGAGAAAAATTTAAAACAAATTTGAAAATGAAAGAAAAATAAAATAAAATAAATACCAGACTGATAGAGACTGCTTGAAACCACAAGAATGGGACACTTAGACACTCTTCAAACCTGGAACTGAACCAACCACAATGGATCACCTTTCAGTGAAGCGATAAACAGACTTATAAAGTGACCAATAACACTATGAGGAAAGTAGACCCCAGAACAGTAAAACATATGACACCGAAAGGGCAACGTTTGCCTAAAACAAAGTTCAGAAGGCAAGAAAGGACAGGAAAGAAAGGCAAATGAAAATGGGGAACTCAGGAAAAAGAGGGAAGAGTTTCCTTATATTTAAGGAATTGCAAGTAATGTCACAAAACAAAATGAATATAAATTGTTGAATTTGTAAAATTTTACCCAAATTACAATAAAAGGTAAAAAAAAAAAAAAAACTTATCTAGTAGTAAGTAAAAAAGCACACATGTTGTAACCAGGAATCTCTTTTTACATATGTTGTTGTTATTGTTATGTCCCATCAAGTCAGACTCGACTTGTAGCGACCTCTCCTTGTGTTTCCAAGGCAGTATCACTACAGAAGTAGATTGCCCAACCTTCCTGCCGAGGAATGGCTGGTGGGTTTGAACCACCAAGCTTCTGGTTAGTAGTCAAATTCCTTAGGCACTACGCTACCAGAGCTCCCTTTTTACATATGGTTAATGAAAAACATTATAGCAGTACCCACTGCTCTTTTGCTGGCCTCTCCCACACACAACACAATTTTTGCTTCTCTTTAAAGGATAGTATGCCAAGGCTTGTTGATAATAAAATAAAATGTACTCACACATGAGCAGGTTTCGGTTCAGCTTACTTCCTCTGGGTATCACTGCTGTTGAGAATATAATTATACATAGCTTTCCCTGCTAGACACTTAGTGTATCAGCTAGTTAAGTTGAAACTCATTTATTCATCTCAAAAATGAACAAAGCTACCAGGCTGCCAGAAAGCAAGGTCAGTGTACATTTGTATTGTGTTTTTATTGCATTTGAAATATGTATGGGAAATAGAGACTAAGCAGTCTGCCAAGAACTGTTTAGAAAGTAGTATGAATGCCTATTGCCTATTTTAAATAGCAAGTACTTATATTTTCATTTGGTCATTCAGTTTATATTTAATTTGTTCATTTGAGTTCTAGTAATCATGAGTTTGTTTTTTTGTGCTCATATAAAAAGTAAAGCAATAACTCAAAACTATACAACACTTAGAAGACAACATGGGAGCAAATCTGGGTACCCTTTAACTATGGGGTAAGCTGTGAATTTTTAGATACAACATTAAAAGAATATTCTATTTAAAAAAAAATGAATTGGAGTTTGTTAAAAATAAAACTTCCACTTTGCAAAAGACATGGCTAGAAGAATGAAAAATAAATCACAGATTTGGAGAAAACACTGGCAAGTCACATATCTGATACATGACTTATATCCAAAATACACAAACATCTTAATAAATAAAAAAAAATATTAAAAAAAACCCTCAACAATAAAAAAGCAAACCAGATTATGAAATGAACAAATGATCTGAAAAAGATATGCAAAAATGGTGTGTATACCTTCAACAAAAAAATATATATATACAGATAGCAAGGAAGCATATGAATAGATGCTCAATATCATGTGTCACTAAGGCAATGCAAATTAAAACAACAAGGATACACCACGACACATATGCCAGTGTTAGTTGCTGTGGAGTCAGCACTGAGTCCTGGAAACTTTATGAATAGCAGAACAAAAAGTTGCCTGGTCCAGTACTTTGTTGTGTTTGATTCTGTTGTTGAGGCTATTGTTTCAATCCATCTCATTGAGGGTTTTCCTGAGTTTTGAAAGAGTAAAACCCAAAACACTGACAAGATTAAAGTCTGGCAAGGATGTAGACCAATAGTAACTCTAAGTGATTGCTGGTGGGAATACAAAATTGTATATCTACTTTGGAAGACAGTCTGGCAATGTCTTACAAAGATAAACAGAGGCTTACCATAATGATGTTAGCAATCACACTGGTAGGTGTTTAACCAAAAGGGTTGAGTACATAAATTCATCAAAAACTTGCACACCAATATTTACAGCAACTTTATTCATAATAGCCAAAAATTAGAAGCAACCAAGATGTTCTTCCATAAGTGAATGGATAAACAAGTATTATTCAGCAATGGAAACAAATAAGCTATCAAAATACCAAAAGATATGGGGAAATACATATTAATAAATGAAAGAGATCAGCCTGACAAAGATAGAAAATGCACAATTGCAAGTACATGACATTCTCGAAAAGGCAAAACTATGAAGACATAAAAAGATCAGTGTTTGCCTGTGGTCTGGAGGGAGGAAACGATGGATAAATAAAGGAAGACAGGGTATTTTGGGGCACTGAAACTATTCTGTTCAATACCATAATTAGTATCGAACATGTGGATACATGGTACTATTCATTTACCAAAATCCATAGGACTGTGCAACAAAGAGAGTGAATCTTAATGTGAACTCCGGACTTAGTTAATAATAATGCACAATAATGGTTCATAACTGTAACAAATGTACCACAGGAAAGGAATGCAAGATGTTAATAATAGGATAAAACTGCAGAGGGGAGAGATTATATATAAGTACTCTGTACTTCCTGGAAAATTTTTCTATAAAGCCAAAAGCACTCTAAAAAATAAAGCCTCCTTTATTAAAAAAAAAAAAATGTAAAACAATAGCTGTTAATGGGCTGACTGTTGTCAGAAACTTCAGATGAAAATCAGTTATACAAGTCTTATATGGTTTATCGTCTTCATTCAAAGTATGGAATCCAAGTAAAGGTTGTGGAAATTCTGAGTCAAATATTAAAACACTATATTACTATAACATGCTTCTAAATTTATTTAAAAAGCTCAAAACTAAAGATTTAATTTCATTTTTTAGATATCATATAGATTAAAATTTTGGGTGAACATATTGGGGGGAAAATTTTACTAAGTAAAGAAATCTATGGAGAAGAAATTAACTCTGAAGGGATTTCATGCTTTCTCTCTTATATCCATCATTTATCAGATATTAGAACTGTTTGAACATTTGAACAACTAATTGCAAGTCATTATAATTGCCCTCTACTGGTATTAAATGTGTTTATAAGTAATCCTCTAAATTTTAGTTGTATTTTCTTTAAGGTCAATTGGCAAAACTTACTTTAGTTATTCAATGAATGGATCACAAAATGTTTTCAATTTTGAAGCTATTAGTGAACAGAAATTATTGAACAAAAGCTTGCAAGCAGAAAGACATTGAAATTATGCTGACAAAAGCAAGAGAGAAAATAAACATATTAAAAGATGAGAGGTCAAATAGTGTATGCAATTTAATTTTTCAAATTCTGTTCTTATGATTTGGAATATATCAACAATTAGAAATAAGTTTTCATGAAGTTTCAATTTTCAGTTAAAAAATTTGTATGCTGAGCCAAAATGGAATGAAATTGAGACTAAGGCACTAATGATTCAGTGATATAATTCTTGCCTTCCATAGCACATAACTGGGGTCATTTTCTGGTCAGTGTACCTCATAAGCAATCACTCCTGAATCTGTGAGTGGAGGCTTTCATGTTGCTATCATACTGAAGAGATTTCAGCAGAGCTTCCAGACTAAAACAGACTAGGAAGAAAGGTCTAGCAATCTACTTTTGAAAAAAAGTCACTGAAAGCCCTAGGGATCACAACAATCCAGTTTACAATGAATCATGGTGCCAGCACAAGACCGGACAACATTTTCCTCTGCTGTGTATCGAATCATATGATTTGAGGGTTGACTTTATGGCTAACAAAAGCCAGGTATTATTTATATGAATTTGACAAAACATTAAATGAATAACAAAGAATGAAAGTTAATTTAAAAAGATTGAAAGTTATTTTTGAATATACATTTTGAAGAAAAAAGTGATGATTGGAAGCAAAAAGATGGTTGTTCTAAAATATACGGGCTGAAATAATTATTACAATTTTCAATGTGAAAATAATAAGAATTGAGAATTGTTTCCATTTAGCAAAATGCTCTCTGAGCTTGCATGTACCTCAGTATTTGTATAAGAATATTTCCTTAATTAAACATGTTATGATTTAAGAAGGATCCCTGGTGGTACAAGGTTAAGCGCTCAGCTGCTAACTGCAGTGGCTCTGCAGGAGAAAGACCTGGTCATCTGCTTCCATAAAGATTATAGCCTAGGAAATCCTATGGGGCAGTTTTTCACTGTCACATGTTTTT
>NW_006921609.1:20669000-20690853 GCF_000298275.1 Orycteropus afer afer | reverse complement strand
CCCTGCAACATTGTCCAATATAGTGTCAGATGATGAGTCCATCAGGTCAGAAGGGACTTAAAATATGATTGGGGAAGAACTGACTCCTAAGAGTAGAGACAACCTTAATGATATGGATGGACTAAAGCTTTTGAGATTTCTACTGGCTGATGTGGCATGACTCAAAATGAGTAGAAACAGATGCAAACATCTGTTAATAATCAGAACATGGAATGTACAAAGTATGAATCTAGGAAAATTGGATGTTGTTAAAAAATGAAATGGAACACATGGAGATTGATATCCTAGGCATTAGTGAGCTGAAATGGGCTGGTTTTGGCCATTTTGAATCAGACAACTATATGATCTACTATGCTGGTAATGACAAATTGAAGAGTATTTCAATATCTGTCCTGAAGTACAATGCTGTCAGTGATAGGATAATATCCATATGCCTCCAAAGAAGACCAGTTAATACAACTATTACTTCTGCAGTGTGCAATTGACCAAACATGCAATGAAGAAGTATTGATGATCACTGGTGAATGGAATGCAAATGTTGGAAACAAAGAATAATCACCAGTAGTTGGAAAACATGGCTTCAGTGATAGAAATAACAATGGAGATTGCATGACAGAATTTTGCAAGACTAATCACTTATTGATTGCAAATACCTTTTTTCAACAACATAAATGACACTTATACACCTGAACTTCACCAGATGGAATACACAGGTATCAAATTGACTACGTCTGTGGCAACAGGTGATGGAGAAGTTCAATATCTTCAGTCAAAACAAGTCCAAGAGCTGACTGTGGAACAGATCTTCAACTGGTCATATGCAAGTACAAGCTGAAGTTAAAGACAATTTAAATGAGTCCACAAGAATAAAAATATGACCTTAATAACAGCCCGCCTGAATTTAGAGACCATCTAAAGAACGGATTTTATACATTGGACACCAAAGACCAAAGACCAGAGGAATTGTGGGATGACATCAAGAACATCATCCATGAAAAAAGCGAGAGGTCATTAAAACATACAAGAAAGATCAAAATGGATGTCAGAAGAGACTCTAGAACTTGACTTTGAGTGGAGAGTAGCTAAAGCAAAGGGAATAAATGACAAGATTAAAGAGTTGAACAGAACAATTCAAAGAGCAGCTTGAGAAGACAAAGACCTGGAGTTAGAAAAATAAAAGGGGAGAACATGCTTGGCATTTCTCAAGCTAAAAGAACTGAGGAAAAATATTAAGCCTCAAGTGGCAATATTGAAAGATTCTATGGGAAAAATATTGAATGATGCAGGAAACATCAAAAGAAGATGGAAAGAATGCACAGAGTCACTGTACCTAAAAGAATTAATTGATGTTCATTCATTTCAGTTGGTGGCAAATGATCAAGAACCAATGGTGCTGAAGGAAGAAGTCAAACCTTCACTGAAGGAATTGTCATTAAACAGGGCTTCAGGAATTGATGGAGTACCCATTCAGATGTCTCTACAAACTGTGCCCAGCTGGAGTCAGTCACTCACTCTGCTGTGCCAAGAGATTTGGAAGACAGCTACCTGGCCAACTGACTGGAAGAGACTCATATTTGTACCCATTCCAAAGAAAGGTGATCCCACAGAATGTGGAAATTATTGAACAATATCACTAATATCACATACAAGTAAAACCTTACTGAAGATCATTCAAAAATGGTTGCTGCAGTATATTGACAGAAAGCTTCCAGAAATGCAAGCTGGATTCAGAAGAAGACATGGAACAAGGAATATCATTGCTGATGTTAGACGGATCTTGGCTCAAAGCAAAGAATGCCAGAAAGATGTTTATTTGTGTTTTATTGACTATGCAAAAGCACTTGATTGTGTGGATCATAACAAATTACGAATAACATTGAGAAGAATGGGAATTCCAGAACACTTTATTGTACTCATGAGGAACCTGTACATAGATCAAGAGGCTATCATTCAAACAGAACAAGGAGTTACTGCATGCTTTAAAATCAAGAAGGGAGTGCATCAGTTTTGTATCCTTTCACCATACTTATTCAATTTGTATGCTGAGCAAATAATCTAAGAAGCTGGATTATATGAAGAAGAACATGGCATCAGGATCAGAGGAAGACTCATTAACAGCCTGAGATATGCAGATGACACAACTTTGCTTGCTGAAAGTGAGGATGACTTGAAACACTTACTGATGAATATTAAAGACTACAGTCTGCAGTATGGATTACCCTTCAATATGAAGAAAACAAAAATCTTCACAACTAGTCCAATGAGATGGATTGACGCAATGACTACAACAATGGGTTCAGGTATAACAAGGATCATGAGGCTAGCACAGGACCAGGCAGGTTTCATTGTACTGTGCATAGGGTCTCTACAAGTCAAAGATGACTCAAAGGCACCTAACAACAACAACAGTGAGAAAAATAATTCCTTACTTTCTTTGTAGTCAATTTTTCCCCATAGTTTGTTCTTTTCCTTTATTTATTATGGATTAATTTATGCCCCTCCCTCCAAAAAAAAAATAGGTATTGGAAGAAGTACAGGTGGAATGTTCTTTAGAATTGAGAATGGCCAGACTTCATCTCACGTACTTTGATCATGTTGCCAGAAAGGACCACTCCTTGCAGAAGGATATCATGCTTGGTAAAGTAGTTTATGTGTGAAAAAGGGGAAAACCCTCAACAAGATGGATCGAAACAGTGACTGTCACAATGGGCTCAAGCATAGCAGTTTGTGAGGATGGTGTAGGATCAGGCAGTGTTTTGTTCTGGTGTACATCAGGTCCCTAAGAGCTGGAGACAACTCTATGGCAAATAATACTATCAAACACACACACACACACACACACACACAACCCCTACACCTGTGGGTAATCCTGCTTGGAAATAGAATTTTTCTTATTATGTTGATGAGGTATGTCAGTATAGAATGTGTCCTAAACCAAATCACTTTTAGTTTTAAAAAGAGTAGACTAGAAACAGGGGCATTTGTTGTGGAAAACAGATGCCTTATTGAGGTTGCCAAAACTAAAGAATGCCTATGACTACTAACAAGGGAGAAAATGACCTGGCTGAGACCCTGATTTAGACTTTTAGCTTCTAGATCTTTAAGAAAATAAGTTTTTTGTTCCTTAAAGCCACCCACTTGTGGTATTTGTTATTGCAGTACTAACTAAGGCATTTGTGCAGCCTTTTCTCCTCTGCTATCTTGAGTTACTTGGAAGCTACCCAGGCTAAAATCACAATTCTACTCCAAGAAATGCTATTTTTAGTTAGTGGTTTTCCCCTTTTTTTTTTCCCTGTAAGAATGATTTGTGTGATATTTTAATTCAAATATAAACTGGATAAGGTCTGCTGTAAAGAGAAAGGGCTCATGATGTTCCAGCAGAACTGCAGAGCTGATGGGAATAACTACAACTGTTGATTTCAAGGAGGTGCCTTGCCAGTTTATGATAAAATGACAGGAATTTCTTTGCTATAATGTAGGCATACTCAAACTGATTGACAGTAAATCCTTGTAGAAAAAAATGTGTCCTGTCTACATAAAGTTGTTACAGAAATCAGCAGCAGCATTTGGTTTGTACCTCTATTATAGCAGATCCTTTTGTATTATAGCATTTTTGTATGTCTTTGTCATTCCCACCAGAATCAGAGCTCTTCTTACTAATCTCTACTTCCCCAGTGCCTAGTGTAGTCAGCATTCAAAATAAGCACTTAATGAGTAATTGCTGAATAAAAGAATCATGATTTCAATCATGTCTACAAATTTTCATATCACAAATACTGCAAATGCATGAAGAATATACTGAATTACTTTCATCATTGCTACATGTGGTCGGTTTCAAGTCATCTGCCATGATGAAATTCCTTTTTTTGTATTATTAGCATCATCTCAACATTTCAAACAGTGTCCATGCAACTAGTACATCTCTTTAGAAAGATCAGGATCCTACACCCTAAGAATCAAACATTTCTTTAGTATTTTTCCTTCACTTCTACTAAATCTATGTCATAGTTTTCTAGCCCTGCTATTACAGAAATACCACAAATGGATGGTTTTAACAAACAGAAATTTATTTTCTCACAATTTAAAAAGACAGAAGTTCAAATTCAAGGTGCCAGTTCTAGAGAAAGGCTTCTTTCTTTCCTGACAAGAAGGAAGGTGCTTGCCTCTATAAGCTTCTTCTCCTGGGAGATCTTCATTTGACTTGACATCTCTCTTCTCTGCTTCAAGTTTGCATTTAATCTCTTTTATATCTTAAAAGAGATTGAACTCAAGATACACTCTATACTAATCCTGCCTCATTACCATTAGAAACAAAACCCATTCCCAAATGAGATTATAACCACAGGCATAGAGGTTAGGATTTATATCACATATTTTTGAAGGACACAGTTCAATCCATAACACTCTGTAACCCACATTTCAAAATGACTTAAAGTGTAAAACTTGATAAAAATGAAAATGTTTACATTTCAATGGTACAAAATGCTTTAGAGCTTTTTGTACTTAATACAACCTCACCAATTTAAAATTGAAGCAACTTTTATTCAAGTAAATTTAATTCAAACAATTTAAAAGCATTTGTAAGTGGTATGACCAAAAAAAGAACCAAACCTTTTAAACTTTATCTGTTATATGATGTCATAAATTAACTGAAGGTGACAAAAGAGAACTTTTAAAAAATTAAAATAAAAATTAATACAGAAGTAATGAAGAACTACATATGGAGAGATTTCTACTTTATATAATAATATAAATAATAGAATATTCTAATATATAATACTTTTTAATATATATAAATATGTAATTTAATTTAAATATATGATAATTATATAACATATAATAATTTAATATTTTAATATATAATACTTTTTCCACATTAAATGCAAAACTAACTTTTAAAATTAATTTATATTAAGTGAATCCTGGTAGTTTGAAAGAATTTTAGTGCAAGGAACTATAGTTCCTATTATTACAGCTGGTCGGGGGTTAGGGTTGATATCCATTATCTCTGTCCTGTATTACTCATTACAGATTCATTTCTGCCAATAAGGGTGGCTTAGTTCGTGCTCTAAACCCTCATTCTTAATGCCCTGATGAGGTCATGGCTACTGAGTTGCCCATTTTTTCTAAAAAATTTGCAAAAGTGCCAAGATATGGCCCACTGCATCACCTGGCAAGGAAACGTAATGTTCCCTGCTGCACTCATTGTTTAGCAGTAACTCTCCCTTCACTTGATGATGATAGTCAATTTTCCTGCCAGTGTAATGACTTTTTCCATGCTTCTGGTCCCTTGGCAAAAGAAGCCTAACACAACTAGATATCACCCACTGCTTAAAGTTTAATGGAAACTTACTGCGTCCTCTACTAGTAGTGTTCCCTCTTTGAGAACCAGGACTTCTAGATCCACAGATTCAAGAGTTGCATAGATATGAAACACAAATTTCCCATGTGATCTCTCAAAGTGTTGCTATATAGGACCATTTCTTCCACCTCTTTATTCTCAGATGCATATTTTTTTCTTATTGAATAGTGTCATGATATTAGTTCCTTTATGTGGCCTTTTGCCTAGATCTTTGGAAAAACAGCTCAATAGATTTTTCCATAAGCCCCAAGGCGTTACCTTTGTTCCTATTTTCTACTACAGAGTTTGATACTTTTGTGCCGGTTGACTGACATTGTCTGTGTAAATTGTGAACAACTTGGTTTAATACTTTCTGTCTTCTGGTCCTGGGTGGCAGTGTGCCCTAGATTTATGATGCACTTTGCAGTGATTGGTCAGTATAGTATGGAAATGAAGAGATTATAGGCCATGCAAATAAAGTATCTGCAGCCTATGCAAATGAAATGTCTGTGGTCTACTGAGAGGGGACTGGTCAGCCTGTGACCTCAATAGGATGGCCATACCTTGAAATTACCAAGGAGTTAGTCGATAGAAGCAGCAAACCCTACTGAAGTTTCAGAGACAGAAAAAAGCAGGAAGAGATTCAGTAGAAAGAAGCAGACCAAAAAAAAAAGTAACTCACTGCCGTCGAGTTGGATCTGATTCATAGTGACCCTTCCTTAGGTTTCCAAAATGGCATCACTGCAGAAGGAGATTGCCCAACCTTCCTTCCGAGGAGTAGCTGGTGTGTTTGAACTGCCAGTCTTCTGGTTAGCAGTCAAATTCTTTAGGCACTATGTTACCAGATCTCTTGAAAGAAGCAGAAGGAAGAAAAAGGAGAGAAGATAAAAGAAACATAGAGAGAAATGAGGCAAGGAATCTCCTAAAAGAGCAGTAACATGAATGAGTCAAGCACACTAACAGTAAAAATATGACAGGCTCAGAAAGGACCCAACAGCAGAATCAGTGGTGACAGACAGTAGGGCCAACAGAAGTCTGTCCTGAGGGGGCTGAGAAGAATCTGTCATCAGGGTGATGAGAGGAGGCCTGCAAGATTGAGAGGGGCTAAGAAACTGTCCTGTGATGAAGAAATAAGACTTTGCCTACATGCTTCCTGATCTTGATCCTGATTCTGCTTTGGACCCTGTTCCTTAATAAACCTTTTATGTGTAAATATGGTTTGTGAGATCTGTGTGGTCATTGCAATGGATTGTCAAATCCAAAAAACAGTGTAATTGGAGGGATGGCTAGTGTCAGAATTTGGTGAAAAGGTTAGAGAGTGGAGATATATCTGCTCTTGAACTCATAGAAATTAACTTTGGGCTGATCCTGGTTATTATCCCTCCTGAAGTTAGACTACTACTATTATTACAACCACTAGAATTTTACTGATATAATGCACCATATAATGGTTGTTCATATAAAGTATATACTGCATTCTAAAAGTGGAGTCCCAACCTCACATGATATCATTTCTAAGCTGGTACCTCAGATACACATTCATATATACATTACATTGCTTAATCACAGAGGAAAAATTTAGGTGGTATAGTATATGATAATAACAATAGATCCAATTGTTACAAGTTCATAATCACACTTTGTGCTATAAAATGAATCCCTTGATTCCAAACAATGTTACACAGAATTCTGTATTATGAAACAAACACTCTATTAACCCCTGGAAAGTGGAGCTAGAAGAAAGTCTTTAAAGAATGCAAATCCATATACCTGAGGAATATCTTGATAAACAATACCAAACCAAACACTACTATTCAGTCGATTCCAACTCATAGTGTCCCTATAGAATAGAGTAGAAATGCTCCACTGGGTTTCCAGGGCTGTAAATCTCTATGGAAGGAAACTGACTCATCACTCTCCCATGGAGAGACTGGTGGCTTCAAACAGCTGAACTTTTGATTAGCAGATGAGTGCTTAATCACTGTGCCACCAGAGCTCCTTATGTTGATATATCAAGATGAATTGCTGTAATCTCTAGAGTATGAAGGTTCCAGTGGACCTTCCTCAGGAATTGTGCCTTGTTAAGGATTCAGCATTATTCTCCGTTGATGGCAAGTTGGACATTTGGTAGCAGTAGCTAGATAAGCCTTGGTGAATAGAAGCCTATGCTGTGGATCCCAGATTTGGTTTCCATCTTTGCTATTTATTCAATTCCATTTATGCTTCTATTTAGGCAAAACTGGGTGACTAACGACAAACTCTGTCTGATATCAACTGACCAAGTCATCCTATGTATTTGAGTATTTAATACTTCTATAATGAATGGTCTATAATGAGAATTAACATGTGCTGCATAGGTTTTTTTTTTTTTTTTTTTTGCATTTCATACACATTCTCGTAGTCCATCCACACTGTTCTTACCCAGCAAAGTTGTTTCTTCTTTTGTTTGTTTGTTTGTATTGTTTTCCCCAATTCTCAATGTTTCTCTTTCCAGGCACCTGATCATCCCTTTGATACAAGCACCACTACCTAAAGCCCACATATAGTCTAAATTTAGGCCGTTATTTCTCCCTACATAATTTTGCACTACTTAATCTTGTACCATTGGTAAGACTTCTCCTCACTCTCTTTGGAGCACACACTGAGTTGGCCTGTAGCACAGCAAATCCAGTTTTGGTTTGCATGCAAGCCATGATGAAGCAGTGGTTAAGTGCTAGGTTACTAACCAAAATGCCAGTAGTTTGAACCCACAAGCACTGCTCCATGGTCTGACTCCATACAGATTTACAACTTTCAAAACCCTAAGGGAAAGTTCTACCCTGTCTTGTAGGGCTGCTATGAGTCACTGCAGACTCTATGGCATCAGGTTTTAACAGACATCACCTTTTCATCATGAATTCCTATGTACATATAGGTGTGAACTGAGATGTGTTGATATGAGGACGGTAGGTGACATGGAGTAACAATCACCTGCTTATGTTACTACTTGTGTCTTCTGGTCCTTCTCATGCCTAATACTGGCATTGGATTGTCACTGGGCATAATTAACCTTATGACTTGATGACTTTGCCAGAATCTAACTCATAATGAGCTGCACAGTTACTTGATGAGGTGGTACAAATTGTTAAGTGTACAGCTATTAATCAAATGTTTACTGGTTCAAATCCACTCAGAGCAGAAGAAAGGACTAGTGATCTACTTCTGAAATGTTATAAGCATTGAAAACTTCTTGGAGCACAGTTCTATTCTGAAAAACATTGGGTCACTAAGAGTGAGAGTCAACTTGATTGCAACTGTTTTTTTAGGTTCATTATCTCTATCAAGACCCACTAGCATGTCAGGACTATTCAACCTAATAGAATAAAATTCTCTACTGCACATGGAATACCCTTGCTTTACTCCAGAACACTTAGGAGTCCACATCATTATACTCCTTTTGGACTGTGGCATAAATGCCACATGGTGATTTTTGCTTATCACAGATATCTCTAATATCTTAAAGAGTGCTGGTTTGTCCTGAAGCAAAGGGGCTGTGTGGCAGGGCTACTTGCACAGCAGTGGGAACTTATTACAGTCTTTTTTTCTGTTCTGGTTCAATTCAAAACTGTTACTATTCTATTTCACGTCTTTTTTTTTTCCCCCCCTTCCCAGTAACCACCCTGCCTCCCGCCCCTTATAGTTATGCACTCTTGTGTGTCCTGAATTTCCTCCATGTGAATGTTGCCCCTCTGGTGCCCCATGGTCAATTGTTCCAAGGGATGCATCTCCATAGAGTATGTGGATGTGACACCCTGGGTTGAATGGTCTGTGCGTATGTCTTATTTACTATTGGGCTGAGAGCCAGCCCCTGGGAGTGAGTTTTATTCAAGGCCCAAAGTATAATTCACATCTATTTCACATCTTTACCAGGAATTATGTCGCCTTAATGATGAAAAATAAGAAATATAATAAACTGAACTTTAATATGAAGAAGGTATGGCATAGTCCAAGCCAGTGAACCATTAAAATTTTATTGACATAATAAGTTTCTGAATCTTCATAAAATTTGTTTCCTACCTTCTGCACTATCTGTGTCTTAACAAGGTCATCAACATACATACTTATTTTACTTTATCCAATCTACCTAATATTTTTTTCCTTTAAATAGTGATTTTTGTTATTGTTAAGTGCTGTTGAGTTGATGCCGGCTCATAGTGACCCTATGATAGAACAAAACACTGTCTGGTTCTGTGCCATCCTCATGATCCTTGATATGTTTGAACTTATTGTTGCAGCTGTTGTTTCAGTCCATCTAATTAAAGGTCTCCCCCTTTCTTGCAGAACCTCTACTTTACCTAGCATGATGTTTTTCTCTAGACTTGATTTCCCCTGATAACATGTCCTAAGTACATGAAATGAGGTCTCACCAGTCTTGGGTCTAAGGACCATTGTGACTGAAATAGTAGACCCATGTAATATTCCATGGATTCTCCAGATTTTCCCATTCTTTCAGGCTTTATTTATTACATAAGAAAGGAGAATTAACATAGCATAGCCCTAGGATAATACAGTAAATGTCTATTTTTGTCCACTGCATGAGGATGCTGCTTCTAGGCCTCCTTTCCAATCAGGATAGGAAATAATTTATTCATCAGGACTATGACTGCTTATCATGTTATTGAGGCTATGTTATACTGATCCCGGACTGAGGTAAAGTGAGTAAGACTTTAGCCTCCAATACAAAATTTAAAGGGAAACTAAGATTTATTAGTTGAAATCAACTCTTTGACACTTGACAATAACAACAACAGCAACAACCACAAAAACTTCAGTAATCAAGATAAATAACATTTCAATGCAATACTTTTCAAAATAAAAATTAACACAAAAATCTATGATGAACAATATGTCAAAATTTTTTAATAAAAATAATATCAATATAATTGATTTTAACTTTTGCCTCAAGGTCTAATATGTTTTGGCATGGCACTGTTTCTGATTCTTTTTATTTAAAATTCTGTTACATCTCACATAGTTCCGAAAGCTGGGGCTACTACTTTGTTGAATTCATGGTACTCCATTGTAATTATCTGGAATATATCTGGATTTTTTTGTTTGTTTGTTTGTGGGGGCCATAATGGTGAATTAAATGAAAATATTATCTAGACCACTATCCCTTCATCTTTTATGAGTTTAAGCAAAGTCTATGCAAAATTTCCTCAACTGAATTCCTTGGCCAGAATCAGGGAAAGTATCTTAGGCTGAATACTATATGGGATTATCCTTTCCAATACTCCATATTCCATAGATTAAGAGAATTAAATGCAATCTTTTCATTTTAAGTATGCATTTGGAGATTGGGGAAATGACTAGCCGGGGTTCCTATCTACTCAGTGTACTCCAAGGTCCATTTCTTAGCTGACCTCTGTATAAAACCACTTGTCATTGAATCAGTTCTAAATCATGTTGGTCTCATATGTTTCAGAGTAAAACCGCACTCCATAGGGTTTTCAACGGCTGACTTTTCAGAAGTAGTTTACCAATCCCTCCTTTAGGTGTCTCTAGGTCAACTCAAATGCCCAACTTTTGGGTGGGCTATCAAGTCCATTAACAATTTGAATAACCCAGGGACTACCACCTGTATATTGTCTCATGCTAAAATGACAAGCATGATTATAGTTCAGGTATCTGGATATAAAGGTCAAATCAAACTCTACATTCAACTGTGCTCAAAATGCCTGGCTATTTTATTTTCCTCCTATATAGTACTGCCAAGGGTGCAAGAAGGCCACATCTCCTGACCCCCCCAACCCCACAAGAGGAAGACAGAATAACTATCAATAGCCCAAGGCCCATTCCTGCGAGGCCAGACATGCTGCTCCCTCCAGCCCTTATACCAGCTGTTCCTCCTGCAGCAGCCACCACCTCTCTGCTGGGTTTGATAATTCACTGCAGAGGCCACACAGAACTCACATATTATAGGGTTTATTAGGGAAGCAGAAGACTACTATTCAAGTTCAGAAATATACTCAGTCTCTTGAAGCTAGCCGTCTCACTCAGCAGATGGCAGTCTCAGTAGCACACAGCTCTCTCAGTAGTACATGTCTCTCAGTGTCTCTCCCAGCAGTGAATGTCTCTCAGTCTTTCTCTCAGCAGTGCATGTCTCTTGCATCTATCTGTGCAATGCATGTCTTTCTCATCTCCTGGCTGGCAATGAGATTCCTTTTGCCTCTAGGAGGGTTCCTTTTGAGCCTGGCAGAATGACCAACCTAACCAATCCCTACATCAGAATTCTATACATCCGAGACAGAGCAAACTTCCCAAAAAATTACTTCATGTTGCTCTCAACAGAAACACCCCAGGTGGATAACTTTAATAATTAGGAGCTACTCAGTTTCTCACTGCAAATTGCAGCACAGAGTTTACAAAGTTTGCAAAGACCTATGGCTAGAAAACCCACACTATGTAATTTACTACACCACAAGTGCACAAGTAAATAGATATAGTTTCTTTTGCCTAAGAACTTCAACTTGTTACAACACAGTACCCTTGCTGTCTTTTGAAAGTTTCTTCCTGCTGAAGTCTGGTCTCTCCTTTATTAAATGTATTCTGGGATTGAGAATTATCTAAGATCATAAAATTGGGCAAAACAGTGTGACATTTTATGAAGACAGCAGTCTTTAGCCTATTGATCATCCATTCTTGACTTCCTTTGATATTTCCTATCTTGAGCAGCATCTTTGTCAACTACTCAAGTGTGTTTTCTTTAAGCCTATATTTAAGGAGTCCTTGTGGCACAATGGTTAAATGTTCAGCTGCTAATTGAAAGATCAATGCTTTGAACCCATCATCCACTTCTTGAAAGAAAAGAAAGAAAATAACTGGCAATCTGCTTTCTTAAAGTTTATAGCCTATAAAACCCTAAAATATTATACCCTACAAAACCATATGGGGCAGTTCTACTCTACTTACATCATCATTATGATTCAGACTCAACCTGACAGTACATACCAACACCATATTTGTGTTATAAATTAAATTGTGTCCCCAGAAAAAAAAAAATTTTTTTTTTAAGTCTTAACCGCTGGTACATGTGAGTGTGACTTGTTTGACAACGGAGTCCTTGAAAATGTTTTGAGTTAAGTTAACCAGATATAATACTGGTGTATAGTGCATTCTAGGATCCGAATGAATGGTGTCCTTATAAAAGAGAAGAGACACAGCATGAGATACAGAGAGAAGATGACTGTATGACAATGGTGGCAGACTCTAAAATGATCTACAAGCCAAGGAGTATCAATGATTGCCAATTATCACCAGAAACTAAGAGAGAAATGGACCAAAGTGCCCCCCCCCAGAGCCCTGAGAAAACATCAACAAAACTGACACTCGCATTTTGGACACCTAGCCTCCAGAACCCTTAGACAAAAATGTCTGTCCTTATAAGGCACTTAAAAGAACCTATGACCCTTGTACATAGAACAAGAGACAGTTGTTTGAACAAAACAGGGGAATATTGCATCATTTGATATCAGTAAATTGTGTATTAGGGTTGTATCTTCTCATCATATTTACTGAATCTATATACAAGGGAGGAGCTCTGGTAGCATAGTGGCTAAAGCACTTGACTGCTAACCAGAAGGCTGGCAATTCAAACCCCCCAGCCACTCCTCAGAAGGAAGGTTGGGCAATCTTACTTCCATAGTGATACTGCCTCAGAAACCCAAAGAGGGGTCGCTATGAGTCAGGGCCGACTCTACGGCACATAACAACAACAACATATACAAGGGAGCTCTGGTGATGTAGTGCCTAGGGCATTTGGCTGCTAAACAGAAAGCTGGTGGTTCAAACCCACCAGCCACTCCTCAGAAAGAAGACTGGGCGATCTACTGCCATAGAAATACCACCTCGGAAATCCAAGGAAGGGTCACTATGAGTCAGATTCAACACGACGGCAGTGAGTTTTTATGCTGAGCTAATAATCCAAGAAGCAGACTATATGAAGAAGGTGGTATCAAAATTGAAGGGCAACTTATTAACAACCTATGATATGCATATGACACAACCATTCTTGCTGCAAGTGAGGATAACTTTAATTATTTACTGATGAAGACCAAAGACTTCATCCATATGGATTACACCTCGACATAAAGAAAACAAAAACCCCCATAACTGGACCAGTAAGTAACATAGTGATAAATGGAGAAAAGACTGAAACAGTCAAGGGTTTCATTTCACTTGGATCCACAATTAACACCCATGGAAGCAGCAGTCAAGAAATTAAGCAACATACTGCATTGTCAAATCTGTTGCCAAAGACCTCTTTAAAGTGTTAAGGAGGAAAGATGTCACTTTGAAGACTAAAGTGCACCTGACCCAAGCCATGGTATTTTCAACCATCTCTTATGCATATGAACAGTGAACATTGAATGAATAAGGAAGACCAAATGAGAGTTGATGCTTTTGAAGTGTGGTGTTGGCAAATACTGAAAATATCATGGACTACCAGAACAAATACATCCTGAAAGAAGTGCAGCCTAAATGCTTCTTAGAAGCAGAATATGAAGACTTTGTCTCATCTACTTTGGTCATGTTTTTAGAAAAGACTATTCCCTGAAGAGAGATATCATGATGGGTAAAGTCAGTAAAAAAGGAGAAGACCCTCAACAACATGGGTTGACACAGCGATTGCCATGATGGGCTTAAAAATAGCAAGGATTGTGAGGATAGCATAGGACCAGGCAGTGTTTCCTTCTGTTGTACATGGGGGACCTATGAGTCAGAGCTGGCTTGACAGTACCTGACAACAACAGTATAGTACATTTTACGTAGTACTAATACATGGAGGAGCTCTGGTAGCATAGTGCCCAAGGCATTTGACTGCTAACCAGAAGGATGACAGTTCAAACCCACTAGCCACTCTTTGGAAGGAAGGTTGGACAAACTACTTCCATAGTGATACTGCCTCAGAAACCCAAGGAGGGGTCGCTATGAGTTGGGTCCAACTTGACGGTCCATAACAACAACAATACATGGTATGGATTCTTTCCATTTTATCTCATTCATAATCATTAGAATGTTCTGAATGAAAGAATCTTAGTTACAGGAATAGATCTACAAGTATATCTGTATTTAATAGACCTTTACTGACAACAGTTGCTTCACTAGGGTTGGTATCACCCAGTGCAGTAACACATGCTGTCACTCCCCTTGCCCCCCCCCCAGGGTTAGCTGGCAAAACCCCAATCACTGGGAGTCCCATCATCACACAGCCCCACTTCTGGTGGGTCCCTGCAGCTCCCCCACTCTCCCATTTGTCCAGTTAGAGACCCTCCTCTCTGCCTAAATGGAGGTGTAACATCTTGCTGTCCACACCCTGATTAGCAGATGACAAGAGGGGCATATGAGGGTTATGAGATGCATGGTGATAAGTTATCACACTGGTTGACATGTTATACCAACACTAGTGAAGCCACTTCCTTGATGGCCCTTCTTCCTACAATGCTGATCTACTAACTGCTGCCCCTGCTGGCACTGCATTGACAGTGTCATTTTGGTGTCACTCCATCTGATAATGTCAGAGGGTTAGTTTTGCACCCTTTGCACTCTGCTAGTGATGCCACAGGCTGACAATTGTCATCAAATCTCCTGTACCAAAATGGAGAGGTATGTAAAGTAGCAACCTTTTGAGAAGGATGGATTAAAAAAAATTTATCTGAGTATAGTATACACTGTATGTATAAATCTTTTTCTATTTGTGTATTATTCTTAACTCATATTCTTATCAATGAATGTGTAAAATTTATTAATGTATCTAACTTATGTATTGTTGTTGTTGTTGTTATGTGCCGTCGAGTCAGCCCTGACTCATAGCAACCCCTCCTTGGGTTTCCGAGGCAGTATCATTACAGAAGTAGGATTGCCTAACCTTCCTTCCGAGGAGTGGCTGGTGGGTTTGAACCACCAGCTGTCTGGTTAGCAGGCAAGTGTCTTAGCCACTATGCTACCAGAGCTCCCAACTTATGTATTGATAATGCAAATACTTGCAATTTAAGGACCTTTGGTTTTATTATTGCCCTTGTTGGTCTCTGCAATCCTGAAAGAAAGAAACGCTTCATGACACATATTGCTTAGAACCAAACAACCAGAAATAGGAGCAATGTTTCCTTCAAAATTAAAGGCTTGTAGTACCTAAAATAGACTCCAAAATTTCTAACTTCAATGGAACTGTAAGTAAACAAATCTATAAACATTGGTCATTTATAAAGCTATAAATTTTAACAAAATGTATTTTTAAGAATTAAGAGTAACTATTATTAGATGTTTTTTAGAATTGATGTATGCAGTGAATTGCTTGATGTGGCCCTTCTAGCCATTGTCCTCCATTCTGTGATGTTTTGTAAATCTCATTATCCATGCCTATTTGGGGTGGTGTGGTAGTTAAGGTCAGGTATCAACTTGGCCGGACAGCCGGTAGTAGTCATTCCCTATAATGACTGGCAATCGACTCTGTGATGTGATTTAGGTTAATTCTGTTGGGGCAACACAGGTGGAATGTATCTTGAGTCCTGCCTTGCTGGAGGGTATAATTCAAATCACCAGCCTTAGCTTCCCTGAGGGTGTACCTACAAATCTCCTGGGAAGATTCGCTCTCCTCTTGCTCCGGCTTTGTGTCTTGGATCATCCTCAACTCACCCCTGGATTTGGGACAGCAGCCGTCATCTGATCTGCTGATCGAGGTTCATCAAACCCTGAGAGTTGGGAGGATCTGCCAGACCTACTCACGGACCCGAGACTCACCAGCCTGCCAGCCTGCCAGCCTGCCAGCCTCCACTACTACTACGTGAGACGAACCCTTGGGTGTCTGTGAGTTCTGTGAGGCGTTACAGAGAAACACAGAACCCTAAGACTGGGGAAATTACTGGCAAAAGGAGGAGGAGTTAATGTCTGAAATGATGGAGTGACATGGTATTTTGGACATTTGGGACATCTTTGACCTCTGCTTCATGGGGACCGGCCTCGTGCTGATCTTTCTAAGAGAAATTGTTCAAGCAATGTAACATATACTTTGTGTAAGGTTTTTGCCTAGGGATTTTGAAGCCTACAAAAGAGGTTCTTGTTCATAAAGACTTCATATTCTGTATGGAGAAAAGGATATATAATCAAAACTTAATAAAGTGTGGCTATGGTTAACTGTAGGAGTTTTGGTAGCATAGTGCCTAAGGCACTTGACTGCTAACCAGAAGGCTGGTGGTTCAAACCCACCAGCCACTCTTGGGAAGCAATCTACTTCCATAGTGATACTGCCTCGGAAACCAAAGGAGGGGTCACTATGAGTTGGGTCTGACTCAACGGCACATAACCACAACAACATGGTTAACTGTTAGGCAGAAAGTCTTCCAGTCACATTGAGAAAGGATGATGAAGGGATTAGTTTATATGAGAGATCTTTAAATGCCTGGGAGGGCAACAAACAAATAATATCTCTAGGATTTCAACTGTTGAAGAGTTAAAACAAGTTTCCTAATTTAGAAGTCAGTAGGAAAAAATTTCACAGGAGAGCTCTTCCAGACATGTTAGAGAGAGAATGAGAAGCCCAATATGATTGGGCAAAGTTTGTAAGAGATATTGAATGGTAAAGGATGAACTGAAAATATATATATACCAAAGTTCAGTAATGTTGTTGTGTTGTTGTTATGTATCGTCGAGTGGTCTTCAACTCATAGCAACCCTATGCACAGCAGAAAGAAACACATCCCAGTCTCACACCTGCTCTACAATCCTTGCTATACTTGAGCCTATCACCACAGCCACTGTGTCAATCCATCTCATTGAGAACCTTTCCCTCTTTCCTCAACCCTCCACATTCCCAAGCATGACATCCTTCTTCAGGGAATTGTCCTTTCTGATAACATGACCAAAGTAGGTGAGACTACGTCTGGGCATTCTCTCTTCCAAGGAGCATTCCTGCTGCACTTCCTCCAGGACAGATTTGTTAGTTCCTTTAGCAATCCATGGTACTTACAGCACTTTTCACCAGCACCACAACTCAAAAGCATAAATCCTTCTTCAGTCTTCCTTATTCATTGTCCAGCTCTCACATGCATATGAGCGATTAAAAATATCATGGCTTGTGTCAGGCACACCTTAGTCCTCAAGGAGACATCTTTGCTGTTTAGCACTTGAAAGAGGTCCTTTGCAGCCAATTTTCCCAGTGCTGTATGTTGTCTGGTGGCTTAGTGCCTAAGGCATTTGACTGCTAACCAGAAGACTGGTGGTTCAAACCCACTAGCAACTCCTTGGAAGGAGGATTGGGTGATCTACTTCCTTAGTGATACTGCCTCAGAAAGCCAAGGAGAGGTCACTATGAGTCAGATCTGATTCAAGGGCAGTGAGTTTGGTTTTTTAGTTTGATATATGTTGTCTGATGTCCTGACTGCTGCTTCCATTGGCATCCATTGTAGAACCAAGCAATATGAAGTCTTTGACAACTTCAATGTTCCCTCCATTTATCATGATGTTGCTTATAGGTCCAGTTGTGAGAACTTTTGTTTTCTTTATATTGATATATAGTCTATATTGCAGACTGTATTCTTCAATCTTCATCAGTAAGTGTTTCAAGTCATCCTCCCTTTCAGCAAGCAGAGTTGTTTCTTCTGCATGATGTAGGTTGTTAATGAGTCTTCCTCCAATCCTGATGCCATGTTCTTCTTCATATAGTCCAGCTTCTCAGATCATTTGCTCAGCATATAGGTTGAATAAGTATGGTGAAAGGATACAACCCTGACATACTCCCTTCTTGATTTTAAACCATGCAATGTTCCCTTGTTCTGTTCGAACAACAGCCTACTGGTCTATGTACAGGTTCCTCATGAGTATAATTAAGTGTTCTGAAATTTCCATTCTTCTCAATGTTATCCATAATTTGTTATGATCCACACAATCAAATACTTTTGCATAGTCAATAAAACATAAGTAAATGTGGATTTCCAATTAATAAACGGCAAAATATTTCAACAGACACTTCAATAAAGAAGATATCTAAAGGACCAATGATCACATCACTAGTTATGAGGGAAATATAAATTGAAAACAAACAAAGAAAGAAAGATTATCACTGTAGACCCACAGAATTGTTAAAATTAAAAAGACTGATGTTATCCACTGTTAAAGAGAATGTGGAGCAGTTGGAGCTTTCATTCATAGTAGGTGGAAGCATAAAAATATAGCAACATTGGAAAACAATTTTCCTGTGTCTTATAAACTAAATATATACTTATTATACACCCTAGCAATCACACTCCTAATTATTTACCTGAGAAGACAAAAAGTTATTATCATATAAGGACTTGTATGTAAAGATTCATAGCAGAATTTTTCATAAAAATCAAAACCTGGAACGTACATAAATGGTCAACAACTAATGCTGAGATAAACAAATTATATATATAGCCATGCTGTGGAATACTACCCTGCAATAAAAGAAAAAAAAAAAAAAAAAAAACTACTGATATGTACAACAAGAATGAATCTCAAATGTATTATATGCTAAGGGAAAAAAGTCAAATACAGAATACTTAAAACAAAGACACAATGGTTTTATTTGAAATTCTATAAAGACAAAACTAAAGTGGTAGAAAGCAGATTAGTGGTTGCCTAAAGCTAGAGTTTGGTAAAGGCTGTTGACTGCAAAGGAATGAAGGACTGTTTCATTTTAGTATTAGCCAAATCCCATGTCTTGAGTTTAAAATGAAAAAAATTTACAGTATTAGTGTTTACCTCAATAAATAAAAGGAAAAATAATTCCTGAACTTCCTTTTGTTCTTCTTCTTCTTCTCCACCTTCCATAAATGTTCAATCATAGGAAACTAGAATGTGGCATTGGACTATAATTGAATGTATCAGTATCAACAGAGGTTCTGATATGTGTGTGTGTGTGTGTGTGTGTGTGTCCTGTGTGCACTGAGATGTCCTAAACGTAGTAGTGCTCCAATAGCAATAAATACACTGAAAATCTAGCTGTTTGCTTCTAATGATCATTTTCCAATAATCTTGTGCTCCTTGGAGAAATTACTTATTCAAGAGCCCAGTTAGAAAACAGAATATACTCAAGGAACAGAGCACAGACTCAAAAAACATGGAATTTGATGTAAAGGAATATTCACTGCTAAATAAGGGACAATGTCAAATGCGTTAGATACCACGCCACCACAGTTCCTTAAATAAGGGATAATAAAAGCATCAAAATAAACAATAATATTAACAGATTATAATCCACTGAATTAAGTAACTATAAATTATCCCTATTTATATAAAGGAATTAATAAATTAAAAGTTTGATAACGGGTAGAATATTCAAATAATTTTAATATACCAACACAGAGTACATATTAACATTAAAAGGAAAAGAAGTACTTTTACATTAGAGAAGCCTAGTAGACACCATTTTAACCTAGTGATCAAAGAGAACATCATCAATAATGGAAAAATTAAAACAGTTTGCCATCATCTATGATAGAGTGTGAAGAATACAAGATTATGAGGATATAGCAGCAAAGTCAAATTTAAAAATAACTGACTTCCAGCTTCAAAATTGTCTAGAATATGAAATTTAAGGAAAGACTGAGGAATTATTCCAGATGAACAGAGACTAGAGAAACATGATAACTAAATGCACTGTATGTTTCAAGACTGTATTATTTGTCTATAAAGGATCTTTTTAGGCGAGACAACTTGAAAAATCTGAATGACAGTCTCAAGAGTAGATGATGTAGTAGGCAGAATAGTGGCTCACCAAGATGTCTACATTCTAGTATTGGTGCCTATCACTGAGTTAGAATTGACTCAAAGGCAACATGTTTGATTTTTATTTGGCACATTTTTTTTTTTGTTGTTTTGTTTTGTTTTGTTTTGTTTTTACCAATACTAACAGAGTCCTTGGGTAATACAAATGGTTAAAACACTTAACTGCTAATCAAAATATTGGAAATTGGAGTCTATACAGAGGTGACTTGGAAGAAAGGCCTGGAGAGCTACTTCCAAAAAACTAGCCAGTGCAAACCGTGCCGAACACTGTCATTCTCTGATCATGTGAGTCCACATCAATACCATTGCAACAAAGAGAAATAAAGCACAATATTAACAGCTCTTTCTAGAGCATTTTCATGCCTCCTTGAAGTTATATGTGGCCACATTTCCTTTCATAATTAAAATATGAACAGAAGCAATAAGAACTTACATCTAATTTGTCTCTCTTCCTTTTCTCATCTATAACATCTGTCATAAACACTGAACTCTACATGATAGCTGTTTTATCAGATAGCTCTTGGAATAAGCCTAACGTGGATTACAGCCACAAGAGGTCCATAATAGACCTGTAGTTGGAATGGAAAAAAAAAAAAATTAAAAAAAAAGGTCTTGTTGCTTTAGGCCACTGAAATTTGAGAATAATTTGTTACTGCAGTTTATTTTAACTATCCTGACTGATAAGAAACATAAAGCAGCTAAGAATAGCCTGGAAACAGAAGAAAATCCAGTAAAGGTATTCATTCAGGTGATTTTGATTCTCTCAGTTGCTGAAGGGGATGGTTGGTAGTCTTGTCATAATGGAGACTTCTGAGATCATCTCATTATGGAATTATAGACCTCAATGTGTAGAAAATCCTGGATTGATAATGCAGTTGAATATTTGTATGTATTCATTGACTATTTAATTATCCTCTTCCTTGAAGTACCTAAGTCTTTTCCAAAGACCTTTGGTGGTGCAGTAGTTAAAGCATTGGTCTACTAAGCAAAAGGTTAGTGGTTTGAACCCAGCAGCCACTCCACAGGAGAAAGATGGGGCAATCTACTTGCATAAAAATTTACAGTCTTAGAAACCCTTGGAGCAGCTCTGTTTAGTCTTAATGCATCACTAAAAGTAGGAATCAACTTGATGGTAGTGGAATTGGTAATATTTTTCCAGGAGTAACTGGATGTCAAAAGCAATTAAGCTCAGGCTAATGACTAAAAGTTTGGCAGTTTGAACCCACCCAAAGATGCTTCAGAAGAAAAGTATGGCTATCTACTTTTGAAAAGTCACAACCTTGCAAACCCTATGGAGCACAATTGTACTCTGAAACATTTGGGTTGCCAGGAGTTGCAATGGACTCAATGGCAACTGGATTTTTTTTTTTTTTTTAAAGTTTTTTCTGAATTTTGGTATTGGGTCTATTAGCATTTTTTTTTTCTTTTTGATACATTTCATCAGTAAATTCTATTAGACTGTATTTTTTTTATTCTACTCATTTATATCTGCCTTTTAAATTTTATTTTACTTTTTGTCTAACTGGTATGATTTGTTACATTATTGCTTTTTAGCTTTATTTTCCTAATATATGCCTTTAAATCTATGCACTTTCTTCTCTATGCAGTTTTAAATCCCTCCCATAAGTTTTTTTTTTTTTTTCCTTATTAAAGGATTTTTTTAAATTATGATTTGGGTGAAAATTTACAGAGCAAATTCACTTTCCATACAGCAGTTCACATATACTT
>NW_006921609.1:20650271-20668050 GCF_000298275.1 Orycteropus afer afer | reverse complement strand
CTATACATGTAAAAGGGTTCATCTTTGTTGCCTGTATCTCCCATGTACCTCTATGTTTTCCTCTTCTTCAATGCCACCATGTTGATCACTCACATTTGGTATATTGCTCTTCTCTTCACCCAAATCAATACTTGTCTCTACCTATCTAAGTCTTCTCTCCCCTCCCCTCCCACCACTGGTAACCAGCAAAGAAATTTTCCTTCTACATCTAAACCTTTCCTTGACTTTTACAATATTTTTCCTTCCTCGACAAATACAATATGTGTCCTTCTGTGATTGACTTATTGCACTCATCATAATGTCCTCCAAGTTCATCCATGTTCTGTGGTGTTTTGCAGATTCTACACTATTTTTTAGGGTTGTGTAGTACTCTGTTGTGTGTATGACCATAGTTTGGTTATCCACTCCTCAGCTGATGGATACCTAGGTTGTTCCCATCTTTTGTCTATTATAAATAGTGCTGTGATTAACATGTGTGTGCATACGTCTGTTCTTGTCATAGCTCTCATTTGGGATATATACCTAGTAATGGAATGGCTGGGTCAAATGGTATTTCTAATTCCAACTTTTGAAGAAATTGCCATACTGCTTTCCACAGTGGTTGTACCATTTTACAGTCCCACCAGCAGTGTATGAGCATCCCAATCTCTCCATGTCCTCACCAGCATTTGTTATTTGTGTCTTGTTAAACTTTGCTACTAGTGATGGAGCAAGATGGTATCTCATTGTTGGTTTGATTTGCATCTCTCTAGTAGTTAATGATTGTGAGCATTTCTTCATGTGTTTGTTGGCTGCTTGAATATCCTCCTTGGTGAAGTGTCTATTCATGTCTTCTGCCCATGTATTAATTGGGCTATTTTTCTTTTTGTTATTGAGGTGTTAGAGTTTTCTATAAAATCTGGAGCTAAGTCCCTTGTCAGATATGTCATTGCCATTTTTTTTTTTTTCTCCCCAATCTGTAGGTTCTCTTTTGACTCTTTTGGAGGTCTTTGGAAACACATAAAAATTTAATTTTTAGAGGTCCCATTCATCTATTTTCTCTTCCTCTGTTTGTGCATTTTGGGTTATACTTGATAGTCTATTTATGCCATAAATGAGAGCTCCTAAAGTTTGCCCTACTTTTTTCCTTGAGGAACTCTATAGTTTTCAGTTTCACATTGAAGTCTTTGATACATGTGGAGTTAGTTTTTGTGTATGGTGTGAGGTATAGATCTTCTTTCTGCAAATGGATATCCAGTTTTGCCAGCACCATTAATTAAACAAACATTCTCTTCTCCATTTAATGGATTTTTGGCCCTTTGTCAAAGATCAGTTGACCATAGGTCAATGGATCTATTTCTGGGTTCTCAATTCTATTCCATTTGTCTATACAAATACCAAGCAGTTTTGACTACTGTGTCTGTATAGTAGGTTTTGAGATGCAGCAGTGTGAGACCTCCTACTTTGTTCTTCTTCTTCAATAGTTCTCTGCTTAGCTGAGTTCTCTTTCCTTTCCATATAAAGTTAATAATTGGTTTTTCCATACCCTTAAAAAATGTCGATGTGATCTAGATTGGGATTGTATTGAATGTATAGATTACTTTGGGTAGAATTGACATTTTCACAATATTCAATCTACCTATCCACAAGCATGGGATGTTCTTCCATTTATGTAGATCTGTTATGGTTTCTTGAAGTAGTTTTTCATAGTTTTCTTTGTACAGGGCTTTTGTGTTCCTGGTAAGATTTATTCCCAAGTATTTAAATTTTTTGGTAGCTATCGTAAGTGGTATTTATTGCCTAATTTCTTTTTCAGTGGTCTCTTTGCTGGTGTAGAGGAATCCAACTGATGTTTGGATGTTGATCATGTATCCTGCCATGATGCTAAATATCTCAATTAGTTCTAGTAGATTTTTGACTGAGTCTCTTGGGTATTCTAGGTATGTTGTTGTTGTTATGTGCCGTCGAGTCAAACCCGACTCATAGCGACCCCTCCTTGGGTTTCCGAGGCAGTATCACTATGGAAGTAGGATTGCCCAACCTTCCTTCCGAGGAGTGGCTGGTGGGTTTGAACCGCCAGCCGTCTGGTTAGCAGGCAAGTATCTTAGCCACTATGCTACCAGAGCTCCCCTATTCTAGGTATAGGGATATATAATAAGCAAATAGAGATAATTTAATTTCTTCCTTACCAATTTAGCTGTCTTCGATTTCCCTTTCTTGTCTTATGGCCCTGGCTAGGACTTCCAGTACAAGGTTGAATAGAAGTGGTGATAGAAGGCATCCTTGTCTGGTTCCTGTTCTCAAGAGGAGTGGTTTCAGTCTCTCTTTATTGAGAAGAATGTTGGCTATTGGTTTTGCATAGATGCCTTTTACTATGGTGAGGAATGTCCCTTCTATTCCTATTTTGCTAGAGTTTTGATGAGGAATGAGTGTTGGATTTTATCAAATGTCCTTTCTACATCAATTGATATGATCATGGGTTCTTCTCCTCTGTTTTATTTATGTAGTGGATGACTTTGATTGTTTTTTCTAATGTTAAACCATCCTTGCATACCTGATATGAACCCCACTTGGTCATAACGAAAAATTTTCTTGCTATGTTGTTGGAGTCTATTGGCTAGGATTTTGTTGAAGATTTTTCTGTCTATATTCATGAGGGATATTGGTCTGTAGTTTTGCTTTTGAGTGATGTCTTTGCCTCACTTTGGTATCAAGGTTATGCTTGCTTCATAAAATGAGTTAGGGAGGATTCCATTCTTTTCTATGTTTTGGAATAGTTTGAGCAAGAATGGTGTCAGTTCTCAGAATGTTTGGTAGATTTCTCCAGTGAAACCATCTGGGCCAGGACTTTTTTTGTTGGTAATTTTTGGATGACCTATTCAATTTCTTCTTTTGTTATTGATCTGTTTAATGTTTCCACATCAGTCTGTGTTAGTTTAAGTAAGTGGTGTGTTTCTAGAAATCTGTCCATTTCTTCCAGATTTTCAAATTGTTTGGAGTAAAGTTCTTCATTCTATCTTGATATCATCCTTTTTATTTCAGTTGGTTCTGTTTTAATGTCACCCATTTCATTTCTTATTTGTGTTATCTGTATTCTCTCCCTCTTTTCGTTAAATATTTTAGGGGTTTGTCAGTTTTATTGATCATTTCGAAAAACCAACTTCTGGTCTTGTTGATTTTTTTCTAATGCCCTTCTATTTTTTGTGTCATTGATTTCTGCTTGAATCTTTATTATTTCTTTTCTTCTTGTGACTGTAGGCTTTTCTCACTGTTCTTTTCCAACTATTGGAAACATTGGTTTAAATTGTTGATTTTGGCTCTTTCTTCTTTTATTGATATGTGGATTTATTGCTATAAATTGGTCTCTGATCACTGTTTTTGCTGTTTCCCAAAGATTTTGGTATGTTGTGATCTCATTCACACTTAATTCAAGGAATTTTTTATTTTTTATTTTTATTTCTTCTCTTACCCAGTCTTTCTTAAGGATGGTGTTGTTCAGTTTGTATGTGTTTACTCTTTTTTGAACTTCCTATGGTTGATTTCTAATTTGATAGCATTATGATCTGAGAAGATGTTCTGCAGTATTTCAATGTTTTTAAATTTATTAAGTCTTGTTTTATGGCCTAACATATGGTCTATCATGGGCAATGATCCATGTGCACTGGAAAAGAATGTATATGTGCTGTTATTCAGTGAAGTGCTCTGTAGACTTCTATAAGTTCAAGTTGGTGGATTGTAGTGTTTAGTTCTTCTGCATCTTTGTTTCTTTTGAGTTGTTCTATCTTTCATTGAAAGTGGTGTATTAAATTCTCCCACTATGACCGTGGAGTAATCTATTTGACTTTTCAACTCTTTTAAAGTCTCATGTATGTATTTTGGGGCTCTTTCATTGGGTCTATAGATATTTATTATGGTTAAATCTTCTTTTTCAATTGCTCCTTTAATCATATAATGTCCTTCCTTGTCTCCTATGGTGGTTTTTGTCTTAAAGTCAATTTGATCAGAAATTAATATTGCCACTCCTGCTCTCCTAGAGTTGCCATTTGCTCGATATATCTTTTTCCAACCTTTGATTTTTGGTCTATTTTTGTCTTTGTCTCTAAGGTGTGTCTCTTGTAGACAGCATATTTATGGGTTTTGTCTTCTTATCCAATCTGCAACTCTCCATCTCTTGAGTGATGCATTTAATCCATTAACATTCAGTGTAATTATTGACAAGTATGAATTTGTTGCTGTTGTTTTATTACATGTTTTTTCATGGTCTCCCTGGTTTCTTTGTTCCATATTATTTTCTGTGCTGAGCTCATTATGTTAATGAGTCATGCTATAATTTCCTTTGTTGTTGTTGTTTTAGTATTTGCTGAATATTTGTGCTTGCCCCCTTTTTTATTGTGAAGTGAATGTTTATCATTTTTCTTTGAGGTTACCTGTGATTTATCATTTTCTCCCTGAGATTGGAACAGTCCATTCTATCTTGCAAGTCTCTTGACTTCCTCACCATTTAGAAGTTCTGTAACTGAACAGTATTTTCCCTCCTGTTTGTAGCTGTTCTCATTTGCCAATTGATGTCTCTGGTTCCCTGTTTACAATCTTGTAAGCTCATTTTACTTTGAACATATCCATAGTTGTGGTTTCTGTGTTATGACATTTTGTGTATTAATGATCAGTTGTTATTTGTTATTTTTGGTTCTCTGTTCAAAGGACTCCCTTAAGCACCTTTTGTAAGGTTAGTCCAGTTTTAACAAATTCCCATAGTTTCTGCTTATCTGGAAATCTCCTAAGTCCACCATCACAGTTGAGGGACAATTTTGCCAGGTATATAATTCTTGGTTGAACATTTTTCTCTTTCAGGGTTTTATATATACCATCACATTGCCTTCCCACTTGCATGGTACCTGCTGAGAAATTAGAGCTTATTCTTACTGGTTGTCCTTTGTAAGTGATTTTTTGTTGTTGTTGCTTTGTTTTTCCATGCTGTTTTCAGGGTTCTTTCTTTATTTTTGGTTTTGATGAGTTTGATGATGATATGTCTTGGTGATTTTCTCTTGGGGTCTATCCTGTTTGGGGTTTGTTGGGCTTCCTGAATGGATATATTCTCATCTTTCATCGTATCTGGGAAGTTCTCCTCCAACAAATCTTGGACAGTTTTCTCAGTGGTTTTATTTTTCTCTTCCTGTTCTGGAGTTCCAAAGACACATAGGTTATTCCTTTTGATGGTATCCCACATGAACCTTAGGCTTTCTTCATTTTGTTTTGATCTTTTTGTGATTGATCCCTTTCTAAAAAGTATTCATTTATTTGTCTTCAATCTCACTAATTCTGTCTTCCATTGCTTCAATTCTACTCCTTTGCCCTTTCACTCTGTTATCTATTTCTGACAGTTTCATATTAATCTTCTGGATTTCTAACTGTAGATTTAGAATCATTTCTAATTTTTTATTTATTTTGTCATTTTTTTTCTTGTATTTTCTTGCAAAATTCTTCTAGGGTTTTGTCTGTATTTCCTTTGTCTGTCTCTCAGTCCTTTGAAGGTACCTAACTATAATTCTTTTGAATTCCTTATCAGAGAGTTCCAATGCTGCTTCTTCCTCAGAGATGTGTTCTGGGTCTGTATCCTGCTCCCTTGTTTCTATCACTTTATCTTGCTTCTTTGTGTGAACTATGATCATCTGTTGTCTCTGAGACATTGTGGCATTGTTGTATTTAGATCTCTTTTAACTGTTTGTGAAGAGCAGCCAAGGGTGAGTCAGGCTTTTTTGGTGGCTGTTTATCATTGGCCCATTGGTGGAGAAGGAGGTGTTGGCTCTCACTCAGTAAATGAAGCTGCAGATGTATGTGTAGTTGTGTTGTATGGGGACTGTTGCTGTCTTCCACTCAGTTAGACAAAAATAACAATTGAATAACCATCAAAAAGTAAAATCAAGTGGACAAAAAATACACCATGTAATCACACAGGAACAGTAACCAAAAAAAGAAAAAAGGGAAAAATAAGGGGAAAAAAAAAGAATGAAAGAAAGAAACTCTGCAATATCACTGGAGAGGGCAATAAGAGAAAAGGGTAGATAAGGAGAATGATGAAGCAAAAACTTGGAAAAATGCAAAAAGAAAACAAGGAATGGGGTTAACCATGAGAAAGAAAGAAAAAAATTGCAACCAGGAACAAGGAAAAGAAAAAAAGCTGAAAACTAGAACCTGGGAGGGGAACAATAAAGAATAATAGTAAAATGGACAAAAGTAATAATAAAAATAGTAGTTTTAAAACAGACAAAAACAAACAAACTAAAAAAAAAAAAAATGGGCAGGGTGGGGCAGGGCACCCAGCTCCATCCAAGAACACAGACTGGGATAGAATTCCTGCTGGGCCAGAAAGTGAGTGGAAGTGAAGGATTGCTGCACCTTGACCCAAGAGGCTGTGGGTTATAAGAGTAACAAGGGAAATGTCGCACTTCTCCAGTTGTCCGGGTCCAGAATGTCCTTGGGGTTCCTGGAAAATGGAGCCTGTTCTTAAGTCCCTGTAATCTGGGTGAATGCTGTCACTTTAAATATCCAAAGTAGTACAGCCACTTGTAAATATCCAAAATGGTCTAGCCACTTATAAACATTCAAAATAGTTGCACCCTCCATAAAGACAAAACCCCAAAGCTCAGCCTGCCTTCCTCTTCACTGCTTTTCCTTTTAATTCACAGCCAACAGAGCAGTCCTCATTCATTCCCTAGCTAGCAGGGCTGAGTTTTTAGGTTATTTTTAGGCCCTACCACCATTTGACAACATCCAAGTTGTCTGTTCCATCAGGATTGCTGCCAAATCGCAGTTCCATCTCTCTTTTTTTAGTGTTTTCATGCAAATTCTTCTGCTAGTTGGAGTTTAGTCCACTTCTATATCCTCCCCTTCAATGCTCAGGGGTCCAGGGTTATCTTCTGTATCTGTGTTGATTGGTTCCCCTTTTCTTTGTTGAAGAGGGTCTGTGCAGTCTTTCTGCCTATTCTGCCATCTTACCGGAACTGCCCTCCCTCCCATAAGTTTTATTTTTTACTATTACCATTATCATAAATCAATTTTTTTTCTAAGTTTCATTGTTATTTATTTGTCTGTGTCTCATTTAAAATTGTAAACACAAACACAACATACTGTCACAGAGTCAGATCTGATTCATAGCAACCCCTCCTTGGATTTCCAAGGTGGTATCACTATGGAAGTAGATTGCCCAACCTGTCTTCTGAGAAGTGGGTTTGAAACACCAGCCTTCTTGTTCAAGTCAAATGTCTTAGGCACTACACCACCTATTACTTCTAAATTCCATCCTTTGCAAATTTTCCAGTTCTTTTATTATAGATTTCTAGCTTAATAGGACTACAGCCAGGTAACATACTCTGTAGGATTTCAATCATTTCAGATGATCTTTCTTTTTACTATAGCTACTTTTAATATGTTTGTATATCTTTGATTTCCAGTAATTTGCTCTTATATGACTAATTTTTTTTTTTTTTTTTTTGTCTTTCTCTATCATACATGAGTTTAAGGAGGTCCAATGTATCTCATCAGTTTGGGAAAATTCTCAGTGATTCAATGTTCAAATACTGCTTCTGTCCATTAATCCAACCCCTATTTTGTGAGGATTTTAATTAAGAATATGTTACTTCTCAATTCATTCCCTCCCTAAGTCTCTTACCACATCTTCTGTATTTCTCAACAGTTGTTTTCTATCTATTGCTCTCATTCTATATATTTTCTTGTGATCATTTTTCTAGTTCATTAATTATTTCACCAACTATGTCTAATCTCCTTTAAAGTGTCTAATCCCCTTTAAAATTGAGTTCTTAATTTGGAATTTTTATTTATTTATTTATTTTATTCTTTTAATTCTAAATTTTCTAGTTATTACTTATAAAATTCTATTTCTCTCCTGAAAGTCTCAATGTTGGCCTTTATCTCTGTGAGCATATTATATGGTTATTTTAACCAAACCAAGTGGCATCAAGTCAATTCCAACTCATTTAGACCCTACAGGACCAAGTAGAATTGTAAAAGTGTTTCTGAGTTTGTAAATCTTTATGGAAGCAGACTGCCTCATTTTTCTCCCACATACCTGTTGTTGGGTTTAAACTGCTGACCCTTTGGCTAGAAGCTGAATGCCTTAACTGCACCACCAGAGCTCTTGAGTTATTTTAAAGCATTTGGATTTATTATTATTATTATTATTACTTTTATTGTAATTTGGGTGAAAGTTTACAGAGAAAATTCATTTTCCATGTAGCAGTTCATACACATGATATTTACTGAAATTCCCCTCAAAATAAAATAACAGCTCTCTTCTTACTTTCTCCCTGTAGTTATCTCTTCCCTGTGTCCTTCCCTTCCATGTACTGCTCCCTCAGGTGTCTCCCTATGCAAGCACTGTCCTTCTCTTCTCCCATGATTGATCAGTCTGAGGAGTGTATTTACCTGATGTAAATGTACATTCCATGTTGTCATTGTTGTTATGTGCCATCAAGTCAGACCTGACTCATAGTGACCCTTCCTTGGGTTTCTGAGGCAGTATCACTATGGAAGTAGATTGTCCCATATTACTTCTGTGGACTGGCTGGTGGGTTTGAACCGCAAGCCTTCTGGTTAGCAGTCAAGTCCTTAGTCTACACTGTCTATGGTTTTGCTGGAAGCCACAAGAGTGAGTTCTATTCCAGGCTTGAAGGATAACTAAGGGCCATAGTCTCAGTGGTCTCACCAGGCTCTATCAGACCTGCAAACCTGGTCTTTTTTCTGATTTGGAGTTTTCTTCCACATTTTTCTCCCACTTTTTCCAGGATCTCCTAATAGATCCCTTTCTGAGTATTTGACAGTTGTAGCCAGGCACCATCTAGTTCTTCTGGTCTCATGGTCATAGAGGATGAGGATCACACAGTCTACTAGTGCCTCAGACTAATTGTTTCCATGTGTCTTTGCTTTTCTTCATTTTTCTTTGCTCTAGATGAGGAGAGACCTACTGCTGCAGCTAGATGGCTGCTTGCAAGCTTTTAAGACCCCAGTCACTACTCTACAAAGTACTATGTAAAAATACAAAACTTACTGCCATGGAGTTGATTCCAACTCAAAGCTGTCCCCATTGGATTCCCAAGGCAGTAAATCTTTACAGAAATAGATTGCCCAGTCTTGCTTCCACAGAGTGGCTGGTGGGTTTGAACCACCAATGGTTGCCTTTGAGTCAATTCTTACTTACTGATAGGCAAATCAGCATGTTATGCCAACTGAGTTTGATGTTCCCTGCAACCATGATCCTTGGATTTTATCTGGATTCCCTCTGTTGTCAATTGTTTTTCTTGAACTTTTGATCAAATGTTGTTTTCATATCTACTTGTTTGACTGGAATTTTTTTTTTTAATTAAATACTGACATTGTATGTGAAAATTTTTATAAATAACTTTTAACATACAATGGTAGTGTCTTTCTCCAAAAGCATTTAAATTTACTATGGCAGGTTAGATAAGGGCATTCAAAACTGAAATTTCCTCATCTGCTTGTAGAGTTTTAGATGGTGATTTTTATAGGATAGCTCACAAAGAATGGAGCATTTATTATGATTTTTTTGTTGGGTCTTTTATTTTAATTTTTGTCTCTCTATCCCCACACAAAGGAGCTCTGTTGGTGCGATGGGTAAGACATTTAGCTGCTAACCAGAAAGTTGGTGGTTCAAACCCACCAGCTGCTCTTCAGGAGGAAGATAAGTCAATCTACTTCAGTAAAGATTTACAGCCTTCAGAACACAATGGGGTTCACTATGAGTCAGAATTGACTTGATGATGGTGGGTTTGGTGTGAGTATCCCCACAAAGCTGTTAAAATACATCTGAGAATATTGCATCATCAACTTTTTCCTGGAATTGGCAGATGTCAAGGAATAGAGTAGACCCAAACGCCAGTTTGTTTGTTTGTTTGTTTTTTGTCTTTTAATCTTTGTATTTTCTTATGCACTGGAATAAAATTATTCTTCTTCATTTTATGGAATCTCTCTTGGCCAGATTGTGCAAATTACAACAATATTTTACAGTTCCTTTCATGAAGAGATAGATTCTAAAAACCTCATTCTTCACTGCTTAATTCTTGTCTGACTTTGTGACATGCTTAGGCCTATAGAATGTGACAGAAAAACATTGTCTATGTTCAAAAGACCATTCAGCTTCCATTTTTGCTTCTCATGAGAACATATTAGCTACTATATGAGCAAGCTCTGATTAACCTGCTGGAGGATAAAAGACCCTAGAGAGAGAGACATCAGTCTTCCCAGGCACCCCAGGATAGGCCATCATAATTGAAGTTCTTTCAGCTGATACATCAACAGATATGTATGTGAGCTCAGACATAATCAAACTTGGCTTAGACAAGAAGGGCACTCCAAATTCTGGAGCTATTGATGTGTGTTAAAGAATTCATTGCTTTTTTAAGGCATTGTGTTTTAGAGTGATTTATTATACAGCAAAAGATAACTAGTATATCTTCAAATAAATTGTTTTAATGTCCAACTTTCTAATTGTCCTCAATGGAGGAATGTTTTCTAATTAACTTCTTCTGCCATCAGAGGAAATTAAGACAATATTAAAATTTTAAAATTTGAGACTTGTAACTTCATAACATCTCTGAGTATAATGGTTTTATATGATAAAAACTAATATTAGAATAAGTAGGTAAAATATATTACAATTCTTAGAAAATCATATTAATTTTCAGAAATTCTTTAACATCAGTTATTTTTACTTTCAAATCATCTAATTCTATGAATAAAATGTTCCTATACAAATATTATACATAAATATACATAAACAGTACAAATTGTATAATTTTCTTCTAAGTTTCCAAGCCATTGACAGAATGTTAAAAAATGCTTTCTTTTTTACTTAACTTTAAAAGAAAGGTTTATAAGAAGAAAATAAATCATGTAATAAACTTTTGTTAAGTGCAATCTTGCTGGTTCTTATTCGTACTAATCCTGTATATGATAGAATGAAACACAGCTCGGTTCTGAGAAATTCACACAATTGTTGATATTTGAGCCCATTGCCACAGCCACTGTGTCAATCCACTTTATTGAAGCTCTTCCTGTTTTTCACCAACCTTCTATTTTACCAAACTTGATGCCCTTCTCCAGGGACTGGTCAATGTTTATAACATGCCCAAAGTACATGAGACAAACTATGGCCATCTGTTTTTCTAAGGAGCATTCTGGCTGTACTTCTTCCAAGACTTTTTTTTTTTTTTTTTTTCTGGCAGTCCATGGAATATTTACTATTCCTTACCAACACCTTAACTGAAAGGCCATCAATTCTCCTTAGTTCTTCCTTATTCATTATTCACCTTTTGAATGTACACGAGGTAAGTAAAAAAATGTCATGTCTTGGGACAGGAGCATCTCAGTCATCAAAGTGATATCTTTGCTTCTTAACAATTTAAAGAAGTATATTGGAGCAGATTTACCCAATACAATACCAAAACCAAATTCACTGCTGTCGAGTCAATTTGACTCATAGCAGCCCCTCCTTGTGTTTCCAAGGCAGTATCTGTATGGAAATAGATTGTCCAATCTTCCTTTTGAGGTGGCTGGTGGCTTTGAACCACCAGCCTTCTGATTAGCAGTCAAATGTCTTAGGCACTATGCCACCAGCAAATCCATGGTGCTTTCATGGGCATTGATTGTGGAGCCAAGTAAAATGAAATCATTCACAACTTTAATATTTTCTCCATTTACCATGATGTTTCTTATTGCTCCAGTTGTGAGGATGTTTGTTTTCTTTACGTTGATGTGGAATCCATATTGAAGACTATAGTCTTTGATCTTCATCAGTATGTGACTCAAATCCTCTTCACTCCCAGCAATGAACATTGTGTCATCTGCATAATGCAGGTCGTGAATGAGTTTTCCTCCAATCCTGATGCCTCTGTGTTCTTCATATAGTCCAGCTTCTGGGATTATTTGTTCAGTATACAGATCGAATAAGTATGGTGAAAGAATATAAGCTTGGCACACACTTTTTCTGTAGTATCCCCTTGGTCTGCTTGAATAACTGCTTGGTCTATGTAGAAACTTTGCATAAGTAAAATTAAGTTTCCAGAAATTATCATTCTTCAAAATGTTATACATAATTTGTTATGATCTGCACAAAGGCATTTCCATAATCACTAAAATATAGACAAACAACTTTGTGCAATTCTCTGCTTTCAAGCAAAATCCATCTAACATCAGCAATGATATCACTCATTCAACATCATGTCTGAATACAACTTGAATTTCTGACAACTTGATGTACATTGTAATTATATTTTAATTATCTTCAGCAAAATTTTACATGTGTCATTTTTAATAATATTATTCAATTTTTTTTTCCTTTATGTTGGATCATGTATCTTGGAATGGGCATAAATATGGGTCTCTTCTAGTTTGGCCAAGTAGCTCTCTTCCAGATTTCTTGATGTGGGCTAATAAGCACTTCTAGTGTTTTCATCTGTTTGTTGAAACATCTCACTTGGTATTCAATCAATTCCTTGGGACTTGTTTTTTGACAATGGCTCCAGTGCAAACTGGACGTCTTCCTTCACTGCAATCAATTCTTCATAATATGCTACCTCCAGAAATGGTTAGGTGATCTCTGGTAGCATAATGCCTAAGGCACTTGACTACTAACCAGAAGGCTGGTGCTTCAAATCTATCAGCCACTTCTCGGAAGGAAGGTTGTCCAATCTCCTTCTGTAGTGATGCTGCCTTGGAAACCCAAGGAGGCGTTTCCATGAGTAGGGTGCAACTCCATGGCACATAACAACAACAACAGAAATGGTTGAACAATAAATAATTGTTTTTGGTAGAGTGACTCCATGTATTCCTTCCATCTTCTTTTGATACTTCCTGACTCATTCAATATTCTGCCCATGTTGTTGTTGTTCTTATTTTGCCCATAGAGTCCTTCAATATTGAAACTCAAGGCTTGTATTTTTTTTTCAGTTCTTTCAGCTTGAGAAATGCCAGATATGTACTTCCCTTTTGGTTTTCTATCTCCAGGTCTTTGCACATTTCATTATAATAGGTTAGTCTTCTCGGGCTGCCCTGTGAAATCTCCTATTTTGCTCTTTTATTTTATCATTTCTTCCTTTCACTTTAGCTACTCTTTATTCAATAGCAAGTTTCAGAGTCTCTTAAATAAGACAGTATTTTCATTCTTGTCTTTTTAATGACCTTTGCTTTCTTCATGTATGATGTCCTTGATGTCATGCCACAAGTTTTCTGATCTATGGTCATTAATATACAACAAATCTAATCTATTCTTGAGAAGGTCTCTAAATTCATGTGGGACATACTCAAAGCTGTACTTTTGCTCTCATGGACTCATTTTAATTTTCTTCAGCTTCGGGTTGAGCTTGTATATGATCCAGGGAAGATATTTTCTGCTGTCTGCTTCTAGCATTTTCTAATTGATGATTTTGATCTTCTCCATCAAGTCTTTCCACAGATACCTATTTGATTCCTGTGTATTCCATGTGGTGAGGTTCACATATATAGTAACCATTTATATTATTGGAAAAATGGGTATTTCCAGTGAATAGTTCGCTAGTCTTGCAAAATTCTATTGTGAGGTATCTGGCATCATTTCTATGACCAAAGTCTTTTTTTTTTCCAACTACTGATTGTTCTTTGTTTCTAACTTTAGCATTACAATTGACAGTAATTGTCAATGATCTCGATTGCATGTATGATCAGTTTCAGGGTACAGAAGGTCATAAAAATCTTCAGTTTCTTCATTTTCGTCATTAGCATTTGGTGTGCAAATTTGAATAATAGTTATATTAACTGGTCTTCCTTTTAGGTATATGGATATTACCCTATCACTGATACTATTGTATTTAAGGATAGATCTCAAAAGTGTTCTTTTTTTGATGGTGAATACAATGCCATCCCTCTTCAATTAGTCATTTCTAGCACAGAAGACAATATGATTGATTCAGAATGGCCAATATCAGTCCATTTCAGCTGATTGATGAACAGGATATGGAATTTTATGTTCATTTTTGATACCTTCTAATTTTCCTAAATTCACAATTGATACATTCTATGTTCTAGTTATCAATGGATGATTGCAAGTATTACTTCTCATGTGTTTGCCTTATAAATTTGACACCACCAAAACTTACAATGACAAATTGCATTACAATAAAGTTGTGACCCATATCTCACTTATTATAAGGATAAAAAGTACATTATGTGAAAACAGAAAAATAAATTTGCAAGATGAAAACAAAATTAAAAAAAAAAAAAATGATAGTGAGCTGTTGTTGTTGTTGTGGTTATGTGCCGTGGAGTTGGACCCGACTCATAGCAACCCCTCCTTGGGTTTCTGAGGCAGTATTACTACGGAAGTAGATTGTCCCATCTTCTTCTGAGGAGTGGCTGGTGGGTTTGAACCACCAGCCTTCTGGTTAGTAATCAAGTCTTTAGGTACTATGCTACCAGAGCTCCTAGTGAGCTGTTAGAGGTAGGTTTAATGGGAAATATGTAATTATTAGTAATTTTGGTGAATGCTATAAAAATAATATAGTAGCACAAAATCAATCAGAATAAAAACACAAAAAAAAATTGTAAATAAGAGAAATAGGGATTCTGTTTCCTTTTCCATAAGACAAAGTAGATAAATGTCCAGAAAAGCAGTAAAAGTGGTCATCTTATTTTGAAATAAGGAACATTTCCATGGAAATAGATATGGAGTATATTCTATTGGAAGAGAAATGGAAAAAAGAAAAAGAAAAAAGAAAGTACATTTATGGAAACAAGAAAATAATTATGCCAGTGACCAGTGCCTCTTATTTTATGAAGTAGTCCAAGTATCAAATGTCCAATCTGACACTCTAACAATCCAAGACTTTATGTGAAATAATTAGGACAAGAATCAATGAGAATTAGAAATATAGATAGCTTGCCTACAGGAAGAACACTAAGAATCCATAATTCACATTGACTTATTTTAAGTTTAATAAAAATGGCTAGAGTAATTATAGACCAATACATGTTAAAAATTAGAATCCCATCACTACTGAGTTACACACTCATTTTTAGTGTAAATAAGATACATCTAATACAAAAAATTTAATACCAGATCAGAAATATAGTGATTCCTTCAGTATCCATATAATTTGCCATCTCTAATTTATGTTGTGGGAACAACCGCTTCTACTAGAATTAATTCAGGCCAAGGACTTAATCAGGCATTCATCTTTATTGGCTCACTGAATGATTGATATGTTCTTGTTTGTTCTCAGGGGGAGAAGATAACATGCGTGACTTGGACAAATCAGATATTATGGGTCTTTCAAGTTTTAAAACATAATAATAAAAATATGTTTTGTTTTGTTTTGTTTTGTTTTATTTGAAGAGCATGAGAAGAGTATTTCCGAAACTTCTATGAAAGGAAGAGACACAAACCACAAAAAGGAGCTCCGATTTCAAGTGTAGGACTCAAAAGAATGTAAGTTATGTAACTCCCACACATTAAGTGAGGAAACAAAGAAAACTTACACTGCTGTATCCATGAAGTTGAACCTCTTATAATTGCTATCTCTGTTCATTAAGACTAAAATATGGAGGAGGGAGGGCATAAGCACTATAAATATATTCTAATAGTGTCTAATATGTTTGAAGGATGCCAACAAAGCAATCGTTGAAGGGTAAATTATTCCATTTATCCTGCTAGCAAACTCACAAGTGGGTTTCACTAAGGAACAGTGTAAAGCATATCCAGAAGTTTTCAAATGATATCAAAGCAAATTAATTCTTGAAGGGTGGTAATTTTTCTTTGCATTCTTTTTCCCCAGAATAACACTTCTACTATCAAACATTCTGAAGGAATGCCTATTGAGGACTGTGATATATTCTCACATCACAAGACACTCAGTACATGTAGACAGATAGGAGTTCATGAGATGATATAATTATTTCACTAATGACCTGACAATCATTCTCCTTATTGTACTAAGTTGTTATCTAAAAAGCAGACTAAAGATTTTTAAGGAAGATTATGACCACCTTGTCTATTTTAAAGAATTCTAAAGGCAAATATGTTACTCTAAGATTAACATAATCCTAATAACAGATCAATTAACAAGTGATTACCTGCTTTTCATAGCTCTTATTGCCTCATTAATTTTTTGAAAAATGCTTGGGAAGTGTAATATCTCTTTCCATTTATTTCTGTTGTAAAAATAACCAATTAATTTTAAATCATTCACTGGAAGTAATCTGATGCTGTTATCCATGGGTCGTATTATAGTTGGTAGTATTTTCAGTTTATTAGCCAAGGTTTAATCCTAGGAATGATAGTATTTAGTTGTGATTGATCAACAACCATGCATGGGCAAATTATAATTTCTCTTAAAATACTCTTTACCAAGTCAATTATTATAAATATATGTTTAGTTAACATGTAATAAGGGGTCAAATGAATTCAGCCATCATTTAAACTACAGGCAATTTGATTAACATTAAATATAAATGATAATCCATCAACTCTTGGGATAAAGAAACTGATTATTTTCAGAGAAGCTTCAAAAGGCCCACATGATTAAAGAACATTTAAAGGTAACCTTAAGCAACATAAATAATACATACTGAAATTTGAGATTTATACTAACTACTGCTGCTAGTTGAAAGGTAAAGTACTGGAAAAACAAAACAAATACATTAGTGCTGAATTATCTAAAAATGAATTATATCAGATTCTCAATGTTTTTTAAACATTTTAAATTGTTTTCATCCAAAGGGACTTTTATATCTTTCTTCACAGTTTAGTTGTGTCTATTGCTTATCAAAATAGAATTTAAATGATATCATGTTATTGTTTGGTCTAGTAAATATTTTAATCAAAATTTGAAGAGTGTCATATTTTCTTTATGAAATATGCACACATCATGTCAAGGTATGGATGACACCTTAAAAATATAACTTCAGCCTGTGAAGAAATTTTATCTGTATCCTCTATATTAGAATATTTGCTATTTAGTATGGTAAATGAGATGTGGTATTGAATCATTACCAACAAATCATGTTACTTCCCATCTAGCGTTAACTCAAATTAACATCATAACTCTTCCAAGCTACATCAGACAAGAACACATATCTATTACATTTAAGGCATTAGATTTATTTTGGTAGCCTCCATGCAAATGTATTTAACTTCTGGAAATTAAATATATATATATATATATATATATATATATATATAGGAAGAGAGAGAGAGAGTTTGTTTGTAAAACCTATTGGAGTGGAGTGTACTTTTTGCATAATTACCTTCTATGTAAAAGGAAACATATTATGTAAATCTAAAATGAAAATTGCTTTTTAGTTACAGAAGCCAAGCTTCAATTGAACTATTCCCTTGTGTAGCAATACATTTTCCAGGGATTTAAGTGTAAAATCAAACTTAGAAATGGTTGTAAGGTGTTCTTTTGCTTGACATTATGGTGTTTCAAATAAACCTTAGTAAAGTAATAAACTAAAATCACTTTAAAAATAAGAAAATTAATGTAATTAACTGTACTGCTCTGAGTTATTTACTAAATAAAATTGTTTTATTCTTGGATTTGGCAGAAATGGTTTTTAAAGTAACATTTTTTCATTATATTTGCAATCAGATTTTACATATAGAATTAAATCATGCTTAAACTACCACTTATTTGAACTTTTAACTCACAGCATTGTGAGACATTCTGCACAGTGTTGGTTAGGTGTTATAACTGAGAATGGTCAAAAACTTAATGTCTTATGAAGTAACACCTGA
>NW_006921609.1:20636420-20649787 GCF_000298275.1 Orycteropus afer afer | reverse complement strand
AAAGAACAAAGGACTTAGAACTATTCAATGACATTATGCTAGAGGAAGTACTATTCTTGGGGTTACATTTTGCCATCTCAAAGGGATATATATATATGTTGTCAGAGTGCTTTTAGCTTATAGATAGTGTAAGAGCAGGGAGAATTTTGTTTGTTCTTTAAAAATAGTCCAAAACAGTTCAGTCTTTGTGAAAATTTCTTGAAGCTTGAATAGGAAATAAATTCAAAGTCAAATTCCCTATTAAGCCATCGATGTTGCTTGTTTCTTATTCCACTGAGAACAGTATATCATAGTTCTACTGAGACTAAAATAAGCTCAATATAAAAATGGGAATAAACTGAAGAGAAGTCTTTGATTTTACCTGAAAGTCAAACAGATCTTGAAGTTATACAAGGGCACTTTTAGTTTTTTTCTTTTATTTTTAAGGTTAAAAAAGTGTTGCTTAATGTAGTGACCACATCATGTTTAAATTCACTTTATGGGAAAAATATGAATGACTGGACTTAAGCCATTAAGCCAAATATATTCCTATGGGAATATATTTTGTTTAAGTTTTATTTTTAGATCCTAAGATTTCTTCCTTATTATACATATTTATATACTAATTATATATAAGAGGAGGTGAAATGAAGTCTGGTCATTCTTGTTTCTAAGTAGTATTCCAACTGCACTTCTTCCAAGACAGATTTGTCCATTCTTCTGGCAGTGATGGTACTTTCGGTATTCTTTGTTAACACCACAATTCAAAGACATCAATTCTCCTTCGGTCATCCTTATTCATTATCCAGCTTTCACATTAATATTAGGCAATTGAAAATACCATTGGCTTGGGTCAGATGAACCTTAGTCTTCAAAGTGACATCTTTGCTTCTCAACACTTTAAAGAGGTCTTCTTTTGTAACATGTTTGCCCAGTACAATACAATGCCTAATTTTTTGACTGCTGGTTCTATTAGTGTTTATTGTGAATCCAAGCAAAATGAAATCCCTGACAATTTCAGTCTTTTCTCCATTTATTGTAATGTTGCTGATGGTCCAGTTGTGAGGATTTTCATTTTCTTTATGTTGAGAAGTAATCCATACTGAAGACTATAGTCTTTGATCTTCAATATTGATCCTACTTTCTTCTTCACATAGTCCAGCTTCTCAGATTATTTGCTCAACAACCAGATTGAATAAGTACAGTGAAAGGATATGACTCTGACAGACACACTTGCTGATTTTTAGCCATACAGTATTCACTTATTCTATTTGAACCACAGCCTCTTGGTCTATGTACAGGTCTTCAAAAGCACAATTAAGTTTTCTGGAATTCCCATTCTTCGCAATGTTATCCATAATTTGTTATAATCCATAAAGTAGAAAATTTTTGCATAGTCAATAATACACAAGTAAACATCTTTCCGGTATTCTTTACTTTCAGCCAATATCCTTCTGACATCAACAGTCATATCCTTCATTCTGTGTTCTCTTCTCAATCCATTTTGAATTTCTGGAAGTTCTGTCAATATACTGGTGCAACCATTTTTTAATTATCTTCTGCAAGATTTTACTTATATGTGATAATAATAATATGGTTTGATAATTTCCACATTCTGTTGTATCACCTTTCTTGAGAATGGGCACAAATCTCTATACCTTCCTGACAGTTGGCCAGGTAGCTGTTTTCCAAATTTCTTGCATAAACAAGTAAGCACCTCCAGGGCTGCATCCATTTGTTGAAATATCTCAGTAAGAATTCCATCAATTCCTGGAGCCTTATTTTTTGCCAATTCCTTCAGTGCAGCTTGGACTTCTTCCTTCAATACCATTGGTTCTTTATCATTTGCTACCTCCTGAGACAGGTGAACATTGGCCAATTCGTTTTGGTACTGTGAATCCTGATGCTTCCTGAATTTTTCAATATTTTTCCCATAGACTCCTTCAGTATTGCAACGGGAAGATTGAATTTTTTCTTCAGTTCTTTCTGCTTGAAAAGGATATCATGTTTGGTAAAGTAGAGGGTCATCAAAAAAGGGGAGGATTCTATGAGGTGGATTGACACAGTGGCTTAAAGGATGGACTCAAGTATAGCAAGGATTATGTCAAGATAGCACTGGAGTGGAACAGTGTTTTGTTTTATTGTACATAGGTTTACTGTGAGTCAGGGCCAAGTCAATGGAACCTAAAAACAATAATTATATATAAATATATATTATGTTGTATGATTTATATGTATGCAACATATAATCCTAGCAATTATTCAATAGCAATAACATTAAAATATCAAGCAGACAAGCTATGCAAGCCTTCAGCAACAAAACAAAGTAGAAGGGTTGTAAAGCAGTTTATTTTCCATAGGCTATACAGTATAATTAAGGAATTTTGGGACAGAATTATTTATTCAGGTCTTGGATGAAAGCTATGGCATTTAACCACAATAAAGAGTATTTTGGATGTTATGCTAAGATTGAAAGAATACAAAGATAAATAAATTCATTACCTTACAATATATCTTGAGTTTCAGATACAAGAAAGTGAGACTTATCTAAGAAATTTTTTTTCTTTTAAAGTCTAATTTGTTTTTAGGATCTCTGGTAGTGTAGTGCCTAAGGCATTTGACTGCTAACCAGAAGGCTGGAGGTTCAAACCCATCAGCCACTCCTGGGAAGGAAGGCTGAGCAATCTACTTCCAGAGTGATACCACCTTGGAAACTCAAGAATGAGTCTCTATGAGTCAGATCCAACTCAATGGTATATAACAACAACAATAACAATTTATTTTCATTTTATAAATATTTTCTCTTGGAAAGGTTTTATTAGACTATTTTTACTGGTGCTATCCATGTACCATCATCACAATTTTGCTGATTTCTTATAATCCGTCATTCTCTCTTTCTTTCTCTTTCTATCTCACACACAAATAAATATCAGGAATCAGTATTTTGTGTTGAGATTTTCCTAAGAAAAAGATTTCTTTTCAATTACTTATCTCATTTAAATCTTTGAAAAAACTTTAAATCTTTCTTTTTTTATCATGTTGTCTCCATTCCTCATTGTTGTTGTTGTTGTTGTTGTTATGTGCCATGGAGTCGGACCCAACCCATAGCGACCCCTCCTTGAGTTTCCGAGGCAGTATCACTATGGAAGTAGATTGCCCTGTCTTCCCATTCCTCATCAATCACATAATATACAAAATATTCGAAGGAATATTTATAAGTATTTTATAAAGTAGAATAATGTAATGAACACTTATGAGTTCACCACCCAACGCAAGAAAGAGAATAGTACCAGGGATTTTTATTTACTTATATATTCCTTTCTAGTCCAGTTCCTTGATTCTTTCATTCAGAGAAGAGCAGTTTGTGTGCATCATTCCATATATTTCCAATATTTAAGATAATTTTATGAACTATGTGGATATATCTCTGCAAAAATAACTCACCAACTTACTGCCGTCAAGTTAGAACCGACTCATAGTGACCCCTCCTCGGGTTTCCAAGGTGGTATCACTACAGAAGTAGATTGCCCAACCTTCCTTCTGAGGAGTGGCTGGTGGATGTAGATTGCCCAATCTTCCTTCCAAGGAGTCACTAGTGAGTTTGAACCGCCAGGCTTCTGGTTAGCAGTCAAATGCCTTAGACATTATGCACTTAGAAAATACATTGTTTTGCTTAATTTTAAACATTATGAAAATTATTTCATATTGAATTTACTCAATTGATACATTTTTCACTCATTATGTTTCCAAGATTCATCCGTGATGTTGACTGTAGCTGTGGTTCATTAATTTTAACTGCTGCATAAAATCCAGTGTTTAATATTGTTGAGTATATCAGTAATTCATCAATTTTAATCACTGCAGATTTTTTTTTTTTTAATGTATGCCACAGGTTTTGGACAATTAGTGTTGATTTTTTTTCCCCACTTTTGTTATTACAAATATTATTGCTATTAATACTTTGTGCAAAGTAGTGTGGTGCACTCACACATGAATTTCTCTCGGGTGTCCCACAAGGACAAGACTTGCTTGCTTAACTTTTCAAGATTATTACAAACTGTTTTGTAAAGTGGTTAAACCAATTTACACTACTGAGACAATAAAATGAGATGAGATGGGGCAATCTACTTCTGTAATGATACTGCCTCGGAAACCTAAGGAGGGGTCTCTATGAGTCGGGTCCGACTCGATGGCACACAACAACAACAACCAGATATTAACATTTGTTATTTTCATTATTTTTATTTTGTTTTTCTATCTATTGGTTAAAAAACAAACTCACTGCCATAAAATCAAGTCTGAGTCATAGCGACCCTTCCTTGCATTTCTGAGGCGGTATCACTGGAAGTAGATTGTCCAACCTTCCTTCCAAGCAGTCAAATGCCTTAGTTACTACATGCCACCAGAGCTCCCATCTGTTGGTTAAGCATATGACATTTTCCTGATCACTAAAGAGATAAAGAATATAAGCTTATAGAGTTCCAATAAGATGGTGGAATAAGCAGACAAGCTACAGAGAACCTCTGTAACAAGGCAATGAGAAACCAATTGAAACAGATCCAGAAGATGATCTTGGAGCCCTGAGCTTTGAGGACAAAGATAAAGAAGTGGATTAAATATTAACTTGTAGACGAACATGGAAGAAAACAGGGTGTACAGAGACAAGCAGTACTGCAGATTGCTGGCTGTCCTGAGGGCAGAGCCATTTTGAATATATCCTAGTAGCAACTTAATAATTGTTTCTGCTCACTAAGGACTGTATGGGCAAAGACTGCATTGTTGCCTAACAAACAGAAAGAAAAACAACAAAGGTGATAAACAGACCTGTGGACTACAGCAGCTGTCCACAAGTTGCAGGTATTTTGAATATTCTCAAGTGGTGGGTGAGACCATTTTGAATATACCCAAGTGGCACTCTTACCTGGTGTTTTGGTAACTTCGTGCTGCTCTGACAGGAATAAACCACAAATGGAAATGGCTTTAACAAACAGAGATTTATTCTCTTACAGATTTGGAGGCTAGAAGACCAAGTTCAAAATGCCAAGCTCTAGTGGCTGGATGAAAGCCCCTTGACCTTGAGCTTCAGCTCTGCCTCTTGCTCCCAGCTTTAATGACATCTTGGGAGATCTCCTAGTTTTCCCATCACTTTCAGTTATTAAAAACTGCACCCTATGTTTTCCCAATTTAAAAATTTAAATTCTTATCACCATTTTTTTCTCCCAGTGCTGATCAAGGAATGTTCCATTTTCATTCCTTTGCCATATAATCCTCCTTTCTGAATCTAACTACTTCTCTGATAATTTAGGAAGGAGGCACTGCAAAAACAGGCAATAGTCCTTTATACTCATTGGTGTATTTTTACTGCTGTGAATACTTTTATACATAACAATGGCTGTCTATGGATGCCCTTTGTTTGAGAGGCATATACTGCTGCTCTTCCATCACATGTGTGTTTCTTTCTGGGGCTTTTCCATGTTACAGTCCAGAAGCAGGACAGTAATTGCCTTTACCTTTCCCAGCCTCAGGAAAACCTGTGTCCCCACTCCCCCAAAACTCTATCCCTATCTTACAACCTCTCTTGTCCCTTTGGCCAGCCCTCCCTGATTGGTGAACAGTGAGATGGCTCAAACTTGGGTACCTTCTAAAAAGTTTACTTGACTCAGATACTGCTGCATTCTCACTATATTAAACCATGGAAACACAGGTCACTCCATTGTTCCTGTTTGTCCACTCTGTCTTCTGTAGACAAGTCTCTTCTGCCTGCCTGTCCTGGAGATAGAATAATCAGCTTATGTTTTGGTTACCTAGTGCTGCACTGACAGGAAAATACCACAAATGGGATGGCTTGAACAAACAGGAGTTTATTCTCTTAGAATTTTGAAGGCTAGAAGTCCGAGTTCAAAGTGCCAGGCTGTAGGGCACTAGAGGGGTGAAAATCCCTCAACCTTGGGCTTCATCTCTTCCTTTGCTCCTGGCCCACTGGAGCAAGAGGTGTCTCTTCACTCAAGCAGCTAGTAGCTGCTGAGGGTAACAAGCCCAAGGTTGACAAATAAAATGGTACAGTCTCAATATTAACAAACAATATGGCAGACTAGTAGTTCAAGTCCAGAGACAGTCCCAAGATCATCAGGAAACATGGCAGGCTGCTAAATGAAATACAGCTACATGAAAGGTCTAAGCATGTCATAAAGTTAGAGACATTCCTCTAAGTTGCCTCTTACATACTGGAAGCATACCACAACCCTAAGGCAGTTACTCAGCTGCTCCAGTAGATTCCATGAGTAAGTTGATTACCATTCTCATCATGGGAAATAACTACATCCAGTTGCCCAGCCATTCAACCAGGCCCAGCCAAGTTGACACAATATCTTAACTACCACACCTGGTCTGTGACATAGTAGTGGGTTACACTTGCTGTGGATAGCATGGATGGCTGCACTGGAGGCTGATGACTAGAGAGGTGTGATATTACCCTTGTTACTCTTATAACCTATATACTCTTGGTGAACTGAAGTATGGTCAGCCCCCACCTCCACTCACCTTCTTGATCAGCAGGAACCCCATCCTGGTCTGTGACCTGATAGAGCCTGAGTGCCATGCTCCAGACCCTATGATTTAGGTTTATATTGCTTGTTTTTAAATTATTATTTTTATCTTCATCCTTTCTCCCCCACCCCTTTTCCATCCCTGGTTCTTGTTTTTCTCTTTGTTTTGCTTCCCTTTTCCTGATTCCCTCTTATTATTTTTTTTAATTATGTTTAATTTATCCCCTCTGTGTTTTTCCTTTTACAGTTTTCCCATTTTTTTTTCCTTACTATTCTTTAGTTCTTGCTCTTTTCTCTAATTACTTCTTCCCCAGATATTGTGGCCTCTCTCTCTCTCTGTCTGTCTCTCTCTCTCTCTGTCTCCCTCTCTTCCTTATTATTTTTCTTCTATCATTTTTTTAATATATCTTGAATTTTTAAATTCTCCTTTATGGCTTGTTGTTTTGCAATTGTTCCTGTTTCATTATACCATTTGAGTTTTTTGTTCTCTTATTTATTTATTTATTTTGTGCTGTTTATTTATTTATTTATTGTCTAACTGATTGGAAGACAGCAACCCTTCCAATACAGTCTACCAATGCCTCCAATTCTTGCAACCCCACCTACTGAGTGAGGGCCACCACTTGCTTTTGCACCAGCTGACCAACAATAGACAGCAGCCAATACAAGTTCAATTAACCTCAACTGCTCATGATGAACAGATAACAGAGATCAGAACACGCACCATCATTCTCTTTCACACAATAAACATACATACAACACTACCACAATGTCTCAGAGACAATAGACTATAACGGTCCACACAGAAACATAAGAGACCAGGATACAAAACAAACAAACAAAAAAATCCCAGAAGAAAAAGCAACATTATAATTGCCTGTTAAGGAATTTTAAAAAAAACAAACAAATTATATGTGGGTACCTTCAATGGATTGAGAAACAGATCAAGAAAAACACTGACAAAATCAAGGAAAATACTGGCAAAATGAAGGAAAAACAAACAAAGCTTAGAACAATTTAGGAAAACAATACAAGAACAAACTGACAAAATAAACAACAAAAAAAAATAGAAATGATATAAAAACAAGAAATAGAAATCTAGAACAATAATACTAAAATTTCAAAAATAGATAAAACATTGAAGAGGCAAAAGAGTAGAATTGAAGTAATGGAAGACAGAATTAATGCGATTGAAGACAAATACCTCAATACTACTTTGTTAAGGGATCAATCAAACAAAAGATCAAAAGGAAATGTAGAAAACCTAAGATACATGTAGTATACCATCAGGAGGAATAACCTACATGTAATCAGAATTCCAGAACAGGAAGAGACAGATAAAACCACAGAGGAAATTGTCAAAGATTTGTTGGAGAATTTCCCTAATGTGATGAAAGACAAGAATATATCTATCCCAGAAGTTCAAAAAACTCCAAATGAGAGAGACCCAAAAGATAATCTTCAAGACATATAATCAAACTCACCAAATCCAAAGACAAAGAAAGAATCCTGAAAGCAGCATGGGAAAAATGAAAAGTTACATACAAAGGGGAACCAATAAGGCTAAGCCCTGATATTTTGGCATGAATCATGCAGGTGAGAAAGCAATGAAATGATATATATATAAAACCCTGAAAGAAAAAAAAAAAAAAATTGCCAACCAAAAATTATATACTTAGCAAAACTGTTCTTCAAATAAGATGGTGAAATTAGGAGATTTCCAGATAAGCAGAAATTAAGGGAATTTATTAAAACCAGTTCAAGCTTCCAAAAGAGGCTAATGAGAGTTCTTCTGAAAGAAAACCAACAACAGCAAACAACAACTGATGGTTAATACACATGATGACATAACCCAGAAACCAATGCAGTTATAGAAGTATCCAAAGTAAGATAAGCTTACAAGAATGTAAATAGGAAAGCAGAGACATCAATTAGTAAATGAAGACAACTACAAACCAAAAAGAGAGAATAAACGGTGTAGTTACAGAACTTCTAAATGGTGAGAAAGTCAAGATAATTGCCAGACAGAACAAGACTATCTTAAATGTCAGAAGAAAATAATAAATTATAAGGTAACCTCAAAGAAAAATAATAAACCTTTGTATCAAAAGAAAAGGAGAGGACAAGCACAAATATTTAGTAAATACTATAATAATAGCAACAAATGAGATAACATGATTCATAAACAAAACTAGATAAGCACAGAAAATTATACAAAAAAATAAATCAACAACACCATGACAAAAACACATAACAAAATAACATCAATAAATTCATAGTTCTTGATAATTACACTGAATTTAAATGGATAAAATGCACTATTCAAGAGATGGAGAGTTGCAGACTGGATAAGAAAACATCATCCATAAATATGTTGTCTACAAGAGACTTACCTTAGATGCAAAGACAAAAATAGACTAAAAGTCAAATGTTGGGAAAAGATATACCAAGAAAATGGCAACCAAAAAGAGCAGGAGTGGCAATACTAATTTCTGATCAAATTGACTTTAAGACAAAAACCACCATACGAGACAAAGAAGGACATTATATAATGATTAAAGGATCAATTGCACAAGAGGACATAACCATAAAACATATCTATGCACCAATAAAAGAGCCCCCAAATACATGAATCAGACTTTAATAGAAATGAAAAGACAAATGGATGATCCCACTATAATAGTAGGAAACTTTAACACACCACTTTCAATAAGAGATAGAACAACTAGAAAGAAACTCAACAAAAAAGTAGAAGAACTAAACAATGTAATCAAGCAACTTGACCTTAGAGACATCTGTGGAAAACTGCAGCCAACAACAGCAAAATAAACATTCTTTTCCAGCACACATGGATCATTCTCCAGGATAGACCATATGTTAGGCCACAAAGCAAGCATCAAATTTTAAAACATTGAAATACTGCAAAGCATCTTCTCAAATCATAATGCTGCATACAAATTTAGAAATCAACACTAGGGAGACCAATGGAAAAAGAGCAAATCCATGAAAACTGAATAACACCTTCCTTGAAAATGACTGGGTAATAGAAGAAATAAAAAATGAAATTAAAAAATTCCTTCAATCAAACAAGAATGAAAATACAACATACCAAAATCTTTGGTACACTGCAAAAGCAGTGATCAGAAGGCTATTTATAGCAATAGATGCACACATCAAAAAAGAAAGAGCCAAAATCAGCATCTTAACCCAACATTTCCAACAATTAGAGAAAGAGCAGCCAAAAAAGTCTACAGTCACCAAAAGAAAGGAAATCATAAAGATCCAAGCAGAAATAAATGAAACAGAAAATAGAAATACAATAGAAAAAAAATCAACAAGGCTAAAAGCTGATTCTTTGAAAAGATTAATAAAATCGACAAATCACTGGGTAGCTTAACAAAGAAAAAGAAGGAGAACATGCAAATAACATAAATAAGAAATGAAAGGGATAACTTCACAACAGAACCAACAGAAATAAAAAGAATAATATCAGAATACTATGAAGAACTGTACTCAAATACATTTGAAAGCCTAGAAGAAATGAATGAATTTTTAGAAAGACATTACTTACCTAAACTAACGCGGACTAAGACAGAAAATTTGAACGGACCTATAACAAAAGAAGAAATTGAAAAATCATTTAAAAAATACCAAAAATACCAAAAATAAGTCCTGGCCCAGATGGTTTCACTGGAGAATTCTACCAATCATTCAGAGAACAGCTGGCACCAACCCTACTCAAACTATTCCAGAACATAAGAAGGTATGGACCCTTTCCAAATTTATTTTATGAAACAAGCATAACCCTGTTATAAAACCAGGCAAATAAGCCACTAGAAAGGAAAATGAGAGATTAATGAATGAATATAGATGTAAAAATCTGTAACAAAATCCTAGCCAACAGACTCAGCAGCATATAAAAATAAATAAATAAATAATACATCATGACCAAGTGGGATTCATATCAGATATACAAGGATGATTCAACATTAAAAAAAAAAAAAAAATCAACATAATCTATCACATAAGTAACATAAAGGAAAAGAAGCACATGAAGTGTCAATAGATGCAGAAAAGTCATTTAATAAAATCCAACATCCATTCCTAACAAAAACTATCAGAAAAATAGGAATAGAAGGGAAATTCTTCAACATAATAAAGAGAATATATGAAAAACCAACAGCCAACATAATTCTTAATCGAGAGAGACTGAAACCATTCCCCTTGCAAGCAAGAACAAGACAATGATGCCCTCTATCTCCACTTTTATTCAACATTGTATTTGAAGTCTAACCAGGGCATTAAGGCAAGAAGAAGAAATCAAAGGCATCCAAATCGGTAAGGAAGAAGTCAAACTATCCCTATCTGCTGATGATATGATCCTGTACGTAGAAAACCCAAGAGACTCAGCAAGAAATTTACTGGAACTTAGTGAAAGATTTAGCATAGTAGCAGGATGCAAGAACAACATCCAAAAATCAGTTGGATTCCTCTACACAAGTAAAGAGATTGCTGGAAGGAAATAAGGACATCAATACCATCTACAGTAGCTACCAAAAAGGTAAAATACTTGGGAATAAATTTTACCAAGACCTATATAAAGAAAACTACAAAACACTACTTCAAGACACTATAAGAGAGCTATATAAATGGAAGGACACTCCTTGCTCATGGATAGGAAGATTGACTACTGTGAAAATATCTATATGTTCAGTGTAATCCCAATCTAGATTCCATCAACATTCTTTAAAGACATGGAAAAACCAATCAATCCCTAATATTATGTGGAAAGGAATGAGACCTCAGATAAACATAGCATTATTGAAGAAGAACAAAGTAGGAGGTCTCACACTTTCAGATCTCAAAATGTACTATACAGCAACAATTATCAGAATATCCTGTTATTGGTACAAGAAAAGACACATAAACCTGTGAAATGGAATTGAAAACCCAGAAATAGATCCATTGACCTATGATTAGTTGATCTTTGATGAAGTGCTGAAATCCGTTAAAAGGGGAAGAGATAGTCTCTTTCACTAATGATGCTGGTAAAACTAGATATCCATTTCAATAAAAATGAAACAAGATCTGTATCTTATACCATACACAAAAACTAACTCCAGATGGATCAAACACTTAAAAGAAAAATCTGAAACTATAAAGTACATCAAATAAATAAATAAATATATGTACACACACACACACACACACACACATATATGGGTAAACCTAGGGCCCTAATTTATGGCCTAAGTAGACTATCAAGCATAACCCAAGATGCACAAATAGCACAAGATAAACTAGATGATTGTTATTGTTGTTAGGTGCTGTCGAGTTTGCTCCGACTCATAGAAACCCCATGTACAACAGAACAAAACATTGCTCTATCTTGTGCCAGCCTCACAATCCTTGCTATACTTCAGCCCATCATTCCAGCCCTATGTCAGTCCATCTCATTGAGGGCCTTCGCCTTGTTGGCTGACCCTCCACTTTACCACGCATGATATCCATCACCAGGAAATGATCCCTTCTGACAACATGGCCAACAAACTCTGGCCATTCTTGCTTCCAAGGAGCGTTCTGACTGCACTTCTTCCAGGACAGATTTGGGATCTTCTAAAAATTAAACTTTTATGTGCATCACAAGACTTATTGAAAAGAGTAAAAATAGAAACTACAAAATGGGAAAAAAATATGCAGCAATGACATATCAGACAAAGGACTTATCTCTAAAATTTATAGATAACTCCACCACCTAAACATCAAAAAAACAAACTCCAATTAAAAAATGGGCAGAAGATATGAACAGACACTTCACCAAAGAGGATATTCAGGCAGCCAACAAACACATGAGGAAATGTCCAAGATCATTACTCGTTGGACAAACACAAATCAAAACAACCATGAGATACCATTTTACCCCAGCATTAATACCAAACTTCAACAAGACAGAAAATAACAAGTGCTAGTAAGGATATGGAGAGAATGGAACTTCCATACAGTTCCATACTGCTGGTGGAACAGTAGAATGATGCAACCACTATGGAAATTGGTGTGGGAATCCCTTGAAAAGTTGGAAATAGATATACCATTTGATCCAGCAATCCCATTACTAGGTATATATCCTAAAGAAGTGAGAGAGATGGCACCAACAGTTATATGCACATCCATGTTCATCACAGCATTATTCACAATACTAGAGATGGAAACAACCTGAGTGCCCCTCAACTGTGGAATGTATAAACAAATCGTAGTACATACACAGCAGCAGCGACAGGGATACAGGTAAGAGGAGGGACCAGGCCCAACCCCCAAGATGCAGGAAAGTGGAGGAAAGAAAAGCCAGGTGACAAGACTGACCAAGCAGCTAAGTAAGGGTTTCTAACAGCTAAGGGAGACAAACTCGTCTGTCAGTCTGTCGTACTGTGGTGGCGTGCATGGTGCTGTGAGGTTTGAGGCTGTGTCACCGGTGTTTCAAATGCCATCAGGATTGCACATGGTACACGGGTTTCAGTGCAGCTTACACACTGAGACAGACTTGGAAGAAGGAAGAAGCCATCTACTTCTTAAAGAATTGGCCAGGAAAACCTTATGAATAGCAGAGAAACACTGTATGATTCATTATTGCAAAACTTTATAAATAGCCCAGAAACATAGTCTAATACAGTGAAGTAGGACAAACCCCTTAGGTAAGAAGGTTCTCAAAATATGACTAGGAAAGAGTTCCATCATCAGAGTAGAACCGACCTTACTGATATGGATAAAGTAAAGCTTTCGAGACCTCCGTTTGCTGATGTGGCGTGACTCAAATTGAGGAGAAACAACTACAAACACCCACTAATA
>NW_006921609.1:20634985-20636100 GCF_000298275.1 Orycteropus afer afer | reverse complement strand
AAAGATCTGTCCCAAAGTACGATGTGATAGGATAATATCCATATGCCAGCAAGGAAGACCTGTTAGTATGACAATTATTCAAATCTATGCACCAACCACCAAAGCCAAAGAAGAGGAAATTGAAGATTTTTCCAACTTCTGCAGTCTGAAATTGACCAAACGTGCTATCAAGATGTGTTAATTATCACTGGTGACTGACATGCAAAAGTTGGAAACAAAGAAGGATCACCAGTAGTTGGAAAATTTGGCCTTGGAGATAAAAAATGATGTTGGAAATTGCATAATAGAATTTTGCAAGACCAACAACATATTTCCTTGCAAATATCTTTTTTAAACAACATAAGGGATGACTATATAGGTGGACTTCACCAGATGGAATGCACAGGAATCAGATTGACTTCATCTGTGGCAAGAGGCACTGGAAAAGCTAAATATCTTCAGCCAAAGCAAGGCCAAGAGCTGATTGCAGAACAGACCATCAACTGCTCATATGCAAGTTCAACATGAAGTTAAGACAATTAAAACAAGTCCAAGAGAGCCAAAATTTGACCTTGAATATATCTCTCCTGAATTTAGAGACCATCTAAAGAATAGATTTGATGCATGGAACACCAGTGACTGAAAACCAGAAGAATTGTGTGATGACATCAAGAACATCATCCAAGAAGAAAGCAGGAGGACATTAAAAAAATGAGAAAAGAAGAAATCACCAAGTTGGATGTCAGAAGAGACTCTGAAACTTGCCCTTGAGTGGAGAGTAGCTAAAGCAAATGGAAGAATTGACAAGATAAAAGAGCTGAACAGAAGATATCAAGGAGCAGCTCGAGCAGACAAAGCTAATTACTATAATGAAATGTGCAAAGACCTGGACACAGAAAAGCAAAAGGGAAGAACACACTCAGCATTTCTTAAACTGAAACAACTGAGGAAAAAATTTAAGCCTCAAGTTGCAATATTGAAAGATTCTATGGGCAAAATATTGAATGATGTAGGAAGCATCAAAAGAAGATGGGAGGGAGGTGGGGCAAGATGGCGGACTAGGCAGAAGGATTGCACAGACACTCTTCAACAAAGAAAAGGGAAACCAATTAACACAGACACAGAAGATAATCTTG
>NW_006921609.1:20595310-20606791 GCF_000298275.1 Orycteropus afer afer | reverse complement strand
AAAAAAAAAAAAAAAAAGAAGATAGGAGAGGGATTTTTAAGACCCACAGCACACACAGAGTCAGCATTCAGTTACAGAGTATAGAATTATTTTCCCAGCTGTGTCTGTGTGTTTTTTTCCTTCTCATGTTTTTCAAGAGTGTTACTAAGCCCATTGTCATTAAACCAAGTTACCCTATATATAGGTCAGAACAGAACTACTCCTTAGGTTTTCCTGGGCTGTAAATCTTTACGGAAGTGCACTGCCACATCTTTCTCTAATTGATCAGCTGGTGGGTTCAAACTGAAGATTTTTTTTGGTTAGCAGTCAAGCTCTGTAACCACTGGGCTCCCAGGGCTCCCAAGAGAGCATTAAAATGGTAAGATTCAAGAAAAAGATGGGGAATAACTGTTTAACATTTTAAAATTGTTGAAGACTATGGGAAAGAGGAGTGAACAGGATCTAAGAAAATCCTCTGTTATTTAGCCCTGTTCAAGGATGTGTCAGCTGACCTTGAACCTGACTTTGAATACAAATATACATATTGTTGTTGTTGTGTGCCATGGAGCCAACTTTGACAGAGTAACCTTGCCAGACAGACTAGAACCACCCTGTAGTGTGTTCTAGGCTGTAATATTTATAAGAGCATATTGCCAGGTCTTTTCTCCTGCAGAGCAGCTTGTGGGTTCAAATCGTCAATCTATTAGCAGTTGAGTGCTTACCCATTGGACTACTAGCGCTCCTTAACTTATATAGAGATTATGTGTATATATTTATGTACACACGCTCACCATACCTTGATGAATTATAAAATTCTTATTGCAGTTTTACGTAACTTTTCCATTTTCCATGTCTGTAATGTGTGCATTACAAATAAGAGACCAATCAAGAAAGGATGTATTTGTTATTTATTAAAATATCCATTAACATCTTTTTTTAAAAAAAATCACTGATGTCTTTATTTGTTAAACATTGTGCATACATGGAGTGCTTTTGCTTCCTTCTGAAAAAGACATTTTTGCATATACTGAAAGTGATTAATTGAATTGATTCTATTGACAATATGAAATGTGACTCTTTAAGCACTGGGTGGGCATTTTCAACCAGGTTTATTGTTAAACGTAAGAAATTACTTTAAATTTATGTGAACTGTTCACTATTACCATTTATATATATATATATTTTTAATTACTTCAGAGTCATAATTTCTTCCTTGAAATTTCATATTTATTTTATATTTTGATGCTCTATGAGTTACGAATTATTAGTCTTACTGATAAGGAACATATAATCCACTATTTCTACACTACATATATATATGTGTGTGTGTGTGTGTGTTTTTTTTTTTTTTTTTGCCTCTAGAATTTTGAGTTTTAAAGCTGAAATTTATAAACTTACTAGTAAGCCTCTCCTCTATAGAGTAACATATCACAGCTCACCTAAGTTTCTCCTTAGCAATTCTATGCCGCACAGGCAGGTTGGGACTAGATATTTCAGCAGAAGTACTCTTGGTGTTTTAGAGTTACAGCTTTATCCCATACATGCAATCTTTTCAAGTCCTATAATTGTTTGAAGTAAGGTTTCACTTCTTTAAAAAACGGCATTGCCTAAGCTAGGTTGCAATTGATTAAAACTGTGCTCTAATTGAGTGCATTTATTAAAGTTTTCTATTTAAAATAATTGAGATATGGCCCTGTAAGTACTAGGCCATATCAACTTTGTCATATTATAAATGGAATGGAGCTCATGTCACGGTTGCTTTTGGATAATTTGTGCAATTGTCTGTGAAGTGCTGCTAGACAATTTCTGTGAGAGACTGGTTTTGTCTTTTCATTCAAATAAGCTTCATAATAGGCTATTAAGCTTGTTTTCTGAAGATGTATATCAATAATTTTTATAGCATTGCAGTCAAAACTGGTCTATCACATATTTTAAGCAAAGTATCTTTCTAAAATTTAATTATTGAGTAAATTCACAGGACGTGATAAGCTAAATACAGAAAAACCATAATCACTATCCCAGAAGAGCTGAAGCACATTTAGTAATATAAAAGGAAAGACTTAAAATACAAGAATAACTAACAAAAGATGGAGCAAAAGCTATAGCACATATAGTGAAAAACAAAGAAAGAAAAAATTATTTTACAAAAGTTTTGAAAGGTCCTTCAAACTTTGTATAATTGGTCTTTCACCATGTAGTGATCTTCAGTGCTGATATTCTAAAATCTTACATGTTTCTTCTCCCCTACTGAGATCTGCCCTGTCTTGTTTTCAGTCAGTTATAATTTTATGTTGGGGTTTTGGAAGCTCGTAAAATAGAAATTTTCATTATTATTATTATTTATCACCCAAAGCTCTGTATCAGAGTCATTGTTCAGTATGGCACATTGGCACCTCACATAAGGATGGCTCAGATTACCCTGAGATTATAATGCCCTCCAAAGAGCTGACTTCAAATCATTCTGCAAGCATCCACAGTAAATATCTCACTATCGACCTAACTGTGATTAAAGAGATTGTTATTACCGAACAGAGTAATCAGCTTCCTTAAAGTTGAATTCTACCCAAAATCATGAAGTGCCCTTGAACACCTTTGACCAACTCCATTTTTTAGCAATGGTCGTTGGGTCATCAATGAAAAAATATGGCTTCTTCAAGGTTTTGAGACAGATATAGGGACCAATTGTCTTCTTTTTTCATTATGACAATTTCTATTTTGTCAGAATGAACAGTTTCAAAAGTTAATTAGTAGTCTCAACAAGCTCTGTGTTTTCTGATCAGTTAATGTGGAGTTGTACTTCCCAAAGTATTACTCAGAGAGATTTGCACAGATACCCAAAGAGACACAAAAGTCAACCAACAGAATCTTTAGAGGCTAGAAAGCTGGAAACAGGACAATACCACAGAAATTGTCATACCTTTCATCTTTCCAGGAGATTTATTATATGAAATTTTAAAGCAATATGAGACTTGGTGGTTAAGTTCACAGAAGTATAAGAACATTTTTTTTTTTCCTGCACCATACATGAGATCCTTAATGTGATACTGAAGTTGAAATCAATTTAAAGCCTAAAAATGAAATTTTCCAGCCATATATATGTTTGAGGAAATGTCCACTGCCTTTAATATGATTTATCCTGGAATTCATATGTCAGATAAACTATGTGTCTATTTAATTATCTTCAAATAATACCAGTGCATTTTATTTACATTCAGTGATCCATCTACCATTTTTTTTTTCCTGTATTATGTACTCCTTAATTAGATTCTACTAGCCCAGGTATGGAAGCTCTGGTAGCATAGTGCCTAAGGCACTTGACTGCTAACCAGAAGGCGGTTCAAACCCACCAGCCACTCCTCGGAAGGAAGGTTGGACAATCTACTTCTGTAGTGATACTGCCTCGGAAACCCAAGAAGGGGTCGCTATGAGTCGGCTCCCACTCGAGGGCATATAACAACAACAATAGCCCAGGTATATTGTTAAAAGATGACTTGTTTTTCTAATGAGAAAAAACAATTCTGTCTTTTCATTTAATGTGAAATAAAAGAGTCATGGATAGGGAATGAATCTAAAACTTTTGTTACGTTTAAAATGTTATATTGTTTTAGGTTATTACTTAGTAAATAGTTTTGGTCTCTTAACATAACTACGTACATGATCACTTGAAGAAATTATGCTACCTAAATGTCATTTCAGGAAGTGAGAAAGGAATTCAAATGAAACTTGTCCTGCAAATAACTGTGTGTACTCTCAAAGGAAGCAATTACCGCCAAGAACAGACTTTCAGTGACTACCGAGGTGAACATAATCTTGATCAGTGTGTTGACAGACTACGATTCATTACAAACTAACCTTCCTGAGAAAGTGGTCACAGGATGCTATGGTGAATAATGTACGCTCTGAAACGACTTTTTTTTTTTTTTTTTAATGCAGATAGTTACCCAGCATGTGACCCTTAAACAAATTGCCCCTTCTTCCAGAAGGGAAACTGCCCTGAAATAGATTGCCCATTTATTCACCCACTCTCTAAACTGATGCGTGCTGATTGAAAATTCCAGGGCTTGACTTTTCCTGGAGTGTCCTCTATCTTAATTTCAGCTGTCCAGAAATAGACAGGGCATCCAAAGTTTCCCATTCCCTCCTTTTAAGTCCCACAAAAACTGCTGTCATTGTGTTACTTTCTGCTGGCCAGGCAGGTATGAGGTTTCCACTGAGGCGGATGTTAAGGCAACCACATGGGTCAGCAGGCAGATGGAGAAAAGGACTGGGGATAGCGAAAGTGTGCATGCTTTTTAAAAAGACAGTATACCAAGGGGTCACACATGTGGTGCTGGGTGATCTGACACTGCAATACTGACAGTTGTTGGAGAGAATTTGAAAGCTGGGTGTTTTTATAAAATTATTTTGGCTACTTCAGAGCTTCTATTTTATAGGGTACTCTGACCTGCTATTTTTACATCTCAAGTAAAACTTCCTTTAGGTTTTGCCTGGCATAATACAACCATTTAAATTAAGCTAACCAATCCCATTTTTAAAAGAATCATTAATCAGAATTTTGAGACTTTTGCTGAATTATTTAAGTAAAACTAACAGAATTTAGGGAGTGAACAAGGAATACAGGAAGAGAAAAAGTTGAAAATCCAAGGAAATTGCTGGGGGGAAAAAAAAAAGTCTCATATGCTAGTCAGTAAATGTGGCCCGTGGATTTGACGTTTGAATCTGTGAGGCTCCAGAAACTATAATCCCTTGGAAGTGGTTAGATTTGTGTTTGACCACCCTTTCAGCAGAGTACGTCCTGTACTATTTTCAGAACATTGGCCTTGTCCAAACTCTGCAGTCTCTCTCTAAAAGATGTCATACTTTTATGAACACAACAATTTAATGTCAATTTCAACAATTCTTTGTAATCAGGACCCATCCCTTATCTTCAGCTGTTTTGCCAACAGGCAGATTTAATAATATACTCTTGGACCTGGGCGACTCTGGGGTTTCTTTAATGCATAAGTGGAGAAGGCAATCAACTAGCATTAGGTGTTTAAAGCCTAAGAGAGCTGACATCCAGCCCTGAAGTTGCATCGTTTTCACTTCTATAAGGGTAAGCATTGAAACAAAGCCATCATGTTGAAAATTATCAGGAGGTAGGAATGGTTTCACTCAGAACTGTATTGAGTAAACTAGCAAGGCCAAAATTTGAAGCCCACTTCAAGGTGTTTTCAAAGCAAATTGGCAATATGTTTGTTTGTTTTAGGAAGGCAATGGATTAAACCATCATCACATCACCCATCAACTATTTTGTCCCTGTTTCAGTCACAGTTCAACTGAAGAAACAGAAAACTCTAAAACTCACTGCTGTTACATAGGACCCGATTCATAGTGATTTCTTCTTGGGTTTCTGAGGCAGTATCTGTATGGAAGTAGGTTGCCCAATCTTCCTTCCAAGGAGTGGCTGGCGGGTTTGAACCACCAGCATTCTGGTTAGCAGTCAAATGCCTTAGGCACTATGCCACCAGAGCTCCCAGAGAAACAGAACCAGTAGGGAATATATATAGGAAGAAATTTATTATAAGGAATTAGTTTATGAGATTATGGGGACTGGCTAGGCAACTACTAAATCCTCTGTGATGTAGCCATCAGGAAGAGAAGAGGGGAACTCAGGGGTATGAGCTGAAGCTGCTGTACATGGGTATAATTTGTTTTCTTTTTTCCTTTCTTCCTCTTTTTACCTCTCCTCCTCCTCCTCTTTTCCTTCTCCTCTTCTTCCTTAATTTTTTAAATCTCAGGTCTGCTTTTAAGCCCTTTCAAGTGATTATCTATGATAATCTCATTTATTTAAAGTCAGCTGATTATAGGTTTTAATTGCATCTACCAAACATCTTTTCAGCAATGTCTGGATTAATGTCGGATTAAACAACTAGGCACTGGACTCTAGCCTAGACAAGGTAACACATAATACTGATCATAGCAACCCCTTCCTCCCTCCCAAATGTGTCACTGCTTCTGTTTTCTGCATTAATAGTAAAGCAGAAAGCTAACAGCCAGTAGAGGAGACAAGGTTGCATCCCATGTAGTATGGGCATACTGGGTCTCTATCCAGAAATAAAAAATAGCCACAACAAAATAAGTAAGTGAAGATAGAGGTGAAAAGGAAGCAATTCAAAACCTAAAATGGATTCACCATTATATATAACAGAGGCAGAAAATATTTTAATACATTATTACATGCGTTTTTGTTTCCTGCATTTCTTGTTCTTTAATTCCTTTTTCTTCCACAGCTATTGCCTCACTCAAACTAAACCAAGACATCCATTGACTAAGAAAAGCACAGCTAAAGCACAGCATGTAATATAAGAAACAAAGATGTTGTTGTTGTTGTTATGTGCCGTGGAGTCAGCCCCGACTCATAGCGACCCCTCCTTGGGTTGCCAAGGCTGTATCTCTACGAAAGTAGATTGCTCCATCTTCCTTCCAAGGAGTGGCTGGTGGGTTTGAACAGCCAGCCTTCTGGTTAGCAGTCAAGTGCCTTAGGCACCATGCTACCAGAAACCATGATACTAAGGATAAGTTTGGAAGAAAAATAATCTGTCACAGACAGAGTCCTCCCACCCACACCTTAGACTCCAAAGTAAGTTAATATTTGCTTTGAGGATACTAAGCAAACTGGGAGAATAGTTAGAGAGAAAGAGATGAAAGAGAGGGTTGAGTGATAGAACCTTTGCCACCTCAAACCCACTCTGCTGAGTTCTAAGCCAGGAAGAGGAGAAATGATAGGTTAGAGGATTTAAAAGCAGAAGGATCTCTGTTTTCCACTTTTTTCCACTTCATTTCCTGGTTAAGTCTGGGGTGGGAGGGACCAGAATTGTTTTGCATCTGACATGGGAAACATCCAAGGAAGGAATGATCTGAATAACAGAACTAACACTACCCGGAGTTGTTATTAGCCATTGAGTTGATTCTAATTCACAGGGACTTCAAGTGTGCAGCGTGGTACTGCATTCCACAGGGTTTTCAAGGCTATGACATTTCAAAAGCAGATCACCTGGCCTTACTTCTGAGAAGCCTCTGGCTGTGTTTGAACTGCCAACCTTTTGGTTAATAGTCTAGTGCTTAACCATTTGTGTCACCCAGAGACTACCTCATAGCATGCCTTAAAGGAACACAGCCCTGTCAGTATAGAAACTTAATTTAGTTAGATGAATTAATGATGTTTATGAAAAGTGTTTTTGCCTTGGGACCACTTTGGCACTTTTTGCCATAGAAATAATTTATCCTCACAATGTATTAGATCATTGACTCAAATACCAACAGTATACATAGAACATTTATGACTGATATATTCATCATCTTTTTTTCTATAAATTAATAAACATGTCACCATTGACAACTATAACCATATTAACATTTGATCCCATGTCTTCTAACTAGATGGCATAAGAACTTCATTCTGCATGTCCATAGTTTAAACATCCCCAAATGACTATATTAGGAGATCACAATAAGATAAATTTATGCCACATTTTTATTTCAGAGAAAGAAACATCTGCAGAGACTTTTAGATTGAATGTCAGTAAGATGCAGGGCTCAAAGACATAAAGGCCTGACAACATACAGGCCTTGGAGTTCAAGCTATAATTTGATGACACATTGCTGCAATACCTTACCTGTTTAACTTTCAGCTTATGCACTGACTTATCTTGACAAGAGCTGTTATATCCTGGTGCAGGTTTGCATCACTGGAGAACTCCCTACCAAGGAAACCCAACCTTCTTGAAACTCTCAGTTCCTCACCATTAATGGCAAATTTGGATTGCCTGTGGGGTTGCAGCTGGTATGTAACCTCTGCCTCACTCAAGCATATTGTTAGTCCATAGCCCTGAGTGCAGAAATAATTGACAACCTGCTCCATACCCTTCTGTATAAGCCTACAGGGCAAAGTCATCCTTGTTAAACAACTGCTAGGTGACTGCTTCAAATATTTCAGGCTTCTACTAAATCCTGCTTAAGGGCAAGAACTTTCTGGAGGAGTCAAAGGAAATCTTTACACTAGTATCTGAGTTGAGTTTCTGGTTGCATCCGTGATCAGGACAGCAAGGAGAGGACCGGATATTCTAAAGCCAGGAGCCAAGCCTATCCACTGGCCATAGACAAAGGATAAAGTAGGCCTATGCACATCACATTGCCACACATGGTGCATAGCTCTTTAGCCATGTAGCAGTAGACATAATGGTGTGCTTTTCTTTTGTATAACTTCACATACAAGGAGTACCAGATGATAGGCAGAAAATTGCCTTTTGAAATTTGGGTAACTTCATTTACACATTATTCCATCTGAAGCTTTCTCAAAATTTTAGAAGTATTTGCCATAGACATAACATTATTGTATTAATTATCTATTACATTTTCTGGTTATCTACTCATTCATAAAAAATTACCTCAAAACTTAGTGGCTTGAAATGAAAATTTATTATTCCTCATATTTCTTAAAGTAGATAGACTTAGCTGGGTGATCTTGCTTAGGTTCTCTCATATGATTACAGTCAGATAATGTCTAAGGCTGCAATCTTATGAAGTTCTACACTCTATGCCTAGTACCTATGCTGGGATAACTGTAACAGTTGGGGGCTGATAGGAATTTAGCTATTTCTATATTTCCTTTCCTTGTAGCTAACTTGGGCTTCCCCTTAAGAAGAAAACTTAAAGGTAGTTTGAGTTCTTATATGGTACTTTGAGACTGCAAGAGAAAGTCTTTCTGGTGAAAGGAAAAAGAAATTGCCAACATCTTAAGACCTGAGTGCAGGAAAAAAAAAAGAAAAGTATCATTACTGCAATATTATATTGGTCATCATAGCCAAAAAGTGTGTTCACAATCAAATGAAATATTTACAGACTATGGTTTGATGTAAGAAATGTCAAAAAAAAAAAAAAAATTGGCCATTTTTAATATGTCACATCCATCAACAAGAGATAAGTCATTTTTTTCCCATTGATCTGTATTTCATTTAAAGTGCCTATTAACTACCACTAAAGATTAATATGCTCTACTCATAGTTAAATAAGCAAACACTTTATATGTGATCTGGTCATGATCAGACAGATAATTCATCACAAAATCAACTTACAATGCACATTCAATGATGCAGTTTCCAGTAAACACTCTTGGAATGAATCATTATCATACATATTTCATTTTAATTTATTTTTAAGTTTTGATAAGTATGTTGTTGTTGTTAGGTGCCATCAAGTTGACTCCTATTCATAGTGACCCTATGTACAACTGAACAAAACACTGCCTGTTCCTGTGCTGTCCTTACTACAATGCTTGTTATTCTTGAGCCCATCATTGTAGCCACTGTATCAATCCATCTCATGGAGAGTCTTTACTTTCTTCACTGACCCTCTATTTTACCAATCATGATACCCTTCTCCAGAAAATAGTACATCCTGACAATATGAACTAAGTAGGTGAGCTATAGTATGGCCATTCTCTCTTCCATGGAACATTCCAGCTGAACTTATTCCAGGACAGATATGTTAGTTCTTCTGGCAATTCATGGTCCTTTCAATCAATATTCTTCACCAACACCACAATTCAAAAACATCAACTCTTCCACAGTTTCCCTTATTCATTAACCACCTTTCACATGCATATCATTAAAAATCTATTGAAAATACCATAGCTTTGGTTAAGTGCATCTTAGTCTTAAAGTGACATCTTTGCTTCATAACACTTTAAAGAGGTCTTTCACTGCAGATTTATCCAGTGCACTACTACATCTGATTTCTTGAAGGTACTTCTATGGGTGTTGATTGTGGATCCAAGCAAAATGAAATCTTTGATTGTTCCAATCTTTTCTCCATTTATCATGATGTTGCTTATTGATCCAGTTGTGAGGATTTTTGTTTTCTTTATGTTGAGGTGTAATCCATACCAAAAACTGTAGTCTTTGACATTCATGAATAAGTCCTTCAAGTCATCTTTAGTTTCAGGTAGCAAGGTTGTGTCATCTGCATACAGCATATTTTTAATGAGTCTTCCTCCAATTCTAATGCTGTGTTCTTCTTCATATAGTCCAAGCTCTTGAACTATTTTCTCACCATGCAGATTGAAAAGTGTAGTGAAAGGATAAAACCCTGATGCACAACCTTCCTGACTTTAAATCCTGAAGTATCCCTTTGTTCTGTTTGAACAACAGCCTCCTGAGCTAAATACAAGGTCTTCACAAACACAATTAAATGTTCTAGAATTCCTATTCTTACAATGTTGTCCACAATTTGCTATGATCCACACATGGAATGCCTTTGCATAGTCAATAAAATACAGGTTAACATCTTTCTGGAATTCATTGCTTTCAGTCAATATACATCTGATTTCAACAATGATATCCTTTGTTCCATGTCCTCTTCTGAATCCAGCTTGAATTTCCAGAAGTTCCCTGTCACACACAAGTACTTGTGTGTGATACCAATGATACTGTTCAATAATTCCCACATTCTGTTGGATCACCTTTCGTTGGAATGGGCAAATATATGGATCATTTCCAGTTGGTTGGCCAGATAGATGATTTCTAAATTTTTAGGAATAAATGAGTGAGGGATTCTGGCATTACATTTATTTGTTCAGACATCTCAATGAGTAGTCCATCAATTCCTGAAGCTGAGTTTTATGCCAATTCCTTCAGTGAAGCTTGGACTTCTTCCTTCAGTACTATTGGACCTTGATTATATGCCATTTTCTGAAATGGATGAACATTGACATTGACTCTGTGTAATCTTCCATCTTCTTTTAACGTTTCATCCATTGTTCAACATCTTGTCCAAAGAATCCTTCAATATTACAACACAAGGCTTGAAATTTTCTTCAATTCTTTCAGCTTAAGACACGCTGAACATGTTCTTCCCTTTTGGTTTGTATTTCCAGGTCTTTGGACATTTCATTATAATACTCTGTCTTCTCAAGTCACCCTTTGATGTCTTTTGTTCAGCTTTTACTTCATCATTTCTTCTGTTCTTTAAAGTTACTCTACACTCAAGAGCAACTGTCAGAGTCTTTTCTGACATTCATTTTTGTCTTTTCTTCCTTTCTTTTCTTTTTAATGACATTTTGCTTTCTTAATGTATAATGTTTTTGATGTCATCACACAACTTGTCTGATCTTCAGTCACTGGTGTTCAATGCATCAAACCTGTTCTTCACATGTTCTCTAAATGCAGGGGGGTATAATCAAGATCATATTTTGGCCTTGTGGACTTGTTTTAATTTTCTTCACATTCTGCTTGAACTTGCATATGATCAGTTGAGGGTCTGTTCCATAGTCAGCTCCTGGCCTTGTTTTGACTACTGATACAGAGCTTCTTCCTCACCTTTCTACCGATGTAATCAACAGATTCCTTGCATTCCGTCTGGTGAGGTCCACATGTATGTTGTTGTTGTTGTTAACTACCGTCAAGTCGTTTCCGACTCATAGCGACCCCATGCACAGCAGAACGAAACACTGCCCGATCCCGC
>NW_006921609.1:20590406-20593410 GCF_000298275.1 Orycteropus afer afer | reverse complement strand
GTTGTCAGATGGATCTTGGCTCAAGGCAAAGAATACCAGAAAGATGTTTACTTGTGTTTTATTGACTATGCAAAGGCATTTGATTGTGTGGATCCACATGTATAGTCACCACTTATGTCGTTGAAAAAACTATTTGCAATGAGTAAGTCATTGGTCTTGCAAATTTCTGTCATGTGGTGTCTAATGTCATTTCCACCACCAAAACCATATTTTCCAACTACTGATGCCTCTTCTTTGTTTCCAACTGTCACATTCCAATCACCAGTAACAGTCAATACATCTTGGTTGCATGCTTTGTCAATTTCAGATTGCAAAAGTTGCTAAAAGTCTTCAATGTCTTTATCTTTGGCTTTAGTGCTTGGTATGTGAATTTGAAAAATAGTAGTATTAACAGATCTTCCTTGTAAGCATATGGATATTTTCCTATCACCAAGTATTTTACTTCAGGAGGGATCTTGAAATGTTCTTTATGACAAAGAATGGGAAAACATTAATTTGTTATTCTCAACATAGTAGACTATATGATTATGTGATTGAAAATGGTAAATACCAGTTCATTTCAATTCACTAACATCTAGCATATCAATCCTTATGTGTTCCACATATTTTTTGACATACTCCAATATGCTTAGATTCATACTTCATACATTTCATGTTCTGATTATCAATAAATGTTTGCAGCTTTCCCTTCCATTTTGAGATTTCTCTATCAGCAAATGAAGGTCCTCAAAATTATATTTAATCCATGTCATAAAGGTTAATTCTACATTGAGGAAGCAGCTCTTCCCCAATTATATTTTGAGGGCCTTCAAACCTGAGGAGACTCATCTTCCAGCACTATATAAGACATCACTTCACTGTTATTCATGAGGTTGTCAGTGGCCAATTTTTTCAGAACTCGGCGGCCCCACCCTTTTTCCCAGTCTGTCTTAGTCTCAAAGCTCTGCTGAAACCTGTCCACCAAGGGTGACCCTGTGGGTATTTGAAATACCTGTGACATAGCCTCCAGCCTCAAAGCAACATGAAAACTACTACAATATGAAAAACTGACAGATGAGTGTTGTACTTTGATATATGTGTATTGAATATATACAAACATACATCTAATATGATGTTCATACAATGTCCAAATCACATAATGTCCTATTTCACAGGACTTTAAGTATAGCATAATTAAATTGATTGTATCATCTGTTATATTTTTTATAAATCATGTACTGTATAATATAAATGTATACTTGTTTATTTGTTTTACATATGTCATTATAAAGCATGAAGGACATAAAACTAGGATAATCAAGCAAAAATACCTAAAACTTGTCGTTATACTTGTTCATGCAAATATCTTGATAGGTATATTATGTGTTACTTCAAGTTACTTTCTTGTATCCTTTCTCTATTCCATCTGATAAAATCTAATTTGCATTTCTTGCACAGAAGGTTAAGTAGTTAGTACTCTCCCAAATTCTGTTTATCTGGAAATCTCTTAAAAGATCTGTTGAAAGACAGTTTTGCAGAATGTAGTATTCTTGATTGAGAGTTCTTTTAGTACTTAAATATATTTTATTCCATTGTCCTCTGGTTTCTAAACAGAAATTAGTATTGACTCTCACTGGAATCCTTTATATGTGGCTATTGACATCTCTCTTGCTGTCTTCTGAATTTGCTCTTTATCTGTAGTTTTAGAGAGCTTTATTATGATGTGCCTCAGTATAGATATCTTTGGATTTATCCAACTTGCAGTTTATTGGGTGCCTAGGATTTGTAGACTCATATCATTTATCAGATTGTAATTCTGCCATTATTTCTCCAAACATTCTTTCTGTTCCTTTTCTCTCTCACCTCTCTCTGAGATTTCCATGGAGCATATGTTGGTTCCCTTAATGGTGTCTATATTTCCATTAGGCTATAATCAGCACTTCCTTCTCCTCAGCTTCCATAATTGAAATTATCCTACTCTCTAGATCACTGGTTCTATCTTCTGCCAGCTCAAATTTGTTGTTAAATAATTCCAATGAGTTTAATTCTTATTATTTCAGTTATTGAATTTTCACTTTCAATATTTCTCTTTGATTTCTTTTTGTGCTGTCTATCTCATTATTTCCACCACTCATATGTTCAGTTTATCTTACTGTGGTTACTTGCATGTTGCTAATGCTGGAAGCTATGTCGCTGGTATTTCAAATACCAGCAGGGTCACCCATGGTGGACAGGTTTCAATGGAGCTTCCAGACTAAGACAGACTAGGAATAAAGAGAGGGCCATCTATTTCTGAAAAAAAATATTGCCAGTGAAAACCTTATTAATGTCAGTGAAACACTGTCTGAAATATTTCCAGAAAACTTTATGAATAGTAGTAAACATTGTCTGATATAGTGCTGGACAATGAGCTCCTCAGGTTGGTAGGCATAAAAATATGACTGTGGAAGAGCTGTTTCTTCAAAATAGAGTCAAACTTAAGTTAAAAGTATTCTTCAATATGAAATATCTCAAACCATTATCTCTCCTCCTAAAAACAGATAGACTATATGTCCTGGAAGAAGTACAGTTGGAATGCTCCTTGGAAGTGAGAATGGCCAGACTTCATCTCATCTATTTTGGTCATGTTCTCAGAAGGGACAATTCCCTGGAGAAACATATCATGCCTGGTAAAGTGGAGGGTCAACAAAAAAGGGGAAGGCCCTCAATGAGATGGATTGATATAGTGGCTGCAATTATGGGTTCAGGTGTAGCAAGGATTGTGAGGCTGGCACAGAACTGGGCAGTGTTTCATTCTCTTGTACATAGAGTCACTATAAGTCAAAGCCATCTTGATGGCACCTAACAACAACAACAAATATATACATATATATATTGTTTGTTGTTGTTACATGTCGTCAAGTCAGCCCTAACTCATAACGACCCCTCCTTGGGGTTTCAGAGGCAGTATGACTACAGAAGTAGATTACCCAACCTTCCTTCCAAGGAAATACACACACGCACACGTGTGTGTGTGTGTGTGTGT
>NW_006921609.1:20589061-20590306 GCF_000298275.1 Orycteropus afer afer | reverse complement strand
ATATATATCAAAACAAAATATATGTTTTATTCCATATTGTTGTTGTTAGGTGTCATTAGTCAGCTTTGACTCACAGCAGCCTTATGTACAAAAGAATACAACAGTGCCTGGTCCTGTGCCATCCTCATAATTCTTCCTATCTATGTTTGAACCCATTGTTGCAGCCACTATATCAATCCATCTCATTAAGAGTCTTCCTCTTTTTTTACTGACCTCCTATTTTCCCAAACATGATATTCTCCGCCAGGAACTTATCCCTCCTGACAACATGACAAAACTCCATGATATGAAGTCTGGCCAATCTCACTTCCAAGGAGCATTCCAGCTATACTTCTTCCAAGACAGATGTGTTCATTCTTCTGGCAGTCCATGATATGTCCAATGCTCTTCACCAATGACATAATTCAAAGTTATCAACTCTTCTTTGGTCTTGTTATTCATTGCCAAGCTTTCACATACATATGAAGAGACTGAATATACCATGGCTTGAGTCAGGAACACCTTAGCCTTCAAAGTGACATTTTTGCTCTTTAAAATTTTAAAGAGGTCTTTTGCAGCAGATTTGCCCATCACAATACTTCATCTAATTTCTTGACAGCTTCTTCCATGGGTGTTGCTTGTGAATCCAAGTAAAATGAAATCCTGACAATTTCAATCTTTTTTCCATTTTTGTGATGTTACTTATTGGTCCAATTGTGACCATTTTTTGTTTTCGTGTTGAGGTGTAATCCACATCTTTATCAGTAAGTGCTTCAACTCCTGTTCACTTTTAGTAAGGAAGGTTGTATCATCTGCATATTTGCATATTGCAGACTGTTCAGGAGGGTTCCTTCAATCCTGATGCTGCATTTTTCTTCATATAATCCAGATTCCAGATTATTTGTTCAACATACAGGTTGAATAAGTATGGTGAAAGGGTACTTCTATTTCATATATTCAATAGACACTCTGGTAGAGCAGTGGTTAAAGCACTCAGTTGTTAACTAAATGTTGGTTATTCAAACTTACCAAGAGCTTTAGATGAGAGAAAGATGTGGCAGTCTACGTATATAAATATTTCAGCTTTAGAAACCCTTTGGGAATGTTCTACTCTGACCTATAGGTTCACTATGAGTCACAGTTGACTCAACAGCAATGAGTTTGAATTTTGGTTTATATGTAGAGTATTTGTACTTACCATGTGTGTGTCATTTACAAAGGTTGATGGTCAACTTAACAACAAAAAACACCAAAAAAAAAAAAAAA
>NW_006921609.1:20577315-20588961 GCF_000298275.1 Orycteropus afer afer | reverse complement strand
AAAAAAAAAAAAAAAGCCAAACCCACTGCCGTCAAGTCAACTGTGACTCATAGAAACTCTATTGAATTTCCCCATAAGGTTTCCAGTGCTATAAATCTTTATGGAAGCAGACTACTACATCATTCTCCCACAGAATGGCTTATGAGATTGAACAGTTGACCTTTTCATTAGCACTTTAAACACTGCACCACCAGAGCTCCTACTAACTTAACAACTAGTTTGTATTTATTAAGACATGTTTGATTGCAAGTAACAGAATGGCCAAATGTCAGTGGTTTATTTAATAGATGTGTAATTATCTCTCATAATAAAAAGTGTGAAGATCGGTGGTTCCAGAGAGATGGCAGTAACCCAATATCATTAAACTCAAAATCCTTTGAACTTTCTGGCCTGTCACTTTCAATATGTTGCTTTTTCTTCCCTAGTTTTGTGCCATTGCAATTCCGATATGTCTATTCCAAGCATAATTTCCTTATTTCCGCATCTCAGGTCATAGTGGAAGGAATAATTTCCTTTATCAGTGAAGAAATCCCTTTACAAAAGCTTCTAGTAGATGTTACTTTCTATTTCATGTGTCAAATCTAGAGTATATGTCCACCACTCAAATCTAGGTTCAAACCCCATTATTACTAAATCAAAAGACTTCTGTTTTGTCTCACTTCATGTAGTGCTGTCTTTGAGATTACTTTTGATTTTGCTAAATTTCCTTACAGGAGGCCTTTATTTGAAAGACTTCTCAAACACATTAACCTATAATAATTTCTGAGAGGAATTTTTTTTTCCCTCTCCCATGACAGATGAAAGCCAGAAAATAAAGGTGTCCTGAATGCAATACCTGCGGCACTCCAGAATGGTAAATCTTTTACTTTCATGACCGTAAGAATTTAATTGCTGTAGCTTTCCTGCCCAAAATATAAAATTAGGATCCAAATTCTCCAGCTTCCATAGAATCTACGAGATAGGTTTTGATGTGTTGTAATTGCTACTACCAGCACAAAAGCACACAAAATACTAAACCAAGAGATGTCAATCTAATGCCTATTTTCATACCTATGAGTTAGTTCAAATGAAATAACCAAGGAAAATTTGGAAGATAAAATAAAGATTTATGCTGATATTTAAATAATATATTCAGTAAATTACAAGTAGAGCTTTGGTAAATGTACCTATGTCTTTATTTCCTGTGTTGCATTTTCATTAGTACTCTGAAAGCCAGTGGAGAATCTATTGTTTTTATAGCTGTTTTAAATGCTTGACTAAGGTTTTTGAACTTTGTTACTATTTTGGATCTCATAGAAAATAACAGGAAAAAAAAAATCATTGAATTGATTCCAACTCTTGGTGATCCTATATATGCCTGTCAATTTATTATACTATGTTGTTGTTGTTGTTATGTGCCGTTGAGTCGGCCCCGACTCATAGTGACCCCTCCTTGGGTTTCCGAGGCAGTATCACTACGAAAGTAGGATTGCCCAACCTTCCTTCCGAGGAGTGGCTGGTGGGTTTGAACCGCCAGCCTTCTGGTTAGCAGTCAAGTGCTTTAGCCACTATGCTACCAGAGCTCCTTATTATACTATAGTAGCTTGCATATTGCTATGATACTGTAAGCAATGTCATGAGTATTTCAATTACTGGAAGGACCATCCATGGTGGACAGGTTTCAGCAAAGCTCCCAGACTAAGAAGGATTGGGAAAGGACTTGTGATCACCTTTCAAAAATTAGCCAATGAAAACCCTATGGATCACAACGGAATATTACCTAATAAAGTGCTGGAAGATGAACCCCCAATTTGTAACACACTCAAGATACACAGTGGCTGCAACACTAGAATCAACAATACCAATGATCATGAAGGCATTATAAGACCAGACAAAACTTTGTTCTTTTGTACATGAAGTTGCCGTGAGTTGGAGATGACCAATGTCAACTAAAAATAACAGAAAATAATTGTTATTCACTCCTTTGTGAGTTAACATTTTGAGAGACCTAATATCTGTACCTTCTCCTCTTGACTTGAATTTGAATGGTGCAAAGGATTGGATTATCCTGAACGCTTATGTCTCCATTTTTCTCCAAACAAGTATGTGCTAAGCATCAACTATGTTCTTCAGGGACCTGACCAGCATCCAGAAAGAAAAGGATTCTTCTTTTGCACTGAAGGCAACCAAATTCAGTCTGAAGAATGTAAAAACCAATTTTAGAGAGAGCAGACTCAGTTTAAAAAATTAAAATATTGTCAAAGTATAGTCAATGCAGAAAGTTTGAAAATATTAAGGAAAAACTTATGTGAGAACTAAGTGGCTAAGAAACATTAAAATCCTTAGATGAAAGGCTATGTAAATGTACAGAAGGAAAAAGAATTTAATGTGGCCTAAGGCACTTGACTGCTAACCAGAAGGCTGATAGTTCAAACTCACCACTCCTCAGAAGGAAGGTTGGGCAATCTACTTCCATAATAACACTGCCTCAGAAACCCAAGGAAGGGTCACTATGAGTTGGGTCTGACTCGATGACACATAACGACAACAACAGCATAGGTCTGAAATGCACTGAAACAAAAAAATGGAATCCATAATTTATTTTCAAAAATGCTACTAAAATCATTGGTAGACAAAATCATAATGATATGAAGTGATAAAAAGAAAAAAGATCTAAACCTACATATTTAGGGTCAGTAAATGAGAGAGTTCATTTAAAAATAATTGATACATAAGAAAGAAAAAATTATGTAATTATTATTTTATGAGAAATATTAAAATGAATTTGAATCAAAGAAAATGCAATTTACACATTAAGAAACATTTTTAATTTGGTAAACTAAAATATCCCATTGTCGCTGAGTTGGTTGAATAGAACTGCCTCATAGGGTTTTTCAAGGCTGTAATCTTTATGGAAGCAGACTACCACGTTTCTCCCACAGAACAGCTGGTAAATTCGAACTGCTGACCTTTCAGGTAGCACCTGAAGATTTAATCACGATGCCACCATACTCCTTAATTGATAAATGAGTGTACAGAAAATAATGAAACTCTAAAAACTATCAGAAAATTGACCTTTGTGGAGGAGGGTCTTGATTGTCACAAGATTAAACACTTTAAATTCATTTTATTATTTTATTTTTTTCTCCTTCTCCTTATTTTTGATTCTAAGAGCCATGGTCTTTTTTATGTAAAACTTCAGACTATACAACAGTTTTAAGAAGGTAGCCTTTTGACAGTAGTTAATAAAATTTATCTCCTGCCCTAGAGATATTCCTGGATCTTAATTGCCAAGCTTTAAGCATCTGTATCTTTGCTTTACTTGGGGGTTTCAGTAGGTCCTATGCAGGATCTCCTGACCAGGAAGCTGACAGAATACAAAATATACTGAGCACAGTCCTTTTTTTTTTTTTTTTTTTCCTTCAAGTTCTATGTAGCATGATTGATCCCTAATTCTCACCCCCACACCATGTCTAACAGAAAAGGATGATTATTAATATTTGTAATCCTCTGGCTATGATGCTGCCTTATACACACTAATGCAACTACAAGTGCACTTTGCAAAGCATTGCAACCATAAGGGACAGCTTATGAAGGATTCAGAATGAAGGACTGGTTTCATGCATTGCAAGGAGAATCCAGCCTCAAGACGTCCGTAGATGGCATGTGAACTAGTGATTGATCAGTTACAGGGCAGCAGCATTCATCCTGAATGGCGTACAGGTGCTTCTGCCTGGGGGAAAGAAAGAAGTGAAATGGCAGAACATGCGGTGCACTGCCAATGCATTATAATTACTAAATTGGTATTTTAATGCCAAGTATCTCATCCTGAAAGTCAAAAAGCCTGTTGTTGTTGTTATGTGCCATGGAATCGGACCTGATTCATAGCGACCCCTCCTTGGGTTTCTGAGGCAGTATCACTGTAGAAGTAGATTGCTCCATCTTCCTTCCGAGGAGTGGCTGGTGGGTTTGAACTGCCAACCTTCTGGTCAGCAGTCAAGTGCCTTAGGCACTACACTAATGGAGTCAAAAAGCCTAGATAATAAAATTGTTTATGTCTTATACTAAAACTAGGTATATAAATAAATAACTTGGTTTAGACTTAATAATATCATGTTGGTCCTTTGAACTGTCAAGTCAATTTTGACTCATAGTGACCCCGTGTGAAAGAGGAGAACCCAATGAGGTTTTCTTGACTTTAATTTTTATGGGAACATATTGACAGGTCATTTTCCCATGGACCTGCTGGGTGGGCTTGAACTTTCAACATTTTGGATAGCAATCAAATGCCTAAGTTTACACTCTCAGGGTCCCACGTAATGTTTAAATATATATATATTCTTTGCTAACAAATAAAAAAAAATTGCAAAGATATGTTTGAAAAGTAATCAAATATTGTTGTTGTTAGGTGCTGTCAAGTTGTCTCTGACTCATAGCAAACTTATGTACAGCAGAAAGAAACACTGCCCTGTCTCGCACTTGCTCCATGATCCTTGCTACACTTGAGCCCATTGCTACAGCCACTGTGTCAATCCATCTCATTGAGAGCTTTCCCCTTTTCATCGACCCTGCCTCTTACCAAGCATGACATCCTTTACCACAAAATGGTCCCTTCTGACAACATGACGAAAGTAGGTGAAATGAGGTCTGACCATTCTCACCTCCAAGAGCCTTCTGGCTGCACTTCCTCCAAGACAGATTTGTTAGTTCTTTTGGAAGTCCATGGTACTTTCAGCATTCTTCACCAGCACCACAACTCAAAAGCATCAACTCTTCTTTGCTCTTCCTTATTCATGTCCAGCTGTTACATGTATATATGTGAGGTGATTGAAAATACCATGGCTTAAGTTAAGCACTTCTTAGTATTCAAGAAGACATCTTCGCTCTTCAGCACTTGAAAGAGGTCTTTTGCAACAGATTTTTCCAATACAACGCATTGTCTAATGTCTTGACTGCTACTTCTATTAGTGTTGACTGTAAAACCAAGTAATATGAAATCCTTGACAACTTCAATCTTTTCTCCTTCCACCATGAAGTCATTTAGTGGACCAGTTGTGAGGATTTTTGTTTTCTTTATATTGAGGTGTAATCTATACTGCAGACTGTAGTCTTTAATATTTATTAGTAAGTGCTTCAAGTTATCCTCACTTTCAGCAAGCAAAGTTATGCCATCTGCATATCACAGATTGTTAATGTGTCTTCCTCCAATCCTGATGCCATGTTCTTCTTCATATAATGCAGCTTCTCCAATTATTTGCTCAGCATACAATTTGAATAAGTATGGTGAAAAGATGCAACCCTGATACACTCCCTTCTTGATTTTAATCCATGCAATTTCAGCTTGTTCTGTTTGAATGACAGCCTCCTGATGTATGTACACATTCCTGATGAGTGCAATCAAGTGTTCTGGAATTCCCATTCTTCTCAATGTTATCCACAATTTGTTATGAACCATACAATCAATTGTTTTTGCATAGTCAATAAAACATAAATAAACATCTTTCTGATATTTTTTGCTTTCAGCTAAGATCCACCTGACATCAGCAATGATATCCCTTATTCCATGTCCTCTTCTGAATCCAGTTTGCATTTCTAGAAACTCTCTGTCAATACACAGCTGCAACTATTTTTTAATTATCTTTAGTAAGATTTTACATGTATGTGATATTAATGATATTGTTCAATAATTTTCACATTCTGTGGGATACCCTTTCTTTGGAATAGGTACAAATATGATGGATCTCTTTCAGTCAGTTGGCCAGGTAGCTATCTTCCAAATCTCTTGACATAACTAAGTGAGTGCCTCCAATGGGGCATCCATTTATTGAAACTTCTCAGTGGGTATTCTGTCAATTCCTGGAGCCTTGTTCTTCACCAATTCCTTCAGTGCAGCTTCAACTTCTTCCTTCAATACCAGTGGTTGTTGATCATATGCCACCTCCTGAAATGGATGAATATCGACCAGTTCCTTTTGGTACAGTGACTCTGTGTATTCCTTCAATCTCTTTTAATGTTTCCTTCATTCAATATTTTGCCCATAGAATCTTTCAATATTGCAACTTGAGGCTTAACTTTTTTCTTCAGTTCTTTCAGCTTGAGAAATGCCAAGTGTGCTCTTCTCTTTTGGTTTTCCAACTCCAGGTCTTTGCACATTTCATTACAGTAATTGGCTTTGTCTGTTTGACCTGCTCTTTGAAATCTTCTGTTCAACTTTTTTATCTTATCATTTTTTTTTCCATTTGCTTTAGCTAGTCTCTGCTCAGGGACAAGTTTCAGAGTCTCTTCTGACATCCATTTTGGTCTTTTCTTCCTTTCTTGTCTATGGGTATATATAGGTATATATATGGATAGAGATAAAGATAGAGGTAGAGAGAGAGAGAGTTCTTTAATCTCTGTGTACACATACACTGTTTCTGCAGGATGGTTTTCAGAATGTGTGCTATAGAACTTACATAAAACACATGGTAGTTTCTGTACTCCAAAACAGATTCAGGTTATTTCAATTTCTGCACCCAGTTTGTGTAGGTTAAAGTCATATGCCCCACCCCAAAACTGATTTTATCTACTTGTTCTCATTCTGAGTCAATTTAAATGTCATTATGTAGTTAAAATCTAGAATTTCCTGTAAAATGCCCAAAGATCACCAAGATTCGTTCCAAAAATACATCTCATTTTGATGGTCAAAGAACATGAAGAAGATAAAATTTTATTATTTATGTAAAGAGTCAAAGAGATAGATGTAAAAGCAACACAGAATGTGCATGGTGATGGGGGACAAGTGGTAGGAGAAAGAGAGAAAAAGAAGAGCAAGTCTTTAAACACAGATAGCTGTTTTCTGCCAAATATTCTCAAGTAGTTTAAAGACAATAAAGTTCAGAGAAAGGCATTGGTCATTTAGTGGTAAAATTCTCAGCTTGCATATACAGGAGGACTGGGTTGCATTCCCAGTCCATGCCCCCTGTGTGCAGCTGTTACTCATCTGTCAATGGAGAACCTCATGTTACTATGATGATGAAAAGGTTTCCACAGAGCTTCCAAACTAAGGCAGACTAGGAAGGAAGTCTACTCTATTTGTTCCATATTAGATGTGGATCTTTTGCAAACCTCTTTATATAATGTTCCTATCATAGAACAATTCATTTTGTTTGGCTCTAAATTTAATTCCATTTCTATGTGGCAGTAATGCTAGAGAACATGACCAACACAAATAATATTTTAATGTTACAGTACATGAAAATCTAGTTTTCTCAACATTTGGTATGGAATATTATAAATATTACTGTTTAACTGTCATGTTTTTTCCTCATCAGAGATTCAAATATGTTATGGGAATACATAATACATATTTAAGTGCTTAATAATTTACATTTTGTTAATTATTTTGACTGATTTTTGGTAAAGATTGTTACAACACATAAGCAGACCATCTGCTACTGTTCGAATTATTAATAAATACTCCCTGAACTAAGTATTTTAATTAAAAAATAAGATGCTGCATTCATTTAGTCCCATTTTAAGTGTCATGCTCCAAAAGGAAGTAATAGTCTATCCAGATGCCAATCTCAAAATAGTTTGAAAATATTACAAATTGTTATTCATGGGAAAATTGTATAGATTTGGATGATTAGGGAACAATCTGTTGAGTTCTCAGATGTCTCCTGCTGTGAAAGATCCAAGAGTATATGAAGCAATGGGAATTATACTCTCTGTTCTATACACTGTTACAAAAAACTACCAAGAGTTTTGAACAGTTAAATGCTTTCTTCTTAAATATGCATGCCTTTGCAGCTTTTGTCTTGGGAAAGGAAGCAAGAGGAATTAACCATCTGACAAACTAATCACATAGGAGATCACAAAGGTAAAAGACAGTTTCTGTGCAATATCCTGTTAAGAGCATAGTTTCTGAATTAAAGCAAAGGGCAATGAATGACAGGAGTAAGGAGACTTGATAATGCCATTTTTAAGTCAAAAATTAAACATGAACATGGAGATGGAAAATTTGGCCCCAAGTAATGGAGATGGTTGCACAACATGATTGACATAATCTGTCTCACTGAATTGTACACATGAAAAATTTAACATGGCAAATTTGTTATCTATAGTTTTGCAGTAATAAAAAGGCAACGTGAAAGACAAGTGCACAGGAAAATTAAGGAAATGAGTGTTTATGGTTTCTAATTTCAAAGAAAAAATCTTCCATACCTACACAAATGCCAATTCTCTTTCAGACACATATTGAACAAGTAGTGTGAGAGAGTAAACATTAAAAAAGAAGTGAGATAGTTGAGATAGAGAAAAGGAAAGAAATCAAGAAAAAATAAACATGGAAGGGATATTTAGAAAGAATGTCAACAAATATAAAATTCTGAATAAATCCTCTAAAAGGGAAAAAAAAAAAAAAACTAAAAACTATTTCCCTCTTCTTTTTGTTGGCTCCTTCTTCAAAAAAAAAAAAAAAAAAAAAATCAGGGACAGGAGATCTGAGTAATACGCTTGATATTTCTGTTACTATGCATGGACTCTGACCCTTGCACATTGTAGAAAGTCTCACCGTTACTAGACTTCACCTGAAAATGCTGCATATATTCCATTCTGTTCATTCACTTGCTTAGAAACAGCAAGGTTACACAGAGTTATTGAAACTTCAGATATTCAAGCACCAACTTGAGGTCACCTGAGGCCTCCCTGAAATACATAGGGTTGTGGTGAGAAGTGGGGCAAACTTCTCCAAATGAAGTATTAATCTACTCTATTTTACTACTAATGCCCTTAAAACTGCACAAGGAGCATTGACTTACACCTTCTGATCAGATCAGCACCAACAACTCTTTAAAATCATGATTGTTATTCTAATTTTATGTATTAGAAAACCAAGCCTCAAGTGGATAGTGGCATTCTCCAGATCACAAACAAGAAGTACAAAAGTCAAGCATCAACAAGGAATTCAAAGCTAATTTCTGTTTAGTGTCAACTACAGTGGTTTTTAGGAACTCTGGTAGCATAGTGCCTAAGGCACTTGACTGCCAACCAGAAGGCTGGCGGTTTAAACCCACTAGCCACTCCTCAGAAGGAAGGTTGGGCAATCTACTTCCATAGTGATACTCAGAAACCCAAGGGGGGGTCGCTATGAATATGGTCCAACTCTGACAGCACATAACAACAACAACTCAGTGGTTTTTAACTTGTGAAAAGTATGATTCTATGGTATCTTTTTGGAGCCTTAGGAAGTAGCACAAAGGTAAACAGCTACTTGAGAAAACCACACTGTACTTCTCCCACAATCTCTTTTCCTAGTTCCATAGGCAGCTCTGATGATGGGCTTTAGATATCAGTATTTTAAATATGATTCTTTCTTTTAAACAAAAGCATTTTACTGATAAAAAAAAATATTTTTTGTCAAATTGAATCAGGGAACACCTTCATTACAGAATCCCTAAGTCAAAATCTTTACATAATACATTTCTGTAGATGCCAAGTTTATTCCTTATTTCATCAGTTTTGTTTAAAATTATATATAATTCACATTAAAGCTATCTGTATTCCCTATAACATGTGACATGACTGATTTGACTATATTAGAGAATAATCACCAGCAGAGAAAAATATGATCTAGATCAATATTGCCCAAAGTGTGATCAGTAATCTAACTGTTCCCAGGTCTGAGATAAGAAGCCTATGCCAGAATAAAAGTCAACACATTGCTTCCTTTACATGGAGAAAGTCTTGTTACACAGCAAAAATAAATAAAAATATTAGTTGAACTTAACAATATGCCTTGATAGTTTACAATCTGGTGCGGATTCTATGACTATTCAGACACAGATTTTATAAGTGCACTTTGAGTAGTACTACTCTAGATTCCAGGAGTTCTGGTAGCATACTGCCTAAGGCACTTGACAGCTAACCAGAGGCTGAGGGTTCAAACAAACCCCCCAGCCACTCCTCAGAAACAAGGTTGGGCAATCTACTTCCTTAGTGATACCACCTAGGAAACCCAAGGAGTCGTTATGAGTTGGATCCAACTAAAGGGCAGATAACAACAACAAACAACACTCTAGATTCCAGAAGTACTTTGGCTTTGGAAACTTACTTAATGCCCTTGCAGCTATGATAAAAACTTCCTCAACTCTTGTTCTCTGATTATTCCTTCTAAGTCTCTTTGCCTTCTCTATTGTCTGACATCAAAATGTTCAAATTTTCTGTCCTTTGACTAAGGAGTTCTGGTGGTGCTGTAGTTAAGGTATTAGACTGTTAAACAAATAAACAAACAGCAAAAAATAAAATAAAATAAAAACAGATTGGCATGGGAGAAATATGGGGTGATCTGCTCCATAAAATTGAGATTCTGAGAAGTCTTAAAATTGAGGTTCCAGTGAGATGGCAGAATAGGCAGACAAACTACACAGACCCTCTTCAACAAAGAAAAGGGGAACCAGTTAACACAGATACAGAAGATAATCCTAGAGCCCTGAGCTTTGAAAGGAAGGATACAGAAGTGGACTAAATTCCAACTAGTAGAAGAACTTCCACAAAAACACTAAAAAAGGAGACATACAAAGCTGCAGGCTGTCAGCAATCCTGAAGGCATGGACAGCTTGGATATTGCCAAGTGGTGTTAGAACCACTTGAATTAACCTAAAATTTAGCCCTGCTAGGCAGGGGCTGCATGTAGGACTTCATTGGTTGATGGTGAATAAAAGGGAAAGCAGTGAAGAGGATAGCAGGCTGAGCTGTGGACTTTTGCTTCCAGAGGATCCAGCCATTTTGAACGTTTAAAAGCAGTTTGACCATTTTGGATGAGTGACAGTGTTCTCTCAGCTTCCAGGGACCTAAGATAAGGCTCCACTTGCCGGGAACCACAAGGACATTTCATATGCAAACAACTGGAAAGGTGTGACATTCTGCTTGTTATTCATACCCCACACCCTCCTGGTGATCAGAGGTGCGGCCATCCCTCACTTCCATTCACTTTCTGGGCCAGCAGAAATTCCATCCCAGTGTGTGTGCTCTGATGGAGCCTATGTGCTCTGCCCGGCTCTGCACATTTTTTTTTCCCTTTTTTTAAGTTTTTGTTATCTGTTTTAATTATTATTATTATTATCATCATCATCTAGTTTTGTTATTATCTATTCTGCCCTTCTCAGGTTCTATTTTCAGCTTTTTCTCTCTTCCCTGTTCCTGGTTAGCATCTTTTTCTTTCTCATAGTTAACCTCATTCCTTATTTTTCCTTTTGCATTTTTCCCCCTTTTTTTTCTTCATTATTCTCCTACTCTACTTTTTTTCTCTTATTCCTCCCTCCCCAGATATTGTGGGGGATTCTTTGTCATTGTTGTTGTTTCTTTCTTTCTTTTCTTTTCTTTTTTGTTGATTGTTCCTGTGTGTTTCTGCAGTGTGTTTTTTGTCCATTTGATTTTTTTTTTAATTAATTTATTTATTTATTTTTATTTGGGTGAATATTTACAGAGCAAATTCGCTTTCCATACAGCAGTTCACATATACTTTGTCTCATATCATTGACCACAGTTTACCACAATACAACAGCTCCCCTCCCACTTCCTCCCAATAGTTACCTCTTCCCAGTGACCATCCCTCTGTACTCTCCTGCACCCTGAGCTGTCTCCCTGTGCATAAGCAGCCCTTCCTTCTCTCATGATTGTTCTCTCTAG
>NW_006921609.1:20556921-20573985 GCF_000298275.1 Orycteropus afer afer | reverse complement strand
TTAGTCCACTTTTGTATCCTTCCCTTCAAGGCTCAGGGGTCCAAGATTATCTTCTGTGTCTGTGTTAATTGGTTTCCCTTTTCTTTGTTGAAGAGCGTCTGTGCAGTCCTTGTGCCTAGTTCGCCATCTTGCCAGAACTGATTTTACTTTTTTGATTGTTTTCTAATTGCTGTTTTTGTCTAACTCAGTGGGAGACAGCAACAGGCCCATATGACATAACCCCACCAGCAGAGACCTAAGATTAGACTCCACTTGCCAGGAACCTAAGCTCCACTGCAGCTCCACTTACTGAGAGAGAGCCACCACTTCCTTCTCCACAAACTGGCAAATGATAAATGACCACCAAGAAGAGCCTGGCTCATCCTTAACTGCTCTTTATATACAGTTAGCAAAGATCTAAGTACAACAGCAAAGATCAAAATACAACAAAGTCACAATGTCTCAGAGACAATAGACCATCACAGTCCACATGAAGAAGCAAGAGAAACAAGAGAGCAAGATACAGACCCAGAACATATCACTGAAGAAGAAGCAGCACTGGATCTCAGGAATTCAAAAGAATTGTATTTAGGTACTTTCAAAGGATTGAGAGACAGATCAAGGAAAATACAGACAAAATTAAGGAAAACACAGGCAAAACCCTAAAACAATTTTGGAAGAAAATACAAGAATGAAATGACAAAATAAATGAAAAATTAGAAATGATACAAAATCTACAGATAGAAATCCAAAAGATTAATATTAAATTTTCAGAAATGGGTAACACATTGAAAGTGCAAAAGAGTAGAATCAAATCAAAAGAAGACATAATTAATGAGATTGAAGACAAATACCTGAATACTTCTCTGGAAAGAGATCAATCAGAAAAAAAGATCAAAGCAAAATGAAAAAAAAACTAAAAGTCATGTGGGATATCATCAAAAGGAATAAATTACATGTGGTCAGAATTCCAACGCAGGAAGAGGAGAAGGAAACCACTGAGAGAATTTTCCAAGATTTGTTGGAAAAGAACTTCCCTGGTATGACAGAAATGGGAATATATCCATTTGAGAGGTCCACTGAACCTGGATGAGATGAAACCCAAAGGAAAATGACCAAGACATATGATAATCAAACTCACCAAAGTCAAAGATGAGGAAAGAGTCCTGGGGGCAGCACAGGAAGGATGAAAAGTTAATTATGCAGGACAACAAATAAGAATTTCTTGCCAGAAACCATGTAGGAAAGAAGGCAGGCAATGGGATGGTATATATAAACCCTGGAGGAGAAAAATTTCCAATTGATAATTACATGCCCAGCAAGATTATCCCTCAGATATGACGGTGAAATTGGGAGATTTCCTGATAAGGAAAAATTAAGGGAAATTGGTAAAACCAGACCAACCTTACAAGAGATACTGAAGGGAATCCTTTGAACAGAGAAACAATGGAAGCAAACAACTGAACATTAATACACAAGATGACATAAGCCAGAAACCAACACAGCTATGGAAGTATCCAGAGTGAAATAAGATTGCAGGATTGTAAACAGGGAAAAAGAGAAATCAATTGGCAAATTAAGATGGCTACAAAGAAGAAAAAAAAGAGGGAAAAAATATTGTAGTTACAGAACTTCTAAATGGTGAGGAAATCAAGAGTTGCAAGATAGAGTGGACTGTTCTAAACTCAGTGAGAAGATTATAAATCACAGGGTAACCTCAAAGAAAAACGGTAAACCTTCACATCACAATAAAAAAGAGGAGAAACACATATATTCTGAAAATACTAAAATAATAACAACAAAGGAAATGATAACATGATTCATAAAATGAGCTCAGCACAGAAAATTATATGGAACAAAGAAACTAGGAACACCATGAAAGAAACACATAACGAAATGAAAACAACCAATTCATACTTGTCAATAATTACACTGAATGCCAATGGATTAAATGCATCATTCAAGAGATGGAGGTTTGCAGACTAGATAAGAAAACATAACCCATCAATATGCTATCTACAAGAGACACACCTTAGAGACAAAGAAAAAATGTACTAAAAATCAAAGGTTGGAAAAAGATAATCAAGGAAATGGCAACCAAAAAAGTGAAAGAGTGGTAATATAAATTTCCGACAAAATTGACTTTAAGACAAAAACCACTATAAGAGAAAAAGAAGGACATTATATGATGATTAAAGGATCAATTGAAGAAGAAGATATACCCATAATAAATACCTATGGACACAATGAAAGAACCCCAAAATACATAAATCACACTTTAATAGAACTAAAAAGGCAAATAGATGACTCCACAGTCATAGTAGGAGACTTTAATACACCACTTTCAATGAAAGAAAGAACAACTGGAAAGAAACTCAACAAAGATGCAGAAGAGCTAAACAATACAATCCACCAATTTGAACTTATAGACATCTACAGAGCACTTCACCTAACAGCAGCACAGTATACATTCTTTTCCAGTGCACATGGAACATTTTCCATGATAGACCATATGTTAGGCCATAAAGCAAGCCTTAATAAATTTAAAAACTTTGAAATCCTGAAAATCATTTGCTCAGATCACAATGCTATAAACTTAGAAATCAACAACAGGAAGATCAATGGAATAAAGCAAACACATGGAAACTGAACAACAACCTCCTTAAGAATGACTGGATAATAGAAGAAGTAAAAAATGAAATTTAAAAAAAATTCCTTGAATTATATGAGAATGAAAAAAGAGCAAAAACAGTGATCAGAAGCCAATTTATAGCAATAAATGCACACATTAAAAAGAAGAGCCAAAATCAACACTTTAAACAATCTCCAACAGTTAGCAAAAGAAAGACAAGAAATGTCTACAGTCACCATAGGAAGGAAATAAAGATTTGAGCAGAAATCAATGAAACAGAAAATAGAAAAACAATAGAAAAAATCAAGACTAGAAGTTGTTTTTTGAAAAGATTAATAATTTGACAAACCACTGGCAAATTTAACCAAAGAAAAGAGGGAGAGAATACAAAAAACATGAATAAGAAATGAAATGGGTAACATCCCAACAGAAGAAACTGAAATAAGAAGGATAAAGTCAGGATACTATGAAGAACTGTACTCCAACAAATTTGAAAATCTGTAAGAAATGGACAGATTTCTAGAAACACACTATTTGCCTAAACTAACAGAAACTGAGGTGGAAGAGTTGAACAGATAAGCAAACTATCCCTATTTGCTGATTATATGATATTATATATACCTAGAAAATCCAAAAGACATAGTCAAAAATCTACTGGAACTAATTGAGAGATTTAGCATCATGACAGGATACAAGATCACCATCCAAAAATCAGTTGGATTCCCTACACTAGCAAAGAGATTGCTGTCAAATAAATAAGGAAATAAATACTGTTTACAATAGCTATCAAAAAATTAAAATACTTGGGAATAAATCTTACCAGGGACACAAAGTCCCTGGTAAGATTTATTCCCAAGTATTCTAATATTTTGTACAAAGAAAACTATAAATCACTACCTCAAGAAACCATAAGAGATCTACATAAATGGAAGAACATACCATGCTCATGGATAGGAAGATGGAACATTGTGAAAATGTCAATTCTACCTTAGCAATCTATACATTTAATGCAATCCCAAACCAGATCCCATCAACATTCTTTAAGAATATGGAAAAAGCAATCATTAAGTTTATATGGAAAGGAAAGAGACTTCAGATAAGCAAAGCATTATTGAAGAAGTAGAGCAAAGTAGGATGTCTCACACTCCCAGAACTTAAAACCTACTATACAGCCACAGTAGTCAAAACTGACTGGTATTTGTACAACGACAGACACATAGACCAACGGAATAGAATTGAGAACCCAGAAATAGATCCATGGACCTAAGGTCAGCTGATCTTTGACAAAAGGCTGAAATCCATTAAATGGAGAAAAGAATGTCTGTTTAACAAATGATGTTGGTAAAACTGGATATCCATTTAAGGAAAAATGCAACAAGATCGTACCTCACACCATACACAGGAACTAACTCCAGATGTACCAAAGACTTAAATATGAAACCTAAAATTAAATTCCTCAGGAAAAAATTAGGGGAAAATTTAGGGGCCCAAATATATAGCAGAGTATCAAGCATAATCCAAAATGCACAAAGAGCAGAAGATAAACTAGATGAATGATACCTTCTAAAAATTATTGTTTATGTTCTTCCAAAGACTTCTCCAAAAGAGTCAAAAATGAACCAATAGATTGGGAAAAAAATTTTGGCAATAACATATCTGACAAGGGAGTTAGCTCTAGAATGTATAGAAAATTCCAATACCTCAATAACAAAACAAAAATAATCCAATTAAAAAATGGGCAGAAGACATGAATAGACATTTGACCAAAGAGGATACTCAGGTGTCCACCATATATATGAAGAAATGGTCACAATCATTACCCATTACAAATACTGGTGCAAAATACTGAATGATGCACTAAGCATTACAGAGTTGCAAATCAAAACAATTGGAAGTTATCAAATATGAAATGGAACAAATAAAGATTGATATCCTACATATTAGTAGGCTGAAATAGACCATATTTGGCCATTTTGAATAAGACAACCCTATGATCGACCACACTGAGAATGACAATTTGAGGAAGAATGGCATGGCATTCATCTTTACAAAGGATTTGCCAAGATCTGTCATGAAGTACAATGCTATCAGTGATAGGATAATATCCATAACACCTGCAAGGAAGAACTGTTAATACTATGATTATTCAAATTTATGCACCAACCACCAAAGCCAAAGATGAGGAAACTGAAAATTTTTTATCAACTTCTGCAGTCTGAAATTGACCGAATGTGCAAACAAGATGTGTCAGTTATTGCTGGTGATATGAATGCAGAAGTTGGAAACAAAGAACAATTACCAATAGCTGGAAAATTTGGCCTCAATGACAAAAATAATACTGGACATTGCATGATAAATTTTACAAGGCCAACAACTTATTCATTGCAAATACCTTTTTTCAACAACACAAATGACAGCTATACATGTGGACTCCACCAGATGGAGTGCACAGGAATCAGATTCACTACATCTGTGGCAAAAGGCAATGGAAAAGCTCAGTATCTTCAGCCAAAACCAGGCCAGGAGCTGATTGTGGAGCAGACCATCAACTGCTCATATGCAAGTTCAACATGAAGTTGAAGACAATTAAAACAAGTCCACAAGAGCCAAAATATGATCTTGAATATATCCCTCCTGAATTTAGAGACCATCTAAAGAATAGATTTGATTCATCGAACACCAATGACCAAAAACCAGAAGAATTGTTGGATGACATCAAGAGCATCATCCATGAAGAAAGAAAGAGGTCATTAAAAATACAAGAAAGAAAACACCAAAATTGATGTCAAAAGAGACTCTGAAACTTATACTTGAGGGAAGGATAGCTAAAGCAAATGGAAGAAATGCCAAGACAAAAGACCAGAACAGAAGATTTCAAGGGACAACTTAAGCAGACAAAGACAATTACTTTAATGAAATGTGCAAAGATCTGAGTTAGAAAACCAAAAGGGAAGAACACACTCAGCATTTCTCAAGCTGAAAGAACAGAGAAAAAAAAATTAAGTCTCGAGTTGCAATATTGAAAGATTCTATGGGCAAAATACTGAATGATACACTAAGCATCAAAAGAAGATGGAAGGAATAAGCAGTTAGTGTATTAGAAAAAAAAAAAAAAACTGTTATTGCCACAAAAAAATAATAAAATAAAAACAGTTAATGATTCTTCCTCCAATCCTGATGCCACATTTTTCTTTATATATATAGTCCAGCTTCTCACATTATTTGCTGAGCATACAGATTGAATAAATATGGTGAAAGGATACAACCCTGACACACTCCCTTCTTGATTTTAAACCATCCAATGTTCCTTATTCTGTTCAAACAACAGGCTCCTGTTCTATGTACAGATTCTTCATGAGTAGAATTAAGTGTTCTGGAATTTCCATTCTTCTCAATGTTATCCACAATTTGTTATGATCCACACAATCAAATGCTTTTGCATAGTCAAGAAAATACAAGTAAACATCTTTCTGGTTTTCTTTGCCTTGAGGCAAGATCCATCTGACATCAGCAAAGATATACCTCGTTCCACATCCTCTTCTGAATCCGGCTTGCACTTCTGGAAGTTCTCTGTCAATATACTGCTGCAACCATTTTTAAATTATATTCAGTGAGATTTTACTTGCATGTTATATTAATGATGTTTGATAATTTCCACATTCTGTGGGATCACCTTTTTTTGGAATGGGTACCAATATGGATCTCTTCCAGTCAATTGGGCAGGTAGCTGTCATCCAAATCTATTGGCATAGCTGAGTGAGTGCTTCCAGTGGGGCATCCATTTGTTGAAACATCTCAATGGATATTCCGCCAATTCCTGGAGCCTTGTTCTTCACGAATTCCTTCAGTGCAGCTTCGACTTCTTCCTTCAATAACATTGGTTCTTAAACATATGCCACCTCCTGAAATGGATATTCTAAGGATATTTACCAGAATTGATCTTTCAAGGGATTTCTAAATCTGTTTTGACATCTGCTAATTTCACAGTGCTTCATATTCTTCTAGGAGCTCTGATGGCATAGTGCCCAAGGCATTTGACTGCTAACCATAAGGCTGGCAGTTCAAACCCACCAGTCACTCATCAGAAGGAAGATGGGGCAATCTTATTCCATAGTGATACTACCTCAGAAACCCAAGGAGGGGTCGCTATGGGTTGAAATCAATTGACGGCAGTGAGTTTGGTTTCTGGTCATATTTTTCTGCTCCTCTTCTCTGCCATCCCCTGCACTCTTCTCCACACTATATTGTATTTATTTCCCTGAAGTGATTCTAGCTCCTTCCAAAGACTTCAACTGTACCCTTAGGAAATACTTAATACCCTCAATAGCTTTCCTTTACCTTTCTGCCTATCAGGAACTTGGCTTGTCCTCAAGATACTATTTCTCCATTAGCCTTCTCAGTTAGAATATACTGATCTTCACAGATTCCACTCAAACCAGGGATGTTAAATGAGAATATTATTCTTCCTCTTCAAAGGCATGTACAGACCCTTACTCCACACTTATGTCATAATTACTGAAATATTTAGGCTCCTCAGCCAACAATTACTATTTTTCTTTTTATTCTTCAATGATCTTTTTACCAATTTTCCCCCACTCAAAATCCATGAGTAAAACCCATCTAGTAGCCGACTCTTTCAATTATATATCCTCATTTCTGGTGACATTCACCTCTACTCCTCTGAAGTTCCCCTCTCCTATGTCAATATCTTAAAGAGCTCTGGTAGCATAGTGCCTAAGGCATTTGACTGCTAACCAGAAGCTGGAGAGTTTCAAACCAACCAGCTACTCCTTGAAAGGAAGTTTGGGCGATCTACTTCCTTAGTGATACAGCCTTGGAAACCCAAGGAAGGTTCGCTATGCATGTAACAACAACAACATATCAATATCTTAGACTAGTCATTACTCATGATTTGAATTCAAATACTACTCCACACCACATCCTCCTATATTTTCTGCTTTCTTCCTATTTAAAACCTATTCTACCTTTATAACCCCCCAGGGATTTCCACATCCTTGACTCCTCTATTTTATTCCTATCAGCAATTTATTCTACTTATATCCTCGGAAGGAAGGTTGGGCAATCCTACTTCCGTAGTGATACTGCCTCCGAAACCCAAGGAGGGGTCGCTATGAGTCAGGGCTGACTCGACGGCACATAACAACAACAACAACAATTCTTGTCTAGGTAGCTTATATTCCATCATTAAAATCACATTTTACTCAATTTCTTCACACTTTTTCCCTGTTTGTTTGTATTTTTATTGTTTGGGGAAACTGTAATCTGGATGAATTCATCTCAGCCTTCCCCAGAACTCTCTCCAATCTTCTGAAAACTGACAAAGTTATATTAATTTACTCTGCTTTAACCATAGCATCACCAGAGCTCTTGGACTTTTCTGTAAATTTTTGTCCAAACCACATGCCACCACCCTCATAACATCTAGGGATATTAGATGGTTATTTCACAGAAATAGTATATAATTTCATATTCTAATTAGCCTGTTTATATACCTTTATTTGTATATAGAATCCTTGAGAGCAGAAAACATGTCTTATTCACCATTTGTATTCCTAGTACCTAGCACAGAGTAGTTGCTTAATGAAACTTGAATAAATGCCATACTGTGACACTATTTATCATTCATCTTTCAGTAGAGCACATGTTTCATGTTTAAATGAAAAGCACAATAACATTATTTAATACACTGAATTTGAACACACAGTATCTTCACTGCAACATATTTTTATTAAGAAAAAGTTATGATCCTTATGATCCTCATTAAACAATTCTTAGTTACTTAAATTATATTGTGATAAATCTATCTTGGTAATTAAGATAGAGTGGATTTGATAAAAGGATAAACAAACAAACATAACAGACATTCTAGAGACAGATATACAAATAACAGTCACCTGATTTGTGACAAAGTTGACCCAGTGTTTCAGTGGACAAATAATACTCTTTTAAATAAATGATTTATAGTCAACTGTATATCCATACTTTTTTTAAATGTACCTTGACTACCCTCACATAAAGTAAAATTAAGTCTACATTTGAAAAATAAAAGGCAAAACATTTACTACAAAATAAAGAAAAAAATAGGGAAACATCTTCAAAGTTTTCTTAAACAAGACATAAAAGAGATCATTGTGAAAGGAAATCTTGTTAAATTAAACTGTATTAAGTTTTAAAACTTCTGTTCCTTCAAGAGACACTAATAATCATATAAAAAGACAATGCAAAAAATGGGAGAAGGTTTTTATAATATAAATATCCAGCAAAAGGTTGATAATTTAACTATATAAGAATCCTTACAAATCAACAAGAATTACTACAAATTAATTTTAAAAACATTGATGACCTTTTTGTTATAATGTTTTTTATATTTAAATGGGCAAATAAATTGGTCATAATTCACAAAGAAATTTAACTAAAAGTCCCATAATATATGGAATGAAGGTTGACCTTACTAATCATCAGCACTATACACAGACCAGAGTAAAATCATCAGCACTATACACAGACCAGAGTAACTAAAATTAAACAGATAAAAATATCAAGACTGTCAAGGATGTGGAGAATTCTTATATACCTTTGGGGACATTAATTGGCACAGTTACTTGAAAAACTGGTAGGCAATATCTATTAAGGCTGAATATACACAGATTCTATGACCCAGGAGTTCTAAGGCAATAATTATGCTCTGATGTTGATTAAAAGGTATGTATGAGAATGTTTATAACTGAATTATTTATAAAAGCCTCAAATTTAAAGCAATCTACCAACAATAGAATAGATAAATAGGTTGTAGTATATTTACATATGGAATACTATATTGCAGTGCAAACAAATGATATTATAACATGCAACAATGTGAATGAACACATTGTTCACAAATCTGTGTTTGAGACAGTCATACACACACAAATAACGCTTATATTGTATGGTTCCATTTACATAAAATACATAAACAGAATCATGAATATGTGTTTTTAACAGTCATGATAATAATTATCCTTGGGGGGACTGGTTTAGTGACTAAAAGGAGGTATAAGAAGGTCTTCTAGGGTGTTGCATGCAAAGATATATTCAAAAATTGACTAATCTTGGTAACTGTGATACAGATTCTTAATGTATATCATGTTTCAATCAAAAAATTTAAATTCATTTGATACCAGTGGTATATAAGCATCTTTGATATGAGACATTATAAGCAAAAAAATAAGACAGAATTCCAGGGAAAATAAGAAAACTATTAAAGTTCACCAAGAGTGAATTCATAAATGAAAGGTGAAGGTCTAGCAACCCATAAAAATTATAAGCTATCAAAATTTAATTATATTTACTTAGATTTAGCTTAATGGACTCCTTTTACTGACTTAAAAAATTATTTCTCAGTGTATTTCAAAGGTCTTGTACAATAGAATAAATGTAATTTTGTAATGGGTCATATCCTTTTATCTTTATCATACCAGAATAAACTGCTCTGTGGTGTTCTGGATGATCATGTAGTGCTCTTTTCACTTATAATTATCTTTATACACAAGATATCCTAGAATATTGTTGATACCTATAAACAAAATTTGGATGTCAAAAACAGCATCTCATTTTAAAAAGGCTGTTTGGTTCCTAATGGAAAAATTATATTGCTTTTGGCACAAACTGAGAAGAAAAGCCATCAAATGAGATGTAGGCAGTGTTAAATGACTAAAGATTATAAAAAAGCTTTTATAACTTGGAATCCCAAGTTACACACTAGCTAAGATGTATTCAAGGAATGTGGCACTTTATGGCAAAGTGTAGAGAAGGTATAATATTAAAGCAATTTATTTTCATTTTTGTTGTTGTTCTGCACTCATCTGTGATAAATGCAGCAAGACAATAGACTACAGGTGGCAGATGGCTATTTAATAGGTTAACAAAAAGTCAAAGCAAAACTATCCACTTCTAAAAAATACCTTTAAGTACAAAAGAAGACCTTATTATCACTGAAAATTACATTAAACTCAGTAATAATTAGCTTAAGAATGTGTTTTAGTCATTAAGTTTCTAACTGCAATGATAGCTGTTTGTTTCCTAATATATCTGAAAGACAGATTTCATAGAATAGTGAAGATAAATTCAGATGACAAATAAGTTTGTTGCTTGTAGATTGTGGATATACAAAACCATACCACCATGGTTTCTTTCCCAAGTGTGTAATCTGGGATAATAATGACATAATAATATAATATAATATATTATGTTATAATAATATTATAATATAATATAATAATAATATAAAAAGCATTTTTACAGGACACTCTGCTAACTATTTGATATGTATTAACTTCCTTAATAATTATAATAAAACCTGAGGTTATATAATAAATAATTTCAACATGATTTCTATCAATCCCTTCTCATCCTGTATGTATAGTCATGCTGCTCCTCACATCAAGAACTAAAGTTTTATTCCCCTGCTTGAATATGGTCTAGCTTGATGATTTGCTTAGAAAATAGAAATTTGACAAAGTAGGGCATGAGATGCCTGACAGCTTTAACATGGACCCTGCAGAATGATTGTTCTTGAGATGCTTCTTCTCAGAAACCAGTCATCTTAATGTGAGAAGCATAAACCCAAGGTCAGTGTCATGAGCACATAACCTGAGTTGTCACTGTCTTAAAATTCATAATCATTTTTTAACAAGAAGCATTATGGTTTCATTTTGCGCGGTTGTTGTTGTTAGGTACAATCAAGTTGCTTAAGAGTCCAAATCGCCCTGTTGTATTGTGGTTAGGCACTGTCGAGTCAGCTCTGATTCAAAGAGACCCTATGTACAACAGAATAAAATGCTGCCCAGTCCTATGCTGGCATCACAATACTTGCTATACCAAAGCCCAACATTGCAGTCACTGTGTCAATCCATCTCATTGAGGGTCTTCCCCTTTTCCGCTGACCCTCCACTTTACCAAGCACAACATCCTTCTCCAGGGAATTGTCTTTTATGACAAAATGACCAAATTTGGTAAGACAAAGTCTGGCCATTCTCACTTCCGAGGAACATTCTGGCTTCACTTCTTCCATGACATATTTGTTGGTTCTTCTGGCAGTCCATGGTACTTTCAGTATTCTTTGCCAACACCACAACTCAGAAGCATCAGCTCTTCTTCAGTCTTTCTTATTCATTGTCCAACTCTTGCATGCATAATAGGCTACTGAAAATGCCATGGCTCAGGTCAGATGCACCTTAGTCTTCAAAGAGAAATCTTTGCTCTTCAGCACTTTAAAGTTTTCTTTTGCAGCAGATTTGCCCAATGTAATACATCATATGATTTCTTGACTTCTGCTTCTATTAGTACTGGTTGTGGACCCAAGCAATATGAAATTTTTGACAACTTCAATCTTTTCTCCATTTAACATGACGCTGCTTATTGGTCCAGTTGTGAAGATTTTTGTTTTCTTTATGTTCAGGTGTAATCCATACCACAGACTGTAGTTTTTACTCTTTATGAGTAAGTGCTTCAAATCATCTTCACTTTCTGCAAGCAAGGTTGTGTCCTCTGCATATCACAGGTTGTTAATGATTCTCCCTCCAATCCTGATGCCATGTTCTCCGTCATATAGTGCAGCTTCTTGGATTATTTGCTCAGCATACAGATTGAATAAGTTTTGGGGAAAAAATACAACCTTGACTCACTCCCTTCCTGTTAATTAAACTGTGCATTATCCCCTTATTCTGTTTGAACTACAGCCTCCTAGTCTATGTACAGGTTCCTCATGAGTAAAATTAAATGTTCTGGAATTCCCATTCCTCTCAATGTGATCTATAATTTGTTATGACCCACACAATCGAATGCTTTTGCATAGTCAAGAAAACACAAGTAAACATCTTTCTGGTATTCTTTGCTTCCAGCCAAGATCCATATGACGTCAGCAATGATATCTGTTGTTCCACTTGTGAATCCAGCTTGCATTTCTGGAAGTTCCCTATCAATGTACCGCTGCAACCACTTTTGAATTATCTTCAGCATGATTTTACTTGGGTGTGATATTAATGATATTTTTCAATAATTTTCACATTCTGTGGGATCCTCTTTCTTTGGAAGGGGTACAAATATGGATCTCTTCCAGTCAGTTGGCCAGGTGGCTATCTTCCAAATTTCTTGGCATAGATGGGTGTCTCCAGTACGTCATCTGTTTTTTGAAACATCTCGATGGGTATTTCATCCATACCTGAAGCCTTGTTTTTCACCAATTCCTTCAATGCATTTTTGACTTCTTCCTTCAATACCATTGATCACATGCCATCTCTTGAAATGAATTAACATCAACAAATTCTTTTTGGTACAGTAACTTTGTGTTCCTTCTATCTTCTTTTGATGTTTCCTGCACCATTCAATATTTTGCTTGTAGAATCTTTCAGTGCTGCAACTCGAAGCTTGAATTTTTTCTTCCCTTCTTACAGCTTGAGAAATGCTGAGCATGTTCTTCGCTTTTGGTTTTCTAACTCCAGGCCTTTTCACATTTCATTATAATAATTGGCTTTGTTGTTTCAACCTGCTGTTTGAAATCATCTGTTCAGCTATTTTATCTTGTCATTTTCTTTTATTTGCTTTAGCTAATCCCCATTCTAGGGCAAGTTTCAGACTCTCTTTTGACATATTTTTGGTCTTTTCTTCCTGTCTTGTCTTTTTAATGACTTTTTACTTTCTTCATGGATAATGTTCTTGATATCATCCCACAATTCATCTGGTTTTCAGTCACTTGTGTTCAATGCCTAAAATCTATTCTTTAAATGGTCTCTAAATACAGAAGGGGTATAATAAAGGGCATATTTTTGCTCTCAAGAACTTGTTTTAATTGCCTTCAGCTTTAACTTGAACTTCCGTACGAGCAATTGATGGTCTATTCTATAGTTAGCTCCTAGTCTAGTTTGGCTGAGGATAGTGAGTTTCTCCATTGCCTGTTTGCATAGATGTAGCCAATCTGTGTGTTTCATCTGATGAAGTCCACATGTATAGCTGTCATTTATGTTGTTGAAAAAAGTATTTGCAGTGAATAAGTCATAAGTCTTGCAAATTTCTATTATGCGATCTCCAGAGTCATTTCTATCACCAAGGTCATGTTTTCCAATTACTGGTGATTATTCCTTGTTCCAACTTTTACATTCCAGTCACCAGTGATAATCAACACATATTGATTGCATGTTTAGTCAATTCCAGACTGCAGAAGTTGATAAAAATCTTCAATTTCCTCATCTTTGACTTTGGTGGTTAGTTCATAAATTTGAATGATAATAGTTTTGACTGGTTTTCCTTGTAGTCATATTATCCTATCACTACAGCATTGTACTTCACAATAGATCTTCAAACCTTCTTTGTGACAATGAATGCCTTGCCATTCCTCTTCAATTTGTCATTCCCGGCATAATAGATCATACTATTGTCTGATTCAAAATGAGCAAAACCAGTCCATTTCAGCTCACTAATGCCTGGGATATCCATCTTTATGGGTTCCATTCCATTTTCGACAACTTCCAATTTTCCTAGATTCATACTTTGTACACTTTATGTTCCAATTATTAATGGATGTTTGCCTGTTTCTTTGCATTTTGAGTCATGAAACATTAGCAAAAGGAGGTCCTGAAACATTACTTCATCCACTTCATTAAGATCAACTCTGTTTTGAGAAGACAGCTCTTCCTTGGTGATATTTTGAGTGCTTTCTGACCTGAGGGTCTCATCTTACAACACTGTATCAGACAATGTTTCAGGACTTTCCATCAAGTTTTCCAGAAATATATCAGACAGTGTTTCACTGCTGTTCATAAGGTTTTCACTGGCCAATGCTTTGAGAAGTGATTGGCCCTTTGTTCTGCCTAATCCATCTTAGTCCAGAAGCTTAGGTATTTGTAATAAATTAAGTCTTTGGTCTTGCAAAATTCTATCATGCAATCTCCAGCATTATTTCTGTCACTGAGCCCAAATTTTTCAACTATCAGTGATTCTTCTTTGTTTTCAACTTTTGCATTCCAATCACCAGTGATAATTAACACATCTTGATTACATATTTGGTCAATTTCAGACTGCAGAAGTTGATAAAAACCTGTCCACCATGGGTGACCCTGCAGGTATTTGAAATACCAGTGACATGGCAACCCTATTTACCACAAAATGATACACTGCCCAGTCCTGCACAATTGTCACAATTATTGCTATATACTGTCAATATACTGCTGCAATCATTTTTTTTTAAATTTTCTTCAGAAAAAATTACTCGTGTGTGATATTAATGATTTTGTTGATAATTTCCTCAGTCTGTTGGGTCACCTTTTTTGGAATGGGCAGAAATTTGGGTCTCTTCCAAGCAGCTGTCTTCCACATTTCTAAGCATAGACAAGTGAGTGTTTTCAACATTGCATCCATTTGCTGAAACATTTCAAATAATCTTTCAATTCCTGTAGCCTTGATTTTTGTCAATGACTTCAGTGCAGCTTAGATTTTTTTCCTCCAATACGATTGATTCTTGATCATATGCCACCTCCTGAAATGGTTAAACATTGACAAATTATTTTTGATTCGGTGGCTCTGTGTATTCCTTCCATCTTTCCTTGATGCTTTCAATATCTTACCCACAGAATATTTCAATGTTGTAACCTAATGCTTGAATTTTTACGTCAATTCTTTCATCTTGAGGAATGCTGAGCCCCCTTCTGGTTTGCTGACTCCACATATTTACATACTTCATTATAATACTTTACTGATAGTTTCCAAATTCAGGTGGGATATACTAAAGGTTAGAAGTTCTGGTAGCGTAGTGCCTAAGGCATTTGACTGCTAACCAGAAGGCTGGCAGATCAAACCCACCAGCCACTCCTCAAGGTTTTAATTTTGCATTCATGAACTTGTTTTAATTTTCATCAGCTTCAACTTGAACTTGCATACAAACAAGTCTGTTTCCTACTCAGTCCCTGGCCTTGTTCTGAGTTCTGATGATACTAGCTTCTCCATCATCTCCTTCTACAGTCAAAGTCCATTTGATTCTTGTGCCTTCCATCAGGCAAGGTTCATGTGCAGTTACCATTTATGTCCTTGAAACAAAAGTATTTGCAATGAATAAGACCTTTGTCTCATAAAATTCCATCATGCAATCTCAGGGGTTGTTTCTATTACCAAGGCCATATTTTACAACTACTGATCATTATTCTTTGTTTCCAACTTTCACATTCCAATCACCAGTAATTTTCTATGCATCTGGATCGCATGCTTGATCAATTTCAGACCACAGAAGCTGGTAAAAGTCTTCCATATCTTCATCTTTGGCTTCAGTGGTTGGTGTATAAATTTGAATAATATTCATTTTAACAATTCTTCCTTGTAGTTGTATGGATATTATTCTATCACTGACAGTTTGTGCTTCAGAATATATCTTGAAATGTTGTTTTGACAAGAATGTGATGTCATTCATCTTCAATTTATCATTTCCTGCATAGTAGACCATATGATTATCTGGTTCAAATTTTCCAATAGCAGTTCATTTCAACTGATTAATACCTAAGATATTGATCTTGATGTGTTTCATTTAATTTTTGACAACTTCCAATTTTTTGAGATTCATACTTTGTACATTCCCCATGTTGATTATTAATGGATGCTTACAGCAATTTCTTCTCATTTTGAGACATGACACATCAGTAAATGAAGGTCTAGAAAACTTTACTCTATCAACGTCTTTAAGGTTGACTGTGATTTGAGGAGGCAGCTATTCTGCAGTCATATTTTGAGTGCCTTCCTACCTGACAGGCTCATTTTCTATCATTGTATCAGAGTATATAGATCACCAAGTCCTAATTCCTAATCTGTCTTAATACAAATGTTCTGCTAAAACCTGTCTGTCACCACCACAGGTGACACTATTGGCACTTGAAATACCAGTGGCATAGCTTCTGGCATGACAGCAACACACAAGCAACTACAGGAGGACAAAATGGCAGATGAGTGATGGATTTTGCACTGAGCAGTATAAATTATGTAGCCAGTCTAACCAAACCACATGAACAAGTGGAGCTCAGAGACACCAGCCAGTACTACCTGCGAGACATTATCAGTGGCTTTTACATTGAGTTCAGTTGAGTCTTTAAATGACAGCAGTCTCAGTCCATATCTGACTATACTTCATGAGACATCCCATAGAAGAAATACTCAATTTAATCCAATCAACCTTCATGTATTTGTTTTCTAGAATTGCCACAAAAGAAAACACCGTACTGTGAGTGGTTTTAAAGAAGAGACGTTTTAGGGGGGGCAAGATGGCAGACTAGGCAGAAGGATTGCACAGACCCTCTTCAACAAAGAAAAGGGAAACCAATAAATACAGACACAGAAGATAATCTTGGACCCCTGAGCCTTGAAGGAAAGGATGAAGATTTGGACTAAACCCCAACTAGCAGAAGAATTTGCGTGAAAAT
>NW_006921609.1:20541636-20549705 GCF_000298275.1 Orycteropus afer afer | reverse complement strand
GGATCTAGAGGATACAAGATCGAATTCAGAGTATTGGCAAGGCCATGCTTTCTCTGCTGGCTCTAAGGAAGGATCATCTCTTCTATCTTCCAACTTCTAGTAGCTTTGTTTTTGTTTTGGGTGTTCCTTGGCATTCCTTAGGTTACACACAGATTCTCATATAACATCTTCCCTTTGTGTGATTCTGTTTGTGTGTTTATTAGCATCTTTTTAAGATACTACTCAGAAGGGATTAGGGTTTGCACCCATACTACTTCAGTATGCCTCCTTTAATTTAATTGATAATATTTACAAAGAAAGACCCTATTTTAAGTCACATTCACAGGTACAGAGTGTATGGCTTTAATATATCTGTCCAGGAGACAAAATTCAATCCTTAAAATTCCAAAACCATGATAAATAATAAATTACTCTTCTAAATAACAAATTGTTGGCATGGTTTATTACCTAGCAACAGATAAGTAAGACAGGTAGGTATTATTAGTAACTCATTTACTGAGTTAATAAGCCTATGAAGTAATTAGTATTTTTATGCTCACTGTAAGAGATATAAAGTAGCTAAACAATTTTTTTTAGAATCACACATTTAAGAGGTGGGAGAGCAGATAATTAAACTCAGATGCTACCTAAACACATAATCCATGCTTTAGATTACTATGTTTTATAATTAAAAAAAAAAAAAAACCTCTCACTGTCGTGGAGTCAGATGCAACTCATAGTACCCCTCCTTGGGTTTCTGAGGTGATATCACTACAGAAGTAGATTGCCCCATCTTCCTTCTGAGGAGTGGCTGGTGGGCTTGAAACACCAGCATTCTTGTTAGCAGTCAAGGGGCTTAGGCACTACACCACCAGCTCCTATGATTTATAATGTTGTTGTTGTTATGTGCTGTCTAGTCAGACCCCACTCATAGCAACTCGTCCTTGGGTTTTTGAGGTGGTATCACTACAGAAGTAGATTGCCCAACCTACTTTCTGAGGAGTGGCTGGTGGGTTTTAACCATGAACCTTCTGGTTAGCAGTCAAGTGCCTTTTAGGCACTATGCTACCAGAGCTCCTATGTTTTATAATAGGTTCCAAAATATAGTAATGTTGCTTGATTTTTGCATTTGCAATGTGATCTTTAAAAAAAAAAAAAAAAATCCAGTATAATATTTTCCGGGTTCCAAATGTCACAATTGCATTTATATATACTTTCAAATTATCACTGATGAGAATTCAAATGTAATGTCTAAGGTTGCACTTTCCAGTAACTCCTCATTTCCTCAAGAAGTTTCCAAACCATAATACTTGCATACCTCCATTTTAATGCTAGCCAATTATGTTAATGGGAATGCATTACTCAGTCCTAGTGATGTATGTTCAGCTTTTATGATTATGTCTCTTCTAGCCCCTGCGAGGTCATCATTAATTCCTAATTGCTCAAAATTATTTTCCCACACATACACACCCACAAGGGACTTGTGATAGGAATTCATTTCTCAAAAGGGAATTTAAGACAAAGTTTCAGATGTTCAAAAACTGATGAACAAGATAGTTGACCTGAACCAGCTAATTAAGCTACAGAAAGTCATCAGGGAAAGAAAAGGTACAACATTAGGTTCACTTTGCTATTAAAAAAAAAAAAAAAAGTAACAATTTCAAGGCTTCTGGGAAAATAGGGATACCTTAAGCAGGATTTCCTGAATTCTGTTCCATTTTGACTGTGATTCAATTTTTCTTTTTCTGGTATTAACCTAAAGCATTTGAGTGAGACATGCAATAAACTACTTCTTTGTTGAAACTGTTAATTAACCATAAGCCTGAAAGAGAATTCTAAATTACTCTTTTGTTTAGATTTGAGTTGTTTTAAATTAAGTTAGATGAGTGTTAAGGGGGAAAAATAACTTTTTAGGAATTAAATTTATTTTTAGCCAAAGCTTCTTTCAGATAATGTAATTAATGCTTAAATATATCTGTATTCAAATATATAGCTCAATTCACAAAGAAAGCATATTTACAGCTTTCTAAAGAGCAACAACAACAATAAAAAACTATCACTGTAATTTATATAAAAACTAAAAACCAAACTCACTGCTATTGAGTTGATTTTAACTCACAGTGACCTTATAGGACACAGCAGAAATGCCCTGTAGGTTTTCCAAACTTCTTAATCTTTGTGAAAGCAGAATGCCTCATCTTTCTCTGGCAAACATCTGGTGGTTTTGAACTGCTGACCTTTTGGCTAATAGTCCAATGCTTTAACCACAGTACCACTACAGCTCTTGTTCTTGTAAGCTTTAATTCAGAGGGAGTAAATACTAGCTTCCTATTTATGAAGACTTCAAATTGAAGAAATTGATTAAAAAAAAAAAAACTTCAATATCTTCATCTTTGGCTTTAGTGATCTTTGTGTAAATTTGAATAATCATAGTAATAATTGGTCTTCCTTATAAATGCATAGATATTATCCTATAACTGACAACATTATACTCCAGGCTAGATCTTGAAACATTCTTTATGACAATGAATGTGATGTGATATTTAAATGTGTTAGGCTGTGATCTCTAGAGAAGCAAAACCAGTAAGTTTATAGCCAGAGAGAGAAAAAAAAAATTTATCTTAGGAAAATGTCTCACACAGTTATAGAAACTGGCAAGTCCCAAGTTCCTGGATCAAACCTCAAACTGGAGGCTTTTCCAGACTCACACAGCTGCAAGGACTGATGAGCTCAAAGTTGGCACTCAGTCTACTGGCTATTGACTTAAGCAGATAACTAATCCAAGATCACCAGGCAGAATGGTGGATTGTTTGCTCACGGACAGCTGTAGGCAGCACAACAGGATCCAGATCCACAGAAGAGTCTCTCTTTTTCCTGGGATGTCCACATACATATTGGAAACAGGCCACACTGCTAGAGAAACTCCCTTTCAATGGATTGGCTGCTCAAAGTGTACACATCTGATCTCCTCATGGGAAAAACCACATCACAAATGCTTAAACCATTCAGAATTGTGGTCCACCCAAGTTGACACACAACGCAAACTATCATAGCAGATGACACAATTTTACTTGCTGAACGTGAAGAAGACTTGAAACATTTACTGATGCGGCCTTCAGTGTGGATTGCACTTCAACATAAAGAAAACAAAAGTTGTCACAACCAGAGCAATAAACAACATCCTGATAAATGGAGAAAAGATTGAAATTGTCTGGGAGTCTCATACTCTGCTGGAGGGACTGTAAAATGATACAACTACTGTAGAAAGCTATATAGCAATTCCTTAAAAAGTTGGGATTAGAAATACCATTTGACCCAGAAATTCCATTACGAGGTATATATCCTAAAGAAGTGAGAGCCAGGAGAAGAACAGATATATACACACCCATGTTCATTGCAGCACTATTTACAATAGCAAAAAGATGAAAACAACCTAGGTGCCCATCAACAGAAGAATGGTCTGTTAGTCTGGGTTCTCTAGAGAAGCAAAACTAATAAAGCTTATATATACATATATATATATAGAGAGAGAGAGAGACAGAGAGACAGAGAGAGAGAGAAAAAAATTTATATTAGGAAAATGTCTCATACATTTAAAGAAGCTGGTAAGTCCCAAGTTATTGGAACAAGCATCAAGCTGCAGGCTTCCCAACTCACACGGCTGCAGGGGCTGACGAGCTCAAGGTTACCAGGCAGTATACAGGCTGTTGACATCAAAAAATGATGGATGCAAGATCTCCAGGCCAAATGGTGGATAATCCAGTCATGGACAGTTGTAAGCAATACAATGGGATCCCGATTCACAAAAGAGTTTCTCTTTTCCAGGATGTCCATAAATATGCTGGAAGCAGACAACACCCCTAGGGAAACTCCCTTTCAATTCCTGCTCAAAACATATACATCTGATCTCATCATGGGAATAACCCATATCACAACTCTTTAAACCACTCAGCCAGATTGACACACAACTCCAACTATCATACTCCATCCCTTGTCAACTTGGCAGTTGTACACATGTCCTTAACCATATATAATCTCTAAATAAGGATAATTATAAAGTCATATTTGCACCTAACATGTTACACTAACATGTGTACAACTGAAATGCATTAACCTTGTTTACATTTCATAGTTTATAACAGAAGGAAACAAAAATATTAAATGCCAATATACAATGAAGAAATATAACAATCACAGTCCTCGTTTCTGCAGCTGGTCACGTGGTCGTAGCTGATATTCAGAACTACCTTCTTCCACCACCCATTCTGTATTTCCCTTGCCCTCAGCACGCACTTCAGCTGGTCATGGCCCTTTGCCTGGTGAGGTGACCCAAACCTTCATCCCTGAAGAGTCTGGGCCATTAGTAGTTATATCAGAATTGGGTTGCTGTAATTTTCCATTGACTTTAATCACAGGGCATGGTAGCACTAAGAGATGTTCTAAATAATCTCCTGTATTCCAGACATATTCTTCTTTATCACCGTTATGTAATGTCAATCCAATTGCCCTTTGGTAATCAGGTCTATCACAGAAGATAGCACAGTAACATCTTTATTTGTCTGTTGATCCAGAGGCATGAGCAAGGCAAAATGGCCAGGTTGCATTCTTAAATTCAGGTTCAATGTAATCAGTATTGTGTCCTCAGGTGAGAATGTTCCTCCTTTTGGGACTAAGATCTCCAGACTCACAGAGCTTAGGGTAGCAGGGACAGGAAGCAAAAATTTTTTGAGTGGGTCACTAGGGGTAATAGTGTAATCAACCTGCCACCAGATTGCTGGCTGATCACCCCGAGGAATGGTCCCATATCGCGGACTCAGTTTTGGTCTCTGCTGCTGGCAAATTGGGCACTCAGCAGTGGCAGTAGCTAAATAAGCCTTGGTAAGTGGAAATTCACGTTGCTGAGCCCATGCATAACTTCCATCCCTGCCACCACAGCCACTTTGTCCATGAGCCCATTGATCAATGACAGGAGTAGCTGGGGTAAAATGATGGCTGATTTCCACTGAACGTGTCACCTTATCCACCTGATTGTTAAAGTCCTCCTTTGCTGAGATCTTCTTTTGGTGGGCATTCACATGAGACACAAATATCTTTACTCCTTTGGTCCATTCAGAGAGATCAATCCACATACCAAGTCTAATTGTGGGGAAGACAGGCAAAATAACTTATCTTTCACTTTAGATGGAATATCTCAACATGCCCCACAACACTGGACCCTTAGAAATTTCACAGAGGTGGAAAGTGCCAGAATTTTTGTTGTGTTAATTTTCTACCCTCTAGCACACAGATGTCTCACCAATAAGTCTAGAGTCATAGGTACTTCTTCCTTACTTGGTCCAATCAGCATAATGTCATTGTTCTGATTGCCTACTGCTGGTCTGACAAGATTATATACCACAAATGGGATGGCCTTAACAAACAGGAGTTTATTTTCTTACAGTTCAGGAGGCTAGAAGTCTGAGTTCAAAGTGCCAGGCTCTAGGTGCATCCATAAGGGAAAGTCATGGTCAGTGAGAGAAACCCCTTCCAGGACTGAAAATTAAAGGAAGCCAGTGAGTAGTAGACTTGTATGTTACTTGCTTGTGACCACCTGGGTCCACCTGAGTGGAAATGGGGGAAGTGCAGCAAAGAAGAAACAGGCTGAGTTTGGTACTCTTTAACCTAGGCCACGGAGGCTGGGGATGAGAGGAAGTGCTGGCTGGTCTGAAGTGCAAGGAGTTGTGAGCCTATGGGCATTGAAATAGTCCCTGAGGACTGAAGATGTGAGAGAAGGTGCTGGCTGGTCTGAAGTGAAGGGAAGAGTGTGACTCCCAGACTTGGCAGCTGGTATCCATGACCTAGCTAGGATGGCTAGGGCTGAGCTGACTAGAACCCAATCAAACGAAGAGGAAGATGTTTGACACTGAGCTGGTGTTAAGTTGCTGCAATTTGATGGCTTGAGCTGGGCTGGACATTGCTTGTTTACGGATCCAGATGCCTGAAGTTTCCAAACAGAACAGAAGATTCTCCAGAGAGAAAGGACATTTGTCTCCTCAGAGTACTGGTTTGATAGGGTTGAGCAAACTAGAAATTGGCTTTCTAAAATAAAGGCATGAAGTGGCTGGCTTACACGCTTTTATGGGTGTGGTTATTAAACTGATGGTGAAGGTGATGTGAACTTTTGAAGTATAAAAGGGATAATGGCTAGAAAAGCCAGGGGGTGGCCTGCAGTGTAGTAAATTACTTAGTGTGGCTTTTCAACCCATAAGTCATTGTAAACTCAGTGGTGGAATGAACAACTGAGGAGCTCCTGATTGTAAATGTTATCCACCTGGGTTATTTTGTTGGGTATGGCACAGTGCAATGTTATGGGAGGCTCACTCTCAGGTGCTTACAATTCCGTTGTTATGACTGGTTGGTTTCACCACCCTGCCAAGCTCAAAAGGAGGCCTCCTAGAGGCAGAACTCTCTCTAACTGCTGGTTGAGGAAGACGTGCTGCCAAAAGAGATGTGCACCCCTGAAAGAGACATACACTACTGGGAAAGAGACGCAAGAGACTTATATTGCTGAGTAAGACACTGAGGGACATGCTCTGCTGGGGAAGAGACTGTGAGAGACTTGGCTGAGAGATGGTGGGCTGGAAGAGAGACTGAGCATTTTTCCTGAACTTGAACTGTAGCCTGGTGCTTCCCTAATAAACTCCATAATCTGTGAGTTCTGTGTGGCCACTGCAGTGAATTATCGAACCCGGGAGAGAGGTGGTGGGTGCTTTGGGAGGAACAGTTGGAGAAAGGGCTGGAGGGAGGCAGCATGTCAGGCCTTGTAGGAATAGGCCTTGGGTTACTGCTGGTAATCCTGTCTTCCTCTTGTAGGGTTAGAGGATGTCAGAAGATGTGGCCTCTTTGCCCTTTTTTGCAGTTGGTGGAAGGGGAGGGCAGGAAACAGTGCTAGATAGGTAGAGACAAGTATTGATTTGGGTGAAGGGAAGGGCAATGTACCAAATATGAGTGATCAACATGGTGGCATGGAGGAAGAGGAAGACATAGAGAGTTGCATAGGAGGTACAGACAACAAAGAAGAACCCTTTTGTACATACAGTACTGCATGATCACTAATGGCAAACATTGATCTACAGGTGGATAGGTGGGTGGATAAGCTGAACTATTAAGTCTGTCTATGAAGGCAGGAGTGTTCTCATGACCATGTATAGGGTTGGAAGACAATGTTTCTACAAGTGTATTTGTATGTTCTGTAAGAATTTCCAAGTACATAGTAGAGGTGAAAAGGACAAGTTTGTAGTCACTTCTTGGCCACAGCCAGCTACTCAGAGGAAGTGAGTAGTTGGACCTGTGGGCTCAGAAGCATGGTTGCAGAGGACATCAAGCTCAAGTGGAATAACATACTCCACTAAAACATTATTCCACATCCTACTTTGGCAAGTAGTGACTGAGATCTTAAAAGATTGCAAGCAACCATCTACATGCAACAATGGGTCTCTCCTTGTCCCAAGCAAAAAAAGAATGAAGAAAACCAAAAACCTATGGGAAGAATTAGTCCAAGGTACTGGTATAGCTTGAGATTCTCAGACTGTTGACTATGAGACCAGAAGAAGAAGATGGTTTCGTTGACCATCTACCACTTTCAACCACTCAGAGGGGGATTTTTGTAGGAGCTCCTGGATAGAGTGGGAGAACAATGTGGAACAAAATTCAAAATCATTAAAAAAAAAAAGGAACACGTTTGCTGGTTCTGATAGAGCCTGATGGAACCCCTGAGACGATGGCCCCTAGCTGCCCTTCAGATCTGGAATTGAACCCTTTGCTGTTCAGCCAAATAAGAGACAGGCATATGAGCTGAACATTTACATTGCGTAGATACACTCCATGGAGAGATTAATTATGGGATGATAGAAGGGCTGTGTATGCACTGGGAGAAAGCTTGGAGGGGCAGGAGTTTATGGGAGGGAAGGACACAGGGAAGAGGTAACTGTGGGGAGGAGTGGGAAGAGAGCTGTTGCATTGTAGGAAATTGCAGTCAGTGTCATGAGACAAAGTGTCTGTGAACTGCTGCATGGAAAATAAATTTGCTCTGTAAACTTTTACCAAAATCA
>NW_006921609.1:20518543-20540960 GCF_000298275.1 Orycteropus afer afer | reverse complement strand
AACAATGGCTAGACTTCTTCTCTTGGATATTGCTTCTGTTATCAGAAAGGACCAATCCCTGGAAAAGAATATCATGCTTGGCAAAGCAGAGGGTCAGGGAAAAAGGAGAAGACCCTCAACTAGATGGATTTACACAGTGGCTACAACCATAGGCTCAAGCACAGCAATGAATTGTGTGAATGGTGCAGGAACAGTGTTTCCTTCTGTTGTGCATAGGGTCACTGTGAGCTGAAAACGACTCATTGGCACTTAATAACAATGACCATTTATGAAGCCAAAAATTAACTATTATAAAATTAATTATTAACCGATTGTTTTATTCCAGGTTTCTTAATATCACATATCCATCATTATTCTCTGTATAATTTAAAAAATAATAACAAATATAAAATAAATTATAACAAAAAAAAATGTTGTTATTGTTCTTGTTATGTGCTGTCGAGTCGGACCCGACTCATAGCGACCCCTCCTTGGGTTTCTGAGGCAGTATCACTATGGAAGTAGATTGCCCCATCTTCCTTCCGAGGAGTGGCTGGTGGGTTTGAACCGCCAGCCTTCTGGTTAGTAGTCAAGTGCCTTAGGCACTACGTTACCAGAGTTGCCAACCAAAAAAAATAATGACGTCAAAATATTTTTTTTTCTTATGGTTTGGGTGAAAGTTTACAGAGTAAATTCATTTTCCATAAAATGGGAGGTAAAATATTGACCCCCAAAATATAATTATTGGTCTCTCATCAGTAGGAGCAATAAAAGAAGGAAAGTCAGGAAGAAGAGGAGGAGATGGAATATGTGGCTAATTGACTCCATAAACAACCACTTCCTTTGCCATGAGACCAGAAGAACTGGATGATGTCTGACTACCATTACCAAAAATTTTGATCAAAAATTCCGAAGAAGAATAAAGATTAAAAGAGGGAAAAATGCTGAATAGAACTTCAAATTCTCATGGGATCCAGATTTTCTGGAGTCATGAAGTTGGATAAAGTCCTGAAACCACTGCCCTGAGATAACCTTTAAACCTTAAACTTTAAATCAAAAATATTCCCTTAAGACCTCTTCAAATCAAAGTTTAGCTTAACTAGTAAAGAATGTCTGCTGGTATATATTACTCTTTTAAGATCTATCTATATGGAATCAAAGTGACAAAAGAAACCTGAAAGTTTAGATAAGAAATTTAAGGAGCAGTGAGTATATGTTAAAATGGGAGGAAGAACTTGGAAAAGTAGGATAAACATATGTAGCAGTTAAGTTGTGTGTCAACTTGGCTGGGCCTGGTTTTGAGTGGCTGGCAGCTGGATGTAGTTATTCTCCATGATGAGACTGACTGGTAATCACCTCCATGGTGGAATCTGCAGTGAGCAGCTGAGTAGCTGCCTTAGGGATGTGGTCTGCTTCCAGTATATAAGGAGAAACATTGAGAGGTCTCTGAGGTTTTTGGAAGGTTGGACCTTGCATGTGTCGAGTTTTCATCTCAATGGCCTGTGATGTTGTCTGTTGATCTTGGGACTGTTAATGGATTTGAATTAGTGACCTGCTGTATTGCTTGATAATCTTGAGACTGTGCCAACCTTGGATTTGTCAGCCTCAGCAACCAGCAGCTGTCTTAGTTAAGAGAAGCTTCTAGCTTTTGTGGGCGAGGAGCAAGAGGCAGAGCTGAAGGCTAAGGTAAAGGGACCTTGATCCACTCCCTAGAGCTGGCACTTTGAACTTGGACTTCTAGCTTCCTAAACTGTAAGAGGATAAATCCCTGTTTGTTAAAGTCATATATTTCTGGTATGTCTGTTAGAGTGGCACTAGAGGACCAAAACAACATGGTTGCACATTTCAAAGAATATAATCAATGTCACTGTATTATACATGTAGAAAGTGTTGAATATGTTATTTTCTGTATATTTTCAACAATGATAACAAATATAAAATACATTACAAAAAAAAATGACTCCAAAATATTTTTTATTGTGATTTGGATGAAAGTTTGCACAGAAAATTCATTTTCCATTCAACAGTTCATACACACATTTTGTTTCATGACACTGATTGCTATCCCCATAATGCAACAGCTCTCTTTTGACTTCACCATTGTGATTGCCTTTTCCCTGTGTCCATTTTTCCTGTGCATTCTTGCCCTCTGAGCTATCCCCTTGTGCAAATTCTCCCCTTCTGATCTCTCATAGTTGATTGTTCTAAGGAGTGTAGCTACCTCATGTAAATGTTTACCTTATATACCTGTCTATTGTTTGGCTGGAAGCCACCAGGAGTGAGTTCAATTCTGGCCACAAAGGGTGACTAGGGAGCTTAGTCTCAGGGGTCTCACCAGTCTCTATCAGACCAGTTAGCCTGGTATTTTTATGATTTTTAGTTTTGTTTCACATTTTTCTCCCATTCTCTCCAGGATCTCCTATACTGATCTCTTTCCAAGTGGATGACAGTGATAGCCAGGCACCTTCTAGTTCTTCTGATCTCATAGTCATGTAGGTTGAGTTTCAGATGATCCATTAGTCCTTTGGACTAATTATTTCCATGCATCTTTGGTTTTCTTCATTCTTCTTTGCTCTGGGCGAAGAGAGACCGATTATTACATCTTAGATGGTGGTTTGCAAGCTTTTAAGAGCCTTGTCACTACTCCCCAAAGTAGGATGTTGAACAATGTTTTGCATTGTATGTTGTTCTAATTGATCTTGATGTCCCTTGTGACCAAGTTTCCAAGCCCATGGGCCCAACAGTTCATTCCATCAGGATGGTTTGCTGTGGCTCAGAAATTATCATAACTTTGCCTCCTGTTAGCTCTATTATATATACAGACACTCTTATAGCACATACAAATACATCTGCAGTAATGTCATCTGCAGACCTCAAAATATTTTTAATCCACCTTTTTTCTCCTTAATAAAAATGCATCTCAAAATATAAGGACAAAATAGTATTTCATTTCTCTGACATAATTATATGCAGTAATCTTATTAAATTTTAAAACATTTTCACTATTTTATATATTTTCAATAAAATATTTAATCATCTGCTCTGTTACAGAGTTAGTAAATGGGCTATAATAAACAGAATTCAGATCTCTAGGTGATCCAAAGAAAAGATTGAGGTTGTCAAAGAATTCACATTGCTTGGTTCTACAATTGATGTCAATGGAAGCAGCAGTCAGGACATTAGATGACATGTAGCACTGGACAGGTCGGCTGTGAAGGAACTCTTTCAAGTGCTGAGGAGCGAGGATGTCTCTTTGAGGACTAAGGTGCAGCTGACACAATCCATGATATTTTCAGTTGCCTCATATGCATGTGAGAGCTGGACAATGAATAAGAAAGACCGAAGAAGAGTTGATGCTTTTGAGTTGTGGTTCCGGCGAAGAATGCTGAAAGTAAAATGGACTGGTAAAAGAACTAACGGATCTGTCCTGCAGGAAGTACAGCTGAAATGCAGGGAGAATGGCCAGACTTCCTCTCACCTACTTTGGTGATGTTGTCAGAAGGGACCATTCCCTGGAGAAGGATGTCATGTTTGGTAAGGTGGAGGGTCCACAAGGGAGGGGAAGGCCTTCAACAAGATGGATTGACATGGTGGCTGCAACAATGGGCTCAAGTATAGCTGGGCTTATGGAGCTGGCACGGGATCGGGGGGTGTTTCATTCTGCTGTGCATGGGGTCGCTATGAGTGGGAAACCACTCAACAGCACCTAACAACAACGGGTGATCCAAACATTTAATACAAAAGTTTGGAGGTTTGAGTTCACCTAATAGTGTCTTGGAAGAAATAGCTGGAGATCTAGTTGCAAAAATTCAGTCATTGGAAACTGTACAGACCCCAGTTCCTCTCTGACACACATGCAGTCACCATTAGTTAATGGTAACTGGGCTGGTTATAAATATAATTTTTTTTTTGAGTGTGTGATAAGAAGCAGTCAGCATTATTTTGAGTCATTTTGTGTCTTGTGATATGCTTAAGAACGTGGAAATATGTTGATGATATTTGATAAATACTTTTAGAATAAGTGAGTGAAAAAATGAACAAACCAGTCTAATAATAACTCCATAAGACTTTGAAAAAGCAAGAGATTTTGCAGCTGTTTCTCTTCTTCCTTCTTCTCTCAGAGCTATTGAATGAAAAGCCAGCTCCCCCTCATCAAAACCATTGGAATGGGATAAAATTTTCACTGACTGTGGTACTGCCTTGGAAACCCAAGGAGGGGTCTCCATGAGTCAGATCGACGCCATGGCAATGTGTGTTGTAATAAAACTAAGGAGCTCTTGTGGCACAGTGGTTAAGTGCTCATCTGCTAACCAAAAGGTAGACAGTTTGAACCCACCAGTTGTTCAGTGAGAGAAAGGTATGGCAGCTTACTTCCCTAAAGATTACAGCCTTAGAAATTCTATGGGACAGGTTGAGCAACCGGCTTCTGCAGTGATATTGCCTCAGAAACCCAAGGAAGGGTTGCTACCAGTGGGATCCTACTCCATGTCAGTGAGGTTTTTATTGTTATTTTTTTTGGGTATGTAGTTCCTATGAGTCAGAACTGACTCAACAGCCAATGTTTTAAGATAAAACTAAAGGAAATATAGGGTTTGTATGTATATGTTATATTAGTAGATAAAAATATAAATAAATGCTCCATTTCATTTTAAAGTGAATATTTCATTTCATTGATAGGTATGGAAAATTAACTTTATTCAGAAAGCTGTATTATTTGCTATTTCATCTCTAGTACCTAATACAATGTCTAGCACATAGTATGTGCCCAATTAACTTTTGCTGATTTGATATATAAAGGATCCCTGATGGCTTAATGGTTAAACACTCATCTACTAACTGAAAGCTGCTCTGAGGGTAAAAAGACCACTTGATGATCTACTCCCTTAAAGATTTCAGCCTAGGAAACCCTCTAGAGACTTCTACTCTGTCATAGAGGATTGCTGTGAGTCAGAATGCACTCAAGAGCACACAATAACAATTAGATATATGAATGAAAGAATTAGTCTAGTATACTACTCCAAGTATCAAATTTTGAAGTTTTCATAATGATATTCTTCTCCCAAATGATCACTGATAATTGTTAACCTTTATTCATATTATTGTTATTTTCCACAGAGTTGGGCCTCGGCACTTGTATACACCATGTAGAAAGTAGTGTTTATAGTTTTCATTGGTTGATTTTCAGAAGAAGTTAGCCACGCCTCTCTTCCTAGGTTGTTTTAGTCTAGAAGTTCAACTGAAACCTGTTAAACATCACAGCAATGTTCAAGCTTCCACTGACAGACAAGTGATGGCTACACTTGAGGTGCTTTGACTGGGAATTTTATCTTGTTCTCCCTCATGGAAGGTGAGAATTTTACCACTGAACCACCACTGTCTTTATCTATCTATCATCTATCTATCTATCTATCTATCTATCATCTATCTAGCTATGGAAAGATCGATCAATCGATCAATCTATCTATAAATCTATCTATCTACCTACCTACCTATCTGTGTATTTAGCTGTCTTATCTGTCTATTTATCAGTTATTATACTTAGAGAAAATCATTATAGATTATTTAAAACAGGTCTTTGGGGAAATCAGAAAATTGAAATTTTTTCCCTTTTTGTCTAATTGATGTATCACTTTATCCATTTGTACCAATTATCTATTGTATTCTAAAAAATACCCACACTTCAAAAAACTCACTGCCATCAATTTGATTGCAACTCATAGCTACCCCCATTGTTTCCAATGCTATAAATCTTTACAAAAACAGACTGCCTCATGTTTTCTTCCATAGAGTATCTGGAGGGTTGGTACCACTGACTTTTTGGTTAGCAGTCAAATGCCTTAACCAACTATACCACCAGAGGTCCTTACCCCAAACTTAGTGAACTAAAATTGCATTTATTGCTTATTATCTCTCACAGAAATTCAGGAGTATATTGGGTTCTCTGAGATTGGAGTCAGATTTTAGCTGGGCTGCAGTCACCTGATGGCTTTTCTGGGGCTGGCTGACACACTTCCAAGGTGTCTTAATTTCAAGTCTGTCAAGTAGTTCCTCTCCATGTAGGCATCTTTGGTGTCTGCATGACATGGCAATAGGGTTACCCCAGAGTGAGCAATGTAAGAGACCAAGGCAGAAACTATAATTTCTCTTATAAGCTATCCTTGAAATTTATATGCCATCACTTTTGCATTTCTGTAGTTTCTCTCAGGTTGACCCTAATTCAATAAATATGAATAAAAGGTATAAAAAATCAGAGACAAAGAGTGTTAGGGGACATCTTGGAGACCTGGCACCACAGCAATTGTATATATAAAGATATAAAATCATATAAATGTGTAAATTGCTTGACCTATGATCAAAATGCATTTGCCAGTAATTTTAGCAAAAACTTTTTTCATTGACATTCCTATATACCTCGACATTTTTGTCTTTAAGTTAAATATTCTTAAAAGGTTTCTCATGAACCTTTAGTTTAATGGTGTTGGAATAACAATTCTAATCATACTTAATGTGCTAGTTGCAGTTTCTTTATTTTCATTTCTTCTCTCATTGATTTAATTCCAATAAATTTACATTTGACATATACAAAATAATAAAACCATAGAATATTTTTATCAAAATCATTTGAGTATGAATAAGGTCACTTCTCTTTAAAGTGCATTGCCCAAATTGATTCCACTTAACCTTTTAAATGGGGCAAGGGCAGGCTAAGGTCATGGACTAATTTCATAGGAAAAAAAAAAAAAAAAAAAACCTGAAAATCCAATGTAAGAGGGAGTGGGAAAACCAAAATGTGACTCTGAGGAAAACTGCTGAATTATAACAGGCTTGATGAAGCAGTGAGGAAAAGAAAAAGGAATTTGTGGGAAGACATGGTATGGTTTTAGCACTTTGATACTGAAGAGTTTCTGTTTCTTTGAAAGATTTCTTGACCCATCTTCAAGTGGCTTCTGCAGGTACAAATGGCAGTCCCTTGATCCCTGTCTCTGAGATCAGTGGTCATATTTGTGGAGTTGTCACTTCAATAATGTGTTGAAATGAAGATGCTGATATGACCTACTTATACTTTTCCATCAACATCATCAAACAAAGTATATTATACCATGTCATTTGCTACATTATTTTATTCTACTTTATTCTAGAGACATGAACCAGTATTTCCTACCACAAATAAGTGCTGTCTTGAGGAATAGTTGTCAAAAGCCACAATTAAATTCAGGAATTTCATTGGATGAATTATTTTCTGTCAGCTACAGAAGACTCCCCCCTCCCCCTTGGAGATCTCTAAAGCACAGTGAAAAAGACTTGAACTTTGTTTGAAAAAGATCTGGATTTTAATGTTCCTTCCATACTCACTAGTTACATAATCATGGGTTGTCTAGTTAAGATCTCTTTGTATTCATTGCCTCATACATCAAATGAGAATAATAACAAGTTCATAGAATTATTACAAAGATTCAGTGTAATAAGAGGTAAAGTTCCTCACATAGTATATGAGTAGTAATTTTTTTTTTCCTTCTTCTCTTTTGCTTTTTATGAGTTTCCAATGTACAATATTATTTTCTGATAATATTAAGTCATTTGTTGGAAGCCAATGTTTAATTCTTCAGTGAAAGCTTTTTCTAAAGCGTACATTCTGAGGATTGCATATTTTGCTCCTAACCTTTCTTTTTATTTAAAAGAGTAGGACCAGAAGTACTTCTTCATCCACCTTCTGTCTAATCCTTTCATGGAATATTTCTAAGTTTATTTCATCATCATTATTCTTCAGATAATCCTTAACTTAAGTTTTAATAACTTGTCAATTTTTTTTATCCTTTTAATTATTTAGTTACTATCTTTTAGAATTATTTGCTTATTTTATATGATGTAACACTGAATTCTTACTCGATGACTTCATCATTAATATGTTCATTTTTAAATTCTTTATCTGTCTCCCATGTGTTAAAAAAATATATAAACAGTCCAATTTACTGTGAATATATGGTAGTCTAAGGAGAAAATAATCCTCTTTATTTAGCCTCTTTAAACTCTATGTGCTTATTACTACCATTTCTGAAATTGTTCTTCAGTGACTGTTTTATTATTTGCCCATTCTGGTAGCATAGTGGCTAAGGCACTTGCCTGCTAACCAGAAGGCTGGTGGTTCAAACCCACCAGCCACTCCTCGGAAGGAAGGTTGGGCAATCCTACTTCCGTAGTGATACTGCCTCGGAAACCCAAGGAGGGGTCGCTATGAGTCGGGGCCGACTCGACGGCACATAACAACAACAACAACAATAAATAGCTGAAGCATAATTACTTCCCTTTCTTTTTTATAAGCTACCCAAATTCAAAAGTGAGATTTTTTTTTTCTGATCTATTATAAAGCACATAAGTGTTAAATATCATTATAAATTTATCTTTCCAATTTCCAGTTACTGTCTTCCTCCTCTGCTTTTCAGTAATGTGGTTTTAGTTTGGGAAAATGTGCATGTTAATGTACAAGTACCACTACATATTTTTATTTTTGAGAATATGATGACTGTATGGCCCACTCACTTTTTTTTCCCTAATGTATTCTATTAAAAGTGTTTCTCATAGTAAAGCAGCTCACAACATAAATTCTCTAAAAGCACAAGTTTTTACTGAAATCTTCATATCCACTTTTCAGAGTTACTATTTTCTTTTTCTATTATAGTTTTGTTAGTATTATAGTTTTTCATTTCTAACAAATAAATGATATTTGAAAGTCTTATAACATTATTCTGTTTTCACTGATATCTAAATACTGTTCATTGCCCATGAGTTGGCTCTAATTCATGGTGAATCCACGTACAATAGAATAAAACATTACCTGGTCCTGTACCATCTTCATCATAATTGGTATGCATAAATCATTGTGATCGCTGTGCATTTTGAATGCCTTCCATCCTTGTTGTTGTTTTCATTTGCCTTCGAGTCGGACCCGACTCCTAGCGACCCCTCCTTGGGTTTCTGAGGCAGTATCACTATGGAAGTAGATTGCCCCATCTTCCTTCCGAGGAGTGGCTGGCGGGTTTGAACCGCCAACCTTCTGGTTAGCAGTCAAGTGCAAGAGGTAGCACTTAATCAAGAATCGATGGCACCGAAGGAAGAAATTCAAGCTGCAATGAAAGAATTGGAAAAAAAAAAAAAAAAAAAACCTTCTGGAAATGACAGAAAACCCATTAAGATGTTTCAACAAATGGATTCAGTGCTGGAGCCACTTATTCATTTACGCCAAGAAATTTGGAAGAGCTACCTAGCCAACTGACTGGAAACAATCAATATTTGTGCCCACTCCAAGGAAAGATGATCCAACAGATTATGGATATTATTGAACAGTATCATTAATATCACATGCAAGTAAAATTTAGCTGAAGATAATCCAAAAATGGTTGCACAGTATATTGACAGGGAACCTCCAGAAATTCTAGCTGGATTCAGAAGAGGACGTGGAACAGGAGATATCATTGCTGATGTCAGATCAGCTTTGTCTGAAAGCAAAAAATACCAGAAAGATGTTTATCTGTGTTTTTTTGACTATGCAAAGGCATTTAACTGTATGGATCATAACAAATTATGGATAACATTGAGAAGAATAGGAATTGCAGAACACTTAATTGTTTTTATGAGGAACCTGGACATAGACCAAGAGGCTGTCATGTGAGCAGAACAAGGAGATACTGCATCGTTTAAAATCAGTAAGGGTATGTGTCATGGTTGTGTCCTTTCTCCATGCTTATCCAATCCATATGCTGAGCAAATAATCCAAGAAGTTGGACTACATGAAGAAGAATGTGGCATCAAGACTGGAGGAAGACTCATTAACAACCTGCAGTATGCAGATGACACACCCTTGTTTGCTGAAGTGAGGATGACTTGAAGCACTTACTGATGAAGATCAAAGACTACAGCCTTCAGTATGTATTATACTGCAACATAAAGAAAACAAAAATCCTCACAACTGGACCAATTAAGCAGTTTCGCAATAAATGGAGAAAAGATTGAAATTGGCAGGTGTTTCATTTTACTTAGTTCCATAATTAACACCCAGAGAAGCAGCAGTCAAGAAATTAGATGTCATATTGCATTGGACAAATATGCTGCAAAAGACCTCTTTAAACTGTTAAAGAGCAAAGATGTCACTTTGAAGAATAAGGAGCACCTGAACCAAGCCACAGTGTTTTTTATAGCCTCATATGCATGTGAAAACTGGACAATGAATATATGGATGACCACAGAAGAATTGATGCACCTGACATAGTGTTGGTGAAGAATACTGAAAATACCATGGACAGCCAAAGAACAAACAAATCTGTCCTAGTAGAAACATAACCAGAATTCTCACAAGTGATAATGGCCAGACTTTGTCTCTTGCACTTTGGTCATATTTTCAGAAGGGATCAGTCCCTGGAGAAAGACATCATTTTTGGTAAAGTGGAAGGTCAGCTAAAAAGGGGAAGATCTTCAACAAGATGAATTGGTACAGTGGCTGCAATGACACAAGCAAAGCAAGGATTATGAGATTGGAACAGAACCAGTCAGTGCTTTGTTCTGTTCTACATGAGGTCACAGTGAGTTGGAGCCTACTCGAAGTCACCTAACACAACAATGTACTGGACAATATTGATCTATGACATATTCGTTGCCTAATATGAAAGTAGATCACCAGGCCTTTCTTCCTAGTTTACCTTAGTCTGGAAGCTCTCCTGAAACCTGTCCATAATGATTAACCCTGCTGATATTTGTAATACCAATGGCATAATGTCCAGCATCATAGCAAAATACATGGCACCATATTATGAAAAGCTGATATCTAAATAATGGATCAAAAATAAAATTTATGTAGTTTCCTGATAGATGAAAATAAAATAAAATAATTAATAGTGTCCATCATTACTTTCTAAACTAAAACATCTTGCACTGTTTACTAATTCAAATCAGATCCTCTACCTAATATGGAAAATAAAGTCCACATTGCAAATTATGGCTAGCAATGACTATTTATTAACTAAAATTAAGCCTCACTGACAAATATTTTGCAATATTAATATTTTATAATGATGTTAGAAGTAAAAATCTAATATTCAATTTAATTCATTTGATATGAATTGTAATGACTAAAACTATATAAGTGCAGCTTTAAAAGATGGATTTTAAAAATGAATCATTGCTGGTGTGTATTAAACCTCTACCATCACAGATTATTTTGACAACATAATAAAGAAACACTTATTGGACACATTATTGTGTCAAGAATATTATAGATGTTTTATTCCTATTAAGTCATTTAATCTTTACAAATATACTTTGAAATAGTTATTATTGTTATAACCTGTTTTAGGTAGAAGTAAATTGAGGTAGAGAGAAATAAGAAAACTTTCCCAGATAATATATTTATTAAATGAGGGAACCAAATATAAACCTAGAAAATTTGCCCCATAACCAATGTTCTCAATCATTTCATGAGGTGGCTTCTTAATTGATCTACCTGTTTGATTTCACACTTCACCAATTAATATCTTGCTCCTTCAGCCTTCTAATGATATCTGTGATACCTTCACTGCTCAGAAATGTTCCTTGTTTTACTATTGTCTGTAGAATGACTGCCAATCTGTTGAGCATTGCAAATGACATTCAGAGAACCCATAATATGGCATAAGCCTGCAATTCAAAACACATCTATAGACATTTATTCTTTTAAGTGTACAGTGAAGATTACACAGTTTAAATACTTCCGATGTAACTGCCACTGCAATTAAGTTATAGAATATTTTCATCATCCTAATAAACTTTCTCATCACTGGAAAAAAAACACATCATTAGTTACACATTTATATAGAAAAATAAGGAAATTGTATAGGTGAGGTAAAGCAAGAATAAAGGAATGTAGAACTGTTAGAGCTTAGTTTTGATGCAGGAAATGCAGCTGCTTCATCTAAGACGTCAGATCAGAATAAGACAGTCAAGCATACATATCTTGACCTGTGCTCTGCTTTCCTGTTCTCTTCTTACTCCTCATTTTTCACAGCACACAACAATATTCAACTTCTGCAGTTTTAGAATGGTCTCTCTCATCTCCTGACATTTACATTTGTTGCTTTCCCTTCCTGTAGTTATTTCCTCCCTGATTTCCTCCTCTGTTAATTTTTTATTGTCCATCTGTTGGAGTTGTTTATTTTATATAAAATTAATTTTGCCTTAATCTTCCACTACCACTTTCATGGATAGCATCTTCTAGAACTCCATAATTCAACTCATTTATCGCTCATCCTGATAAGCTTTCTCTGATTTGTCTCTGATTTAATTGACAGGACTGGAAGATGGTCCCAATTGTTCATTCTTCTTAAACCTTAGCATTCATCTCACTGTTTTGTAATGGTCAACTGATGTGTCTATATTTCTATTTAAATATTATAGATACAGTATCAGATTATTCTTCGACTCCCAAGAGCATGCACGATGAATGGAGAGAAGAGAGAACGTCTGTACTGTGTTTTCATTCTGTTTGCTATATCTCACATAGTGTTTCACACATTACTACAATTACCCTACTATCATTACTCTATTACAATTAGCCCTATTATTACTACCAATAATAATAAAGAGCTGGTAGTCATGGAGAATTTATTGGTACCAAGAATCTTGCAATAATTGGGAAAAAAAATCCATCATATAATCCTCTTATCTAATAAGTTAGTTAATCCTAACACTATTATTTCTAACTTATAGCTGAGAAATATGAGTAATACAAGGTCACACTATGATATTATAGAATAAGAGCTCATCCTAATTTACTCTGACTTCAAAAGATCATAATCTTAATGATTTTTCTCAGTAAATATTTATTGACATTCCAAAAAAAGAGCAACACAAATAAAGGCCAGGTGTTTAAATTAACATAACTGTGTTTGAAGAGAAATGAGACAGAGATTTAACTTTAGTGATAAAATGGAAATGAAGATCTGTTGTACATAATGACCAGATTGAGAAGTAAATTTGAAAGGTAATTGAGACGCTTAAGATTACATGGGAAAGATTTTTTAGAAGATAGGACAGGGATAAAAAGAAAAGCACAAATTGATAAGTCAAGTAAGGCACTATCCCCTACAAATACATCAATCCATAAAAACATTCCTTATTAGCAGAACACAAACTGATTCAGTTTCCATCAAATATACACCACCTTTTAGAACTTAAATAAATAATACTCCTGAACTTTTCTGAGGTGGTACAAGGACAGGTAGAGAAATGTATTGTGACATATATGTAATGAAAATTTGAGATGTAGCCTCCCAAATTTGGTAATCAGTATTGGCTAAATTTCTGAAAACAAACAACGTGAGGTACACAAGAAATGAGAGATTCATTTTGTTACCTAGATTTTAAATTCTTTAGTAAGATTTTAAATAAATTGTCTAGTTTAGAAAGTCAGAGGAGAAAAGAAGTAACAGCATATTTTTCATTTCTTTTTCTTTTTTTTTTTTTTTTAGAATACTGACTCCTGTTTTGGTTAGTGAAAGGTGATAAATAGAGTAATCTTTTTTTTTTTTTTTTCCATATACACATTTCTATAACAGAAAATAGTTGCTCCCCAATTCCATGAGGAAAAAAAATGTGGATAATATACTTAAAGAACTGTTGGAAAAACTGTCAAATTACCAGCTAACTTAAGGAGTGCACATTACCAAGTCAAACTTCAGTAGGAAGACACAACAGCTTCTGATAGTCATTGAGATGAGAATAAAAAAATTCACAATGACTTCAAATTTTGAATCTTGAGATTTGATGATTGAGGGTAGATTTTATTGAAAAAGGAAACTGAGAGAGAGGCCTGATTTGGGAAAGAATATGATGAATCATGCTTTAGCCATTTATGATTGGAGGGCACAAAGTATGAATGTCCCACATAAAATGAAGAAATTATATATTTAGCAATATAAACACCATTGCATTAGAGTACAAGACAGAAATACTAGAAACAGGACACAACCAAAAGTTCCTCAGCTAAGAAATGGCCACAGGCATCATAGAAATGGTTCCTGTTCTCCATGAAAGAAGAGAAAATAGCATACACAATGGAGGACTTGACTCAACTGTGGATAACTCTACAGTTACATGCTAATAATAAAAGAGGAATAAAAGTAAATAAAACAAATAAAGAAAGAAAACAGTAGAGCAGAAACAAAGTAAGAAGAATTTTAAAGAGAGAATGGTCACTAATTGCAAATATTAAAAAGAACTGATGAATAACAAAGGAAAATGAAGACGAAGAATTGGGTCTTATATTTAGCAAAATGTTGGTTTCCTTTTACAAAATAGTTTCAGGAAAATGGTGAAAATTGAAGCCAGCAGGTTATGAATTAAACAGGATCTGGAATAAATAAATGTAGAATTGTTTTTTGTAACATTACTATAAAAGTATATCCATAAATTATTTGGGTACCATGATAATGTAACCTAAAAATAAGCAAGGCTCATTTGGTTGATGCTTCATTGGTGAGTGTTCACATGTAAATGTTAGAATGTCTTCTCAGTTGAAGGTGACACATACATAGAGATTTTGTTAAAATAATCTTGCTGGGACCTGTGAGGAAAAGAATGTTGCAGAGATTAATGATCCCATACTTATAAAACAAGTGGAAAATTAAAGTGTAATTGTGTAAGGACATAAATTTAAGAATGGGGTAAATATAAATACACAAAAATACAAGAAATTTTTGAGAAGATGTTACAGGTGATTGGATATAAAGTAGACATGCTGCCATACTACCAGTTGAGGTGATCAGAGGGAAAACAAGCCAAACTAAAATAACAGTAAAATCGATATCCACTCATTGCAATAAGGCAGGTAAGAAGCAAAAGAGAAAGGCATTGGTTTTCAATGTTCCATTTTTCCCCATAGGATGACACCACCAAGGAGCCCCAAACAAAAAGACTGCTGACTTTTTATGGACCAGGATATGCTTATAAGCATGGAGGATGGAGAGTGTAAGTTGCCTAAGTCCTCAACTGAAACTCTCCAGAAAATAAAATGCACTGACTGGAACAAATCTGGTGAGGGTTGGGGGGAGTGACAGCATTTCCCCTTTGAGCGTTGCCAGGTGGAGCCTTTTGGCTGTAATAAGGGCTGAAATATCATACATAGCATTTTGGCTTGGAGCTAGATGCTTCCAATATGATGATGAGTTAAGTAAGGGTCTGAGCACAACTCACTGATACAATTTAAAAAGGTCTCATGGTTTAAAATGATTCTTAACCTGAGACTGGCAAGGTAGCTGAGATGTGGAGAGGAGAGAGGAGGAAAGCTGCCTTTAAAGGAACGAAATTGTAAGTCAAAAAAATAATAAATGCATGATATACTGAAGAGATATTATATATGTGTGTGTGTGTGTGTGTGTGTGTGTGTGTTAGACTGAAAAAGAACGAAGTGATAAGAATCACCTTGAATTCAGATTAGAAGGACATACAAGAAAGAGATGAAGTACTTCCAGAGGACCAGTAATGGGCAATTTAGGAAAAGCTGAAGTAGCTATGAATAAATAGAAGACCCGTATTTACCCTTTAGTTAAATTGAAACATGTAGAAATAGAGTATGATGATATAAAAGTCAGTGTACTAGAGAGCATGCATCTTCATTGCCTTTTCAGAAAAGGTTCCCACATAGTTAAAAACTGGAATGCTGGTGCTCAAACATCAAGAATCTCCCAGGATTTTGGTTAAAATTGAGATTCTAGGACTGATTTCAGGGATTCTGATTGAATAGATAGAGGTGTCCAACAATTTTCATTTTTAAAAGCATCTTAGATAATTAAAAGGAGCTCTGGTGGCACAGTGCCTAAGGTATTTGACTGCTAACCAGAAGGTTGGCAATTCAAACCCACCAACCACTCCTCAGAAGGAAGACAGAGCAATTTATTTCCTTACTGTTTCAGAAACCCATCTGGGCTTACTATGAGTTGGAATCGACTTGATGGCAGTGGGTTTTGGTCAGTAATTTTAGGAGCTCTGGTGGGACAATGGTTAACACATTCTACTGTTAACCAATAGGTTGATGATTCCAATCTACCAGCCGCTCTATGGGAAAGATGAAGCAGTCTGATTCTGCAAAGATTCACATTCTTGGAAACCACATGGAGCAGTTTTACTCTGTCCTGCAGGTTCGCTATGAGTCAGAATTGACTCTATGTTTTTGTGGGTTTTTTTTTTTTTGGTAGATAATTATCTCCCAGGTGATACAGTTAGTCTCCTCCTATACTTCTGAAATACTAGAGCTTCCAGAGGAAAAATACTAGAGGTTCCAGAGAAAATTTTTAAAGCAATTAAAAAAACTTAGTTTAAAAGATGAAAATTAACAACTATGAGAAAGATTAAGGAGTTAATGTAAGTTTAGTTTACAACAAAAAATAAGAAGTAAGATGTTTCAGTAACCATCTCCAAGTATATTAAGTGTTGATATAAGAGAATATCTGAGCAATTTGTCTCCATTTTCATTGTCTACACACAGGATATTGACTTGGACTAAATAAAACCTCAATTACAATGAAATATTTCTTGGTCTAAATAATGATTATAGGCTGGAAAAACTGTGAAGGCCATTTTGGAGAATTTACATACTTGTTTTGTTATGTTTTTTGTTTGCTTGTTTTTGTTTTTGTTTAATAATTTATTTTTCAATCAGCCATGTGGCTATTTTAGGGTGTGTCTCTTTACTAATGTTGGAAATAGGGTCATTGACCATAAGAGGATATTTCGAGGTCTCCCTCAGCTCCATGATAGATATAGTTAATAAGGATATATTGCTCTTTGAGTAGGCTATGCAAGAGTCATTAACTGTGACTAATATGCTATACTCAAGATGTGCTAGAACAGCCTCATTAATCATGTCAAATTGCTGCTAAAGACATTTTGTATATGAATGTGTGTGTGTGTGTGTGTGTGTGTGTGTTTGCATGTATAACTCCTTGAGTTACAGCATAAATGCAATGACCTAATTGGCAGGAATACCTGGTTGATTGTCAACTTTTTCCCCTTTTCCTTCAAATCTTAAGGATTGTTGGGTCAGGCTTTGAGACAGCTGTTCGCCCCAGCCTGCATGTGTAAATGCTAAATGATGCAGCACTGCTCAAGCAAACAGAGATTGGAATTCCACCTGGTTCTCTCTGGCTACAATGAGAGAGAAGTGATTTGGTTTCTGCAGCCCCCATACTGTGACAAGCCATAAAAAAAAAAGACTGGCTAAAGTGACTACAGATGTTGTGTGAAGTAGCCAGTATGTTTTCCACCTGTCTGTATTTGCCTAAGGGGTCAGGGACAATCAAATTAAAGCAATATGCAAGATGTGACAGATGTTTGTCCTATTGAGATAAATCTGAGCAAGTTGCAGAAAGGTAAAATAAATTCAATACATAAAACAAAACACAGAAACCACTTTAAAAGGTGTCCTGAGAATAACAACATTTCTAAATAAAGGCCTATTACTTTATGCCCTTCCCTTCTAATTAGACCCATAATTGGATGCTTTATAGTACCTAGTGAAAGCATAATTAGTCATTCTTTTTATAGCAGTATAATTTGTTGGGAGTTAGGTTGTTGAAGTGGAAGAAGGGTCATTATGAAGACTTTTTTTTAATCTCTTTTTCAGGCAACAGGTAATGATAGGGCGCATTGCCCATGTTGTTGGAAGAACTTGGGCAAGTTTTTCTCCATCAAATTAATGTCCTCCAATCTACTTCACGTTCCTCTTAAAATAGAAGATGACGTTTGCTATGACTGAGACTAATGCCAGGTAATGAAATAGCCTTTCAATAACTTATTGACAAGAACATTGGTAACATGTCAAGAACAGGTTAAAGGGAGTTAGATGTGACATTTTGATTATATATGTTGTGAGACAAAACACTAATATTTGACATTTTTCTTCTTTGTCACACTGGCTATAGGTCTCTGATCAAATTGACAATATGTGTAACTTGTCAAAGTTCTTTTTTGATCTTTATCTTTCCTTTTCTATCTTAAAATACTATATGCTCTTGATCTCAATAACTGCCCACTGAAAATCATTAAAATTAAAAAATATGATTTGATGCTCAAACACATAAAAACCAGTTATCCATTGGACATTAACTCTTTTGAAGGTTATAAAATTTTATAAGAAATGTTGAAATAGCATTCATTGCACTTTGTGGGAAAAAAGAATATTCCAACTCAAGTCACGTGTTAGTACTTTCAGGTATATAATAGAGGGCTGTGTGTTCTTTACTTTAGGATAAAAGTATGTTATGATTACTAGTGTATACTGTTCTCCACTGTCATTATTATATTGTGACACATGGGTCTGCATACAGCCAAACCACTGTCGGTCTCAGAGGCTACCATCAACAAGTTGATTTTACATGGCACCTATGTGGCTATAGTGAAGGCCAATAAAAATTACATAAACCACTTTTCTTTCTCTACTGAAGTTTCAAACTCTGTTACAAGGCAAGTCAAGCCTAATTGAAATTTGGTTGCCTGGTGCTTGTTCCATCTTCCCTTCTTACTAATACAGAAGGAATATTTACTGTGGAACTTGAATTTTTTGCTCGGGTGATCCAGTCTTGAGCAGTATTTAAGTATTGTTGGTTTTAGAGGTCATTCCCAAGATTACACCAATATTTTTTAAATCGATCTAATTGATTTGTGATTTATCAATCTATTTGTTGACTACTGATTATATTTCAGGCACTGTACAGCAACTAAGATTCTCTTTCCTCAAAGTTTACTTGTTCCAGGAACTGGAGTACTAGAATAGCTACCTTATTATGATGATTTTGAATAAATAACATCCCATCTCTTTCTCATTCAATCCTTCAAGTCACAGGGTGTATAAATCACCAGTGCTATCTTGAGTGAAAAGATGGCACATAGGGGGTTCCAAAAATTCTTCTAGTATTACTAATGAACATCATGAGCATTTGAGGAAGTGAGGCTAGGTGGCAAAAAAATAAAATAAAATAAAGCAGGGAGATGGGAGCTGAGGATGCCTCAGGTTAAGGAGATGCTAAGAGGAGAGACTGCTCCCTGTTCCATCAACTAAGTCTGTCAATCACATGGCCTATAGGAAAATGTGCCTGCCAACACAAATGAAATAAATGGATGGACTAATTTAACAAGCACTAATCAACTAACTCAGGTGGAAATTTCAGTTAGATTGCACTGATGTGTATACATGGACAATAGGTTAATTTCTAGGGCAGTTCAGGCATTAGGAAATTCCTTGGTTAATAAAATTGACTGAATTGTGTGTTTTGTGTGCTCTTCATGTTTGGAAGAACACCATAGCCTCAAAACCCAGTGATTTGAAAGGACTAGAATAGAATTTTTTTTTCCTGCTAAAAAAGCTATTGAGATATCCAGAATAATTTAACTGCTAATAAATAGGCTGCCCTACACAACTAGCCCAAAATATTTTTTTAATAATTGTGATTTTATACATATAAATTTATACATATAAATTCTGTGCATATTTTACTGCACAGTTGACATGTATGCCTTTTACTTACACTACTAAAAGAAATATTCTTATAATTCAATCCAGACATGTTATATAGCTAAAATTTGGATGATCTGTTTGAAAATATTTATAACTTAGTAGATGTAAATTTGGATACTACAAAATGCAGATAATTCATATATGTCATGGAAGTATCAGAATATGTGCTTTAAATAGATCCTAATGGTCATTTGCAAAAATGCAGACTATGTTTAATAAATATTTGTGGAAGGAGGCATTCAAATATAGAAAAAGAAGTTAGAAATCACATAACCATAGAAGTACAGAATTAGAGTCAGATACAATCATCTTAGAATGCAAAAATCATGATATTTGACAGGTGTCATTTATTTGCCCTTTTGTTGTTATCACTTGTTTGCCTACCCACTCTTAGACTTTTGGACAAAATATGGGAACATATGAAAATGTTCTGGATTGGGCAGATTAGAACTTTTTAACTTAATAGTATTTAAAAAATATATATATATATATATATATATATATATATATATATATATATATATATATATAATTAAAATGATCAGTTTGTTTTTTTATAGGAAAGATGGTAGATCTAAAGCAAAATCCTAGCAAAATACATGTGAAATGGGGAGGCACAGACAAGAAGGCATCCTATTAATGTACTCTGCCTAATCCCTCTACTACAAAGACCCAGAAAAACTTAGTGAAACAAGTACAAATAATGATCCTGGAAGTCTGAATATCTAACAGGAAGATAAAGTATTAGATTGAATGCAGTTTGGAAAGGGAAATGGGCAAGGTCAGTGATTAGGAAGAGAAAAGAAGACAGAGCCAGCCAAAGAACAGCCATTACAAACACAGAAGCAGAAGGAGAAGTGAGAAAAACAAAACAAAACAAAAACAAAACCAACTTCATAGAATCCACACAGCATTAAAGACACAGGATAGACAAATATGGAAGATTTCAAGGTGAGCTAAAATCATGTGGAAGCTGGGAGAAGAACAAACAGGAAAATGGGTTGGACTTCTGGTGGCACAAACAGCTGTAGAGGAAAGAAAGAGAAAGGTCAAAGAATAGAACTCACCATTAGGAAACAAAACCAGACTTGCTGCTGGCATGCCAATTCTAACATATAATGACCCCTTTGTGAGACAGAGCTGAGCTGCCTCCTGGAGTTTCTGCTGTTGTGGATCTTTGCAAAGAAAGGGTCCATTTTTCTCCCATGGGCAGCTATTGCTTTTGACCTGTCCAGCTTTGATTAACAGCCAAATGCTGCAGACAAACCACTCTACCAGACTGACCCAAGGTTGGTGGTTCTCCCTCCCTGTGCTTGCAACACTAGATGATCTTTCTTACATTAAGCACAAGAGGCATATGTACAAAGCTTTCTTTCCTGGAGATGCCTACTCACTACATGTTCCTTGCAATTCTTTGAGCACATGTTCCAGTGGATCAGCAGATTCCACCACAACCACCTGCTCCCAAGCCTTATGGTTGACCATAAGTAGGAAAGCCCTTTCTTCTCAATTCCCTTAGCCTGCCTTATTTTTCCCCAATGCCAAAAAACCAAATTCACTGCTGTTGAATCAGATCCAACTCAGCAACCCCTCCTTGAGTTTGTGAGGTGGTGTCACTATGGAAGTAGATTGTCCAATCTTCCTTCCCAGGAGGGGCTGGTGGGTTTGAACCACCAGCCTTCTGGGTAGCAGTCAAATACCTTAGGCACTGTGCCACCAGAGCTCCTTTTTCCCCAATATTCCCTCTTTTTTATCTGTTCATTTCTGCCTCTACCTCTTCTTTTTTTTAATACTAATCTTTCATCACAACCACCTGCTTTTTTTCCTTCTTCTTTTTATTTCTTTTCCTGTATTTTTTACCTTTTTTTCTATTTTTTTCTCTTTTCCATTTCATCTTCTCTGCCATTTTCTTTTCTTTTTCCTTTTTCCTGTCCTATCCAACAAGAGAAAGATATTAACTTTCCAGTACTCATCCATATCTACTATAACAATCACTTCAAACAATAGATGAGCACCACCTGCAGTTCCTGAACCATAGCATCAATCACAGATAGTGGACAACAGCTTCTCATTCAAACTATAACTCCTCCTAATAGCAGAGACCTGCACCAAAATTCCCATCAGTTATTCCACCAACCTGTAGGTAGCTGGGGAGTGATCTAGTGCTGCCAAGCTAACAACCAAACAAGTAAACATCTGGATACATTGAAACAAAACAAAACAAACAGGGGAAAAAAATGGTGAAATAAATCATCACATAACCAGTAAATTAGGACAAGAATTTCAAAATGCCTCAGACAAAAGAGAACTTCAACTAAAACATAGAAACAAGACAAAATATTGGAAGCAAGTGTCCAAACTAAACAACTAGGAAATATCCCCCAGGAAGAATGAGTAACACAACTACCTGATAAGGAATTACATATACCAACAAAACCAAATTCACTGCTGTCAAGTCAATTTGACTAATAGAGACGCCTTCCTGGGTTTCTAAGGTGGTATCTCTATGGAAGTAGATTGCCCGATCTTCCTTCCAAGGAGTGGTTGGGTGGTTTGAGTTAGCAGTCAAATGCATTAGGCACTGTGCCACCAAAATCTTCCAAGAGCTCAAGGAAACCATAAATAGAACCAAAGAAAAGACAGACAGTAACTTTGAAGAATTCAGGAAAATAATACAAGAGCAAAATGACAAAATAAATAGACAATTAGAGATCAAGCAAAAACAGCTATTAGCAACCTAGACAATGAACATTAAAATTATGGATACAGATGACATGTTGGAAGGACAAAAGACTAGAATTGAATTGTCTGAAGAACATATTTCCAGCTAGAAGTCAAATCCCTTGATACAAATTTATATGCAGAAAAATAAGAAAAAGGAATGGAGATAACCTAAGAGTTATA
>NW_006921609.1:20501409-20513818 GCF_000298275.1 Orycteropus afer afer | reverse complement strand
TCTCCTCACCTGTAACCCTGGGGCTGACTGCTCTTCTGTCTGGATTCAAGGCTTTTATCCCCTTTCTCCTGCTCTTCCGGCCTGCTACTCTGGGCTTCCCTGAGTTGTCTCTCCTCACCTGTAACCCTGGGGCTAACTGCTCTTCTGTCCAGGTTCAAGGCTTTTATCCCCTTTTTCCTGTTCTTCTGGCCTGCTACTCTGGGCGTCCCTGCGTTGTCTCTCCTCACCTGTAACCCTGGGGCTGTACTAAAAAAAAAAAAAAAATATTTAGTACAAAGAAAACATCAATAACACAACAAAAACAACAACAAAAATGACAGGAATAAATTCACAACTATTATTAATTACACTGAATGTGAGTAGACTAAGCATACCAGTCAATAGAAAGAAAGTAGTAGATTGGATGAGAAAAGAAGACCCATCAATATGTTGTCAACAAGAGACTCACATTAGATGCAAAGATAAAAGTAAATTGAAAACAAAATATTAGGAAAAAAATATATCAAACTAATGGCAACCAAAATAGAACAGGTGTGACAATATTAGTTTATGATAAAATAGACCTTAAGATGAAAACCAGCATAAGGGACAATAAGGGGTATTATATGATGAGAAATCAATCAACTGACCAAGAGGGCAGTGGCATAATAAATACCTATCCACCCATTGAAAGAGCTCTAAAGGAAACATTAACTGAATTGAAAGGAGAAATAGACAGTTCTCTAATAATAGTAGGATATTTTAATACACTACTTTTGTTGAAGAATGGAACAACAAGAGAAAAAACAACAAAGACACAGAAGATCTCAACAACACAAACCCACTCAACCTCTATGCCATATACAGAATACTCCAGCAACAAAAACACAAAAACATTCTTTTCCAATGAACAGAATAGACTATATATTATGTCACAAAACAAGACTCAATAAATTTTAAAATATCAAAATACTACAAAGTATCTTCCTGGATCACAATACTATAAAATTAGAAATCAAAAATAGGAAGGCGAAGGAAAAAAAAAATTCAAATACATGAAAACTGAATAAATACATGAAAACTGCTCAAGAATTACTGAGTAATGGAAGAAAAGGGTATGAAATAAAAACATTCCTAGGAACAAGAATGAAAGCACAACATAACCAAAGCCTTTCGTACACAGTGAATATAGTACTCAGAGGTTAATTTATAGCAATAAATGCACATATCAAATAGAAATACCATTTGATCCAGCAATCCCATTAGCAGGAATATATATTAAAGAGATGAAATTCTGGTACACACATGAATATATGCACACCCATGTTCATCATAGCACTACTTACAACAGCAAAGAGAATGAGATATCCTAAATTCTCATCAACAGATTAATGGATAGCCAAATTGTGGTACATGTACACAATGGAATACTATGCAACATTAAAGAATAATAAACAATCAGCAAATCACTTCATAATGTAAATGAACTTTGAAGACATTATGAGTGAAATAAGTCAATCACAAAAGGACAAATTTTGTTATGAGTCAGTTATTATAAAAAGTCAAGGAATGGGGTTATGCAGGGAAGAAAAGTAGAGAGAGATAATTGCTGACTATTTAAGACATGTGTTGATTTGGGTGAAAGGAAAAGCAACATAACAAATGTGTGTGACTAGCACAATAACACCAAGGAAAAAGAGGATACAGAGAGGTGCATAAGAGATACAGAACACAAGGGTAAATACTATTGTGTACAAAATACTGCGTTATCAGTAATAACAAGCACTAGTCTACACATGGATACATAGGCAGACAGGTAAGAAGATCAGGTATTGGCAGGTGAATGGGGATATACCCATGATAGTGGCTAAGACACTTGCCTGCTAACCAGACGTCTGGCAGTTCAAACCCACCAGCCACTCCTCGGAAGGAAGGTTGGACAATCCTACTTCCATAGTGATACTGCCTTGGAAACCCAAGGAGGGGTCGCTATGAGTCAGGTTTGACTCGACGGCACATAACAACAACAATACCTAGGTTTGGCAGATGATTTTCCTTCCTACTTGTTTGTATGTGCTACAAAAATATCCATATACATTATAGAGCTAACAAGGGACAAAGTAAGGATAACTTCTTAACCACAGCCAAGCACTTTGATGGAATGAGTTGCTGGGCCGGTAAGCTTGGGACCATGGCCATAGCAGGCATCAGGCTCAACTGTTACAACGTAGTACACAAAAACAGTTTTATATCCCAGTTTGGTGAGTAACGACTAGATCTTAAAAGCTTTTGAGTAGCCATCAAGACAGAACTATTAGTCTCTCCTCATCCAACAGAAAGAAGAGTTAAGAAAATCAAAGACATTTGGAAAAAATTAGTCCATGGAACTAATGGACCATAAGAACCTCAGCATACATGACCCTGAGACACAAAGAACTAGATGGTGCCCAGCTACTAATGGCAACCACTTGGAAAAGTATTAGGATTGCAGATTCTGTATACTGTGGGAGAAAATAATCTGGAACAAATTTCAAAAGCATAGGAAAGACCAGGATTAATGGATGGTTAGAGAATAATAAAATCTCCAGTACTATGGCCTATGTTATCTTTTGGCTTGTGATTAGACTCATACCCATGGGTTAGTTCTCAGCCAAGCAATAGGCAGGACTACAAGTTGAATGCACCCACACCAGCAAGGAAAGTGGGGGAAAGAGAAGGCAGAGGTGATGACAGAACAGAGCAGCAGGCAGGCATCCAAGCAAGGGGAGGGAGGGACACAGGCCCTACCCCCACCAGCCAGGAAAGCAAGGGAAAGAGGAGCCAGAGGCACAAAGAGCAGAGCAGTGCCAGGGACACGGGTAAGGGGAGGGCAGAGAGTTTTCAAACAGCTAAGTGAGACAAACTCTCTGTCAGTTTGTCATTCTATTGTGACTTGCATGTTGCTGTGAGGCTTGAGGCTGTGCCATCAGTGTTTCAAGTGCCAGCAAGGTTTCACATGGTGCACAGATTTCAATGCAGCTTACAGACTGAGACAGGCTAGGAAGAAGGAAGATGCCATCCACTTCTCAAAGAATTGACCAGGAAAAACCTTATGAATAGCAGAGAAACTCTGTCTCATACATTACTGCACAATTTTGTGAATAGCCTGGAAACATTATCCGATAAAGTGCAGGAGGATGAGCCCCTTAGGTCAGAAGCTTTCAAAATACAACTAGGAAAGAACTGTATCATCAGAGTAGGACCAACCTTACTGATATGGATAGAGTAAAACTTTCAAGACCTCCATTTGATGACATGGCATGACTCAAACTGAAGAGAAATAGCTGCAAATATCCATTAATAATAGGAACATGGAATGTACAAAGTATGAATCAAGGAAAATTGGAAGTTGTCAAAAATGAGATGGAATTCATAAAGATTGATATCCTAGGAGTTAGTGAGCTGAAATGGACCTGTTTTGGCCATTTTGAATCAGACAATCATATGACCTATTATGCCAGGAATGACGATTTGAAGAGGAATGGCATGGCATTTATCATCACAAAGGATGTTTCAAGATCTGTCCTGAAGTACAATGCTGTCAGTGATGGGATAATATCCATATGCCTACAAGGAAGACCAATGAATACTACTGCTATTCAATTCAAATTTATGCACCAACCACTAAAGCCAAAGATTAAATTGAAGATTTTTATCACCTCTGCTGTCTGAAATTGACCAAACATGCAATCAACAGGTGCTGATTATCACTGGTGACTGGAATGCAAAAGTTGGAAACAAAGAAGGATCACCGATAATTGGAAAATTTGGCTGGATTCAGAAGAGGACATTGAATGAGGGATATTATTGCTGAAGTCAAATTAATCTGACTCAAAGCAAAGAATATGAGAAAGATGTTCAATGTGTTTTATTGCTAATGCAAAAGCATTTAATTGTGTGGATCATAACAAATTGTGGATAACATTGAGAAGAATGGGAATTCCAGAACATTCATTGTACTCATGAGGAATGTGTACGTAGACCAGGAGGCTGTCATTCTAACACAACAAGGGTTCTGCATGGTTTAAAATCATGAAGGGAGTGTGTCAGGGCTGTATCATTTCACCATACTTATTCAATCTGTATGCTGAGCAAATAATCCGAGAAGCTGGACTATTTGAAGAAGTATGTGGCATCAGGTTTGGAGGAAGACTCATTAACAACCTGTGATACTCCGATGACACAACTTTGCTTGTTGAAAGTGAGGATGACTTGAAGCACTTACTGATGAAGATTGAAGACTAGAGTCCGCAGTATGGATTACACCTCAATGTGAAAAAAAACAAAAATTCTCACAACTGGACCTATAAGCATCATCACAATAAATGGAGAAAAGTATGAAGTTGTTCAAGAGTTCACATTACATGGTTGTACAATCGACACCAATGGAAGCAGCAGTCAAGATATCAGATGATGTATAGCACTGGGCAAGTTGGCTGCAAGGGACCTTTTTCAAGTGCTAAGGAGCACAGATATATCCTTGAAGACTAAGATGTGCCTGACACAAGCCATGATATTTTCAGTTGCCTCACATACATGTGAGCGCTGGACAATGAATAAAGAAGAGAGAAGAAGAATTGATGCTTTGGGGATTTGGTGCTGGAGAAGAATTCTGAAAGTACCATGGACTGCTAAAAGAACTAACATAACTGTCCTGGACGAACTGCAGCCAGAATGCTCTTTGAAAGCAAGAATGGCGAGACTTGGTCTCACCTAATTTGGTCATGGACCATCCCTGGAGTAGGATGTCATGCTTGGTAAGGTGGAGTATCGACAAATGAGGGGAAGGCCCTCAACTTGATGGATTGACACAGTGGCTATGGCTATGGGGTCAAGTATAACAAGGATCATGGAGCTGGTGCAGGACTGGGTGGTGTTTCATTCTGTTGGCCATGGGTCATTATGAGTAGGAGGAGACTCGACGGCACCTAACAACAACAACAACAACGAGTTGAACTACATCAGGAAGATTCATAGAGGAGTCAAATATGAAAGAATGGGAGAAGGGGCAGTATTTGCATAGGGGGAAGGCTAGACAGACAGGGAAACATAGGTAAGAAGGACTCAGGGAACAGGTAACCACAGGGAGGAGGGGATTGTAACTGGTGCTGTGAAATAAAGTGTATATGAACTGTTGAGTGTAAAATAGATCTGCTTTGTAAAATTGCATCTAAATCACAATTAAAAAAAAAAATTAAGTACATGGGAAATGGAAGAAAACTTTTTGTTATAAATGAAAGTGACAACAAGGTATTGCTCTAAAGCATAGGAATAATATAAATAAGTGACATTATGATAGTTTTACTTTACAAATGAGTGTTTTTTACTGTCAAAGAAATTCTTAAAGGCTAATATTTCCTAGATATATCTGCAACTTGGTACGTAATACTTAAATACTGTGTGTTTGCTTTTGTTCTCCTTTGGCTGGTTTCCAAAGACCAAAGAAAAGGAAAGTTAACAAGGACAAAGTTGTCGGAGCTTTATTTGCTGTGTTCATGAATTAAAAGTCCACTAGCAATTTTATCTCATACCAGTAGGGTCAACCACTGGAGACAGGTTTCAATGTAGCTTCCAGACTAAGACAGATTAGGAAGAAAGGCCTGATGATCTGCTTTCAAAAAGAAGTCAATGGAACTGTATCTGATATTCAAACTATAATATAAAAGAGAAATTATTAATACATCAAAACTTTGTAGAAAGTTAAAAAAATGCTAGTACATACTTTAAGTGTTCTGGATTTAAGACAAGTAAGATCAGAAGTCATTTAATAGGTGAAAGAGAAAATAACAAAAGACCTGAGGAGAGTTTGGGCATTAGAATGTAAACTAGTTTTAAGGTAAAGAATTACAGAATGAAGATATTTCTATATAAAAGTTGTAAATACCATTAACTGAAGTAGGAAAAATATACCAAGAGAGTTTATACATTATTATATGGATGAAGTCTGGCAGTATGATACTCTATTTTGAAATTACATCTTGTGTACTCCATATCTTATACTTAAAATAATTTTGGAGAGCATATCTTTCAATAGATGATGCAAAACTGAAGGTTAATTAGTCCTAAAACCATTTCAAAGGTTATTACAAGCCAAGGTTAGACCCAGGGTTCTATAATCGGTATAAAACTGAAAATTAACAATAGACCAAAATAAATTTGTAGGTAATTTTGATTTGTTTTTATTTTCACAGCATAGATTTCATCATTGAACTAAAATAAAAATGAATAGAATATAATATAATGAATTATTTTAAAACAACCATTAATAATGAAATTCAATAAAACTTTTTATTATTGTTCTTGCAAACTTAGTAATATTTGCTCTACATCCATTAAAAATTCAAATATCCTGTTTTAAATAACTTCAAGAAACATCTTCAGATCTCATTATATATGTAATTTAGGTTGGTAACTCAAAATATTACCTAAATAAGTGATTTTTCAAGATGTTGAACAAATTTTGTTAAAGTTTTTAACAAAACAATATAAAATATTCCATAACTTACATAGCATTTTATATCAACATAATTTATTTTATATTAAAGCCAAAGGGGGAAAAAAGTGTTTGTACATAAAAGACTCAGATTATGTGCTCAGATTTTACATGTCCTTTTTCTTATATGAATGTCCAGTGTAGTATTTGAAAATCATGAAAAGTAAAGGACAATACAATAAGTTGTTTGCATTCTAGCATATGTTTGTTGCAGGATGTTTGGAATCTCTGCTTTCCCCAAAATTTTCATAGATCTGACAATGAATTTTTTCCCTCAGATTTCCTGGAGAACCCCTGGAGAAGCCATTACTGAAAATCAGAGTCACAAGTTTTTAGAATATGTTGTCAATAAAATTTCACATCTTTCTTAGACTTTTTTAGAGCTGCCATAACAAAGTACTACAAAGTAAGTGGCTTTAACTAACAGAAATCCATTTTCTCACAGCTCTGGAGGGTAGAAGTTCAAATTCAGAACATTAGCAAGATCATGTTTCTCTCTCTCTGTTTCAGTCTCTCTCTCTTTTTCTCAGCTCTAGGAAAAGATACTTCCTTATCTCCTCCAGCTTCTTGTAGCCTTAGGACATTTCTTGACATTCTGTGGCTTGAAGATATATCTTCACATGACATCTATCATCTTCTGTGTGAGTGTCTCTCTGTCTGCTCTCCCCTTTTTTAAGACACCAATCAGAGGGATTCAGATTAGGATCCACACTACTCTAGTTAACTGATAAATTAAAAACCCTATTTCCAAATAAGGTCACATATACAGGTATAAGCATTATGACTCCAACATCTTTTGGGGGGATATAATTCAATTCATAACAACATGTATCTAGATCTTATTTAGATTCCAGGCTCACCAAAATGTCTTCCCATAACCTGATTTTTCATGTTGCCTTCCTGTAGGAATAGACTAAATATTCTGCTCAGGCCCAATAAGAGTTTGGACCACCTCCTTTAGAATTAGTAGGCTATGAAAAGATAATTTTCTAACATATTCGTGGAAGCCAAATATCCAGGAACTATTCTTCATAATGTGGGCTCAACCACTTTTACCTAAAGGAATCCTGGACTCTACAAATTTGATGCTGCTGCTGAGAGTTACCTAAAAATACGAACAAGGTGAGACTAGGTAACTTGGTCCAAGAAGAAAGATCACTCTGAATAAACTTCAGTATTGTTCAGCTTGAGAAGCCTAATGAAAAATCCTCCTACCTTAATTTCTGTCTGGCTTTTTCTTTTTTTTTTTTTTTTTTTATTGTGACTTCACCTGGTAATAAACAGAGTCTAACCTTCACTGCACCAAAAAAAAAAAAAAAAACCATATAAGCTACCATTGTGGTTTATATATTCCAGAATTCACTTAACCTCTGCAAATCTGAGTCACTCTTGGGCACAGATGTTAAATTTCTATATACTTGCAAAAAAAGTTAAGGATTCTGGTCCAGATAAATCTATCACATTATACACCATAGTGATCTAACCTGTATAATCTCCTTCAAACTTTTATAATAGTAACTAAAAAAAAATAAATAAACGAAGGCATAGTTATATTTACTTTTAAACACTGGAAATGATTAAATTACTAAGTTAAACTTCCAGAAATAATATTTACAAGTGTTTATAAAATATATTTTAATAAATTATTCTATTGATAGAATTAGAGAAAATACTGCTCTTGCTAAAATAAAGATTATCATTTTTATATATTATTCATAATTTTATTTAAAATTTTCATAAACTAAACCCACTGTCTTCAGTTGATTCTGACTCATAGTGACCCTACAGGGCAGAGCAGAATAGCCCCACAGGTTTTCCAAGGCTATAAATCTTCATGGAAGCACACTGCCTCTTCTTTCTCTAGCAGAGTGGCTGCTGAGTTTGAACTGTCAACCTTACAGTTAGCAGCCAGATACTTTAACCAGTATGCCACTAGAGCTCTCTATTATAATTTTATACATATAAAAGAGGTAATATAAAATTTTATATATTAAAAAAAAAAATCCCCCTTGATTTTTTTTTTTAAATGCATAAACAAGATGTCCAGAAAAATTTCAGATTCAATTGAGTGAAAAGCATAAGAGAAAGCTTGGTTACTGCTTGGGAATATTTCCCTAAATATGCAATGGAGTGACCCAGGTGTCCACCAGTTTTGATAATAAAGATCTTGCTGTTACATTACTTCTAGGCAGTTTTAAAATATACGAGTGCAAATAGAAATAGCAATTAAAAAATATGTAAGACTGTTAGTCTAACAGACAAAATTGGCAAAGGAAATTTATTTCATGCTATAAAAAAATAAAAATGAATTGAAAACCTTAGATTTTAGTTGCCAGTTCCAATCCAAGGCAATTTAATACGAAGCATAAATGCTAGTGACAGCACACATTTCCTGAGGAGCTTGTATAGCCTAGCCAAATCTATAGGCATGTGTATGTACATCTCATTTCACTTTATTCTGTATTTAGCACTTTTTAAATAATAACAATTTGAAATTTTTGAGGTTAAAGGTTCTAGATGACTTTGTTCTTGAACAAAGATAATGTATGTTTTGGAAATTATGTTTCCAGTATCTACAGCTAGTGGAGTTCATCATTTTGTTACCTTTTCTTTCTTTCTTATTTATCTATTTCAAATATGATGTGTTTCTTGGATTGGAATACTCCAGAAGAGACCCTGAGACAAGGTTTCCATTGCAAGTAGTTTATTTATTTATGATGTGATCCCAGGAAATATTGACAGGTGAGTGGAGAACTGAGAAGAAGGAAATCAATAAAGGTAATTATCTAGAAAGTTGCAGTGTACAACTAGAGTTAAATCCCACTGAGGAACTCTGAAAACAGTGTGGAATACACTTCAGAGTTATCCACATTAAGAGACAAGGAAGTTGGGTATTTGTGTGTCATCTTCACTTTCACTGTTATTTGAGAGTTGATTCAAGAGCATTTACTCTTTATCACTAATGGTTTGCTCTATACATGGATTAGTGTACTCTCATTCCCAGAAGGAAAAAAAAAAAAAAAAAAAAGACTTCAGGCAGAGGGTCATAGCTGTTCAGAGTAAGTAGAGTATGGATGTTAGTTCCAAGTCCATAGGTACAAGGTACCAACAACATCTGCTAGAGTCTATCGTTTTTACTACCCAAGCCATCTGGGTCCCAAGTTAAATATCCTCTACCCTGAGTCTGATTCTCCAAGATTGGTGACGTTTTTAGGTGCCATGGAGTCAGCTCCAACTCATAGCAACCCTGTTGCTGCTGTGATGTGCCATCGATTTGGACCCGACTCATAGCGACCCTTCCTTGGGTTTCCGAGGCTGTATCACTACCGAAGTAGATTGCCCCATCTTCCTTCTGAGGAGTGGCTGGTGAATTTGAACCGCCAGCCTTCTGGTTAGTAGTCAAGTGCCTTAGGCGCTATGCTACCAGAGCTCCCATAGCAACCCTACACACAATAGAACGAAACACTGCCCAGTCCAGAGCCCTTATCAAAATGGTTGCTATGCTTGAGCCCACTGCTCAGTTCCTTTTGTTGAAGATGGTCCTCTTTCACTATCTTTTTTAGCTTTTTCACTTCAACATTATAGCCTCACAATTTCTATAAAGAATTTTACAGTGAGAGACATAGAAGAACAAGTAAGTTATGGTCTCAGTGCTTCAGTTTTTCTAAGGCTGTAGTTGATATTTATCATCTCCCTTTTCTACTCTACACCCTAGATTCCACTAACACAACACATCTGGTTTGTGTATGGGACAATTCAGACTGCAGCCGTGGGGGACATCAAGCTCAACTGGCATAATGCACTACAAAATTGTCCTATATCCTATATCCTAAGGCCTTTGACTGCTAACCAGAAGGTTGGCAGTTCAAACCCTCCAGCCACTCCTCAGAAGGAAGGTTGGTCAATCTACTTCTGTAGTGATATCACCTCAGAAACCCAAGGAGGGGTTGCTATGAGTTGGGTCCAACTAGGTGGCACATAACAACAACAACAATATCCTACTTTGGTAAGTAGCAAGTAAGGTCTTAAAAGCTTACAAGCAGCCATATAGATGCAACAATTGGTCTGTCCTCTTCCAGTGCAAAGGAGAATGAAGAAAACCAAAGACTCATGGAAGCAATTAGTTCAATAGACTGGTGGACCATGTAAACCTCAGCCTACATGACCCAGAAACAAGAAGAACTAGATGGTGCCCAACTACCACTCTCAGCCACTGAGAAAGGGACAAATGAAGGAGATTCTAGATAGAGTGGCAGAAAAATATGGAACAAACTCAAAATCATAAAAAATCCCAGGCTTACTGGTCAGATAGAGACTGGTGGCACCTCCAAGACTAAGGACCCTACTCACCTTTCTGGCCCAGAATTAAACTCACTCCCATGGCTTCCATCCAAACAATAGACAGGTGTACAAGGTGAACATTTATACCAGGTAGGTACACTTCTTAGAACAATCAACCATGGGAGATCAGAAGGGCAGTATTTGCCATGGGAGATAGCTGTGAGGACAGGAATACATAAGAAAGAAGGACACAGGGAGAAAGTAACTACAGGGAGGAAGTAGGGAGAGAGCTGTTACATTATGAGAATTGCAATCAATGTCATGATACAAAATATCTATGAACTTCTGTATGAAAAATGAATTTGCTCTGTAAACTTTCACCCGACACACACACACACACACACACACACAAGAATAATTAAAAAATAACAAATTGACAAAATAAATGGAAAATTAGAAATGAAAAATACAAAATCAGCCCATAGAAATCCAGAAGATTAATATTAGAATTTCAGATATAAATAATGCATTGGAATACCAAAGTAATAGAATTGAATCAGTGGAAGACAGAATTAGTGAAAATGAAGATAACACTAATCAGGGGAGGGGAAAAAAATGAAGCCTAAGGATTATGTGTGACAGCATCAAGAAGAATAGCTTAAGTATAACTGGATTTCCAGAACAGGAAGAGACAAATGATGAATCTGTGAAACACCTCACAATATGGATGAACATGTAGGACATTATGCTGAATTAAATTAATCAATAACAAATGGACAGATACTGTATGAGACCACTACTGTAAAAAAGTCAAGAAAAGGTTCACACAAAAAGAAGTATTCTTTGAAAGTTACTGAGGTGAGAAGGGAAGTGAGGATAAATCACTAACTACAGGGTAGTTATGTGTTAATCTGGGTGAAGGGAAAGACAATATACAATAAGGGGTGGGGAGTCAGTACAAATTGACCAAAGCAAAGGAAGACAGTGGAAGTAGCACAAAAGTTAAAGGCAACAAATGTAAATACTATTGCTGACATAATCCCTCAATGACTATAACAATAATCTGCAGGTGTATGTATAGATAGGCATACCAGCTGAACAGGTGTGGGGAGCTGAATGGACTACAACCATAAATACATATAATTTTGATAGAGGGTATTTCTACATATGTACTGATGTGTGCTGCAAATGTATCCATGAATATAATAGAGTATACATGGGGAAAACTTATGAAAATTTGTAAACTTCTTATCCATAACCAAACACCTAAAGGGAATGAGTTGCTGGGCTTGAGGGTTTAGGACCATATTATCAGGAAGCATCAATGGCAATTGGAATAATCTAGTCCACAAAGACAATGTTCTATATCCTATTTTTGTGAGTGGGGACTGAGGTCTTTAAGTGGCCATCAAAGATGCAACTATTGGTCTCTTCCCATTCAGAGTAAAGAAGAGTGAAGAAAATCAAAGATGCAAGGAAGCAATTAGTCCAAAGGACTAATGGACCATGTGAACCTCAGCCTTCCCTGACTCTGAGACCAGAAGGAGGAGATGGTACCTGGTTAACACTGATGACTACTCTGAAAGAGATTGAAATAGGAGGTTCTAGATAGAGTGG
>NW_006921609.1:20495964-20497354 GCF_000298275.1 Orycteropus afer afer | reverse complement strand
ACAATGGGATCAAGCATGTCAATGATTGTGAGAATGGTGTAGGAATTGTCAGTGTTTTTTCTGTTGTGTGTAGGGTCGTTATGAGTCTGATCCAACTTGACAACACCTAATAAGTTCTTCTAGTTTTGAAATCCCACAACTCCATGGGGAACTCAAGCATATGTTTCCTTTTTCCTTAAAGAATTAGTTGGTGAGAGCAGAGTATCTGACTCTTTTATTTTTCTCTCCTTCCTCAGAGGTCTTCACCAGAATTTCTCAACAGTGTCACTATTGATATTTTAAATAGGATAATTCTTTCCTGTAAGTCGTTATGTCCTGTGTATCATAGGCTGCTTAGCATAATAGTTGGCCTCTATCCAGTAGGTAGTCCATCCACAGTTGTGACAGCCTAGAATGTCTCTGTTGTTTTTAGCTGCCATTTAGTTGGCTTGTGACTAATTCTGACCCCATGCCCAACATAATGAACTCTTCCCAATCTTACATCATTCATATGATCATGTATGAATTTTACTATAGAGATTCAAAGGTTTTCTGTTGACCAGTTTTCTGAAGTAGATCATAAAGCCTTTTTTCCTAGTCTATCTTAGTCTGGAAGCTCTGTTGAAACCTATTTAGCATTGTAGCAACACACAAGCTTCTACTGATGGGGTGGTAGCTGTGCTGAAATGCATTGGCCAGGAATTGAACCATGTTACCATCATGGGAGATGATAATTCTACCACTAAATTACCACTGCCTTCACAAAAATGTCTCTACTCTGTTTTTTTTTTTTTTGTGTGTGTGTTGTTAGGTGCTGTGAAGTCAGCTCCTACTCACAGTGACCCTATGTACAACAGAACAAAACACTGCCCAGTCCTGCACCAGCCTCACAATACTTGCAATACCTGAGACTATTGTTGAGTCAATCCATCTCCCATGGGTCTTCTCATTTTTCACTGACCTTCCACTTTACCAAGCATGATAGCCTTCTCTAGGGAATGGTCCCTTCTGTCAACATGACTAAAGTAGGTTAGACAAAGTCTGGCCATTCTCACTTCCAAGGAGCATTTCAGCTGCAGCTCTTCCAGGACACATTTGTTAATTCTTCCACAGTACTTTCAGTATTCTCTGCCAGCACCACAACTCAAAATCATCCACTCTTCTTTGGTCTTCCTTAGTCATTGTCCAGCTTTCACATGTGTATGAGGCAATTGAAAATGCCATGGATTGGCTTAGGCTTACCTTAGTTTTCAAAGAGACATCTTTGCTCTTCAGCACTTTAAAGAGATCTTTCACAGATGTGCCCAGTGCAAAATGTCATCTGATTTCTTGACTGCTGCTTCCACTTTTGTTGATAGTGGAACCAAACAATATGAAATCTTTGATAACTTCAATCTTTTCTCCATTTATT
>NW_006921609.1:20490877-20494578 GCF_000298275.1 Orycteropus afer afer | reverse complement strand
TTTAGATATTCTCTAAATTCTTATGGTCTGTAATTAAGGTCATATTTTGCCTCTTGTACACTTGGTTTAATGCCTTCAACCTCAACTTGAACTTGCATTTGAGCAACTGATGATCTATCCATTCCACCATCAGCTCCTGGCCTTGTTTTGGCTGAAGATATTGAGCTTCTCCATCCCCTTCTTCCACAGATGTAGTCAATCTGACTCTTGTGTATTCCATCTGGCAAAGTCCCTGTGTAGAGCCACCATTAATGTTGTTGAAAAAAGGCATTTGTAATGAATAAGTTGTTACAAAAACCAAACTCATTGATGTTGAGTCAGATCCTACTCCGAGTGACACCTCCTTGGGTTTCTGAGGTGGTATCACTATGGAAGTAGATTGTCCAATCTTCTTTCTGAGGAGTGTTGATGAATTTGAACTCCCAACCTTCTGGTTAGCAGTCAAATGCCTTAGGCACTATTCCACCAAAGCTCCTTGAATAAGTTGTTGGTCTTCCAAAATTCTAGCATGCTATCTCCAATGTCATTTCTGTCACCAAGGCCATATTTTCCAGCTACCAGTGATTCTTCATTTCCAACTTTTGCATTCCAATCACCAGTGATAATCAACACACCTTGATTAAATGTTTGGTCAGTTTCACACTGTAGAATTTGGTAAAAATCTTCAATTTCCTCATCTTTGGCTTTGGCAATTTGTGCATAAATTTTAATAGTATTTTAATAATAACAGCATGAATTGGTCTTCCTTGTAGGTTTATGGGTATTATGCTATCACTGACAGCATTATGCTTCAGGATAGATCTTGAAACATTCTTTGTGATGAATGCAGTGCTATTTCTCTTCGATCTGTTATTCTCAACATAGTAGATCATATGGTTGTCTGATTCAGAATGACCAGAACCAGTCCAATTCAGTTCACTAATGCCTAGAATATCAATCTTTATGCACTCCATTTCATGTTTAACAACTTCCAATTTTGCTATACTTATACTTTGTACAGTCTCCTCTCATTGAGAACCAATGCTCTACACTGAACTTCCACTAGTATAAAGGCCTTTTGGATGTACATATTTAGGGTTAAGGAGCAAAGATGGAAACTTGCTCTGTGTATTAAAATCTGTATACATTTCTATTTTCTCACCACTCAGTAATGTCATTTAAAATCTAGTACTTAAATATCTATGGGTTCTCTTTTATCAGTTGTAAACTTTCTCCACAGAAACATTCTTTCTGGGCCAATGGAAGGCCCAGAACACCAGATAAAGGCATTTTTTATTAATATTTCATATACTATCTTGCCCACATCCTGCTACATCTGTGTTGAATTGCAAGAGAAAGAAATAAACATTGTAATTTTTAACTCTCAGTTGAGTACTATATATAATACCTTGTTTAGTTCAGAGGTCTTCTCCATTCCTGAAGTATAATCTTTAAATTTCTTTACAAGTTAAAATTATAGCATTGGAATATAAGATAAAACTCATACTCTTTGGACATTTCTTCAAGGATTTCACATCCTAACTATTCCTCTGATTCTCACTGCTTTCCTTTTCTCACTTTTTTTTTTTTTGACCAGTTGACTCATTGCTATATGACTTCTTTTCACACCAGTTCATTAAACCTCCTCTTGTTAAGATCACCATTTGCATTTCACTTCTTTGATCACTGCATGATATTAACATTGTGCTCATCTGTAACAACTGGTATAACAATTCTTTCTCATTTTGTGCTCAGTGCTAATATTCCCTCAGGTGCTCTCCCTTGGTTTGTTTGGCATATTCTGCCTATGTCAACCACCTTTTGGTGCTACTATGATGTATATAGGAGCTCTGGTAGCATAGTGCCTAAGGCACTTGACTGCTCACCAGAAGGCTGGCAGTTCAAATCCACCAGCCACTCCTCGGAAGGAAGGTTGGACAATCCTACTTCTGTAGTAATACTGCCTCGGAAACCCAAGGAGGGGTCGCTATGAGTCGGGGCCGACTTGATGGCAAATAACAACAACAACAACAACATGATGTATATCTTCCGCTTACTTCTCCAGATCCATTCTCAATCCTCTCCACCTTGCTTTCTTCCCCAAAGAACTGAACTATATCAACTCTATCTATAAGGTCCCATGTACTGTGTCTTCCAATCAGTTCCCCCCCCCCATGGGTAACAGCAGCAAAAGCTTAGAGACAGAGAAGAGAATAAAGTCAGATTATTCACTCCCCTGATTTCCTCCTCTCAGTTCTTCTCAAACTGGCTGAGTCACTCAACAGATGATCATTGTTTCTCTCATAGTGGCCTGTACTCTTTATGTATCTCTAACTTTAGTGGCCTTTACCTTAATTCATCCATTTAAGAATTATATAGATATCATATATATCATAGATATCATAATATCATAGTATTATGATAGATTCACTACTGTTAGTCAGGGCTTCCTATATTATTCTTTTAATTCCTTTTTACTTTGATCACACCTTTGTAATCCATCTCTTTGTATTTAAATAAATCTGGAGTTGTTCCAAATTGTACCTCAGTTGGGACTCTGAATAATATATCCACTAATATACTACCTTGTTCTTGTATCTTTAACCAAAGTTATAACACACACACACGTAATTTTTCTACATATAAATAATTTACATAACCTATGTATTCAAACCAAACATGCCCAAAATTGAATCTATCATCTTCCTCCCTGAAAGCCATACTCCAAGAGATTAATTTGACTCCCTCATTCTCACTAGTAATATTAATATAATTGCTACATTTTATTAAAATGATTCTTAAATTAATCCCACTTCTGCCAACTTTGCCACTCTCTCTTAGGTTACTTACTCAGATTTTCTCGTTTAAGTTTTGACAATAGCCTCCTAACTGGTATCCCCATATCCTGGCTCACTGGAAAAGAATTTGTCTTCCATACTAGTAGCATGAGCTATTCTGTCTTGTAAAATTGCCCCAGAAACTTTTCTAAGGTATTCTGTCATTAGAGAATACAACTCTAAAGACCTGACAAAACATAGAGCTTGTCTCTTGATATGGTTCCCATGGTTGTCCCGCAATCCCATATCCCTGTGCCAGATTTCATTTGCTCCTTAATTTATGGGAATGCTACATTTAAATTCTTCTGAACAAACTCTCTATATTTTATTCCATTTCTCTATGGTTTGCACATGTTATTTTCATAGCCTAGAATATCACTTGAGTTTCATCTAATCTTATATGAATTCCACCTCTGTGAAGTGTTCCTGATAACAAAAAGACTTCATAAACTTTCTTCTATACTAGATATGTAGAAAGGAGCTCTGGTGGTGTAGTAGTTAAAGCATTTGGCTTCTAATTGAGAGTTGGTGGCTTGAATCCACTAGCTGCTCCATGGGAGAAAGATGAGGCAGTCCACAAAGATTTACAGCCTTGGAAACACTGTGAAGCGGATATGCTCTCTGTCCTATAGGGTAACTATGACTCAGAATTGATTTGATTGTCATGGAGAGATGTGTGTGTATATATGTGTGTGTGTGTGTGTGTGTGTGTGGTAACATTTTATTTATTTATATGGTTTTTATACTTTGCTGACCTTAAAACTCTCAAGTGCGGTGACCATTTGAGAAAGCTACTTCAGGTTTCATGAAACTGGAACCACCTTCTCAGCAAGTATTGATCCTTCACAATTGTGTGCTCTTCATACAAAGAACATATTGAAGAAA
>NW_006921609.1:20432059-20490512 GCF_000298275.1 Orycteropus afer afer | reverse complement strand
TTCCTTCCAAGGAGTGGCTGGTGAGTTTGAACTGCCAGCCTTCGGGTTAGCAGTCAAATGCCTTAGGCACTATGTTACCAGAGCTCCCATCTTCCTCTTAGACAAAGGAAAAATTTTCTTTTTCCATGCACCAGAGAAAGAAATCAATATCATAGGCGTGATGGGATCTTAAATGTTCATATCTTTCCTTTTTGGCTTGCTTGCTACAGTTATGCTAAAAAATATTACACCTAATCCTAATTAATTTCCCTGGAGTCCCAAATTCCTATCCTATAAAATTAAAGGTTAATGCTCTATGTAAGTTCTTTTTTAACACTAGAACCAAGAGTTACCTGTTCTTCAGAAATCAAGGTGGTCATTTATTTATTCATTTTTACTGACTAAGTTGTGCTTAATTTCCAAACACTATCGACCATCCATATATGATAGCTTTGTGTACTTCAGAATGTGCCAGGATTGCATAAATCTTGCAAACCTCATTAATTCCTTCCCAGATAAATCCCACTAATAAAGATTAAACTTGGCTAATTGAAGCTCACATTTGGTTTAAAGTTAAAATATAAACAGAAGATAATTTGTGAGTAGTAAGTACACAACACACAGATTAGTACAATTGATTTCAACTCATATACAACTTTCTTCTCTATTAGGCAAGCAATATTAATTAGAATGCAATCCTGTGTGATTTTAGGGAAGATGTAACTATTTACAACTACTTTTTGAAAATTATCCTTTATTAATGCCAGAGAAGACACATTTCATGTAACTAAGTTTGAAGTTTAGAAAGCTATCCATATGTTTTCTTCAGGGAAGATTCATGGTTCCTCATGACAAATATTCAGCTGTGAATCATAAACTTAAAAACTTAAATACATCAAGAATACCTTATACAAAACAATTATGACATCATAAATGTTCATTAATAACTACATAAACCTTAATATTATTTAAAAAATTAAAAATTAATCACAGAACACTTGAAGGAATAAGTCATCTTTTTTTTTCTTTTGCAAATAAAATGGAGAAAATGTTGTCTAGAAAGTGTATAGTTAAAAGCACAAACAAATTTAAAAATAAATAGATAAATTTCTGAAGTTCTTTCAAGGTTTTTATAGTCCCAACTCATAGCAACCCCTCCTTTGGTTTCCGAGGTGATGTCTCTACAGAAGTTGATTGCCCAGTCCTTTTTCCCAGGAATGGCTGTTGGGTTTGATGCCAGCCTTCTGGTTAGCAGTCAAATGCCTTAGGCACTATGTCACCAGAGCTCCCTCCTTGACAGGAGACAATTGTAAATATAATATGTTGTGAAATTAATAGTCTGTTTTATATAATTAACCAACTAAATAGGTAGATGAAAGGATTTACATAGAAAGCATTTTAAAGCATGACATATCAAAACAAATGTATATGTTATAGAGTTGAATTTAACATTTCCATGATTTAGAAAAACACTAATAATAATTGTGATAGTTAAGCTGGTGTGTCAACTTGTCTGAGCCTAGTTTTGATTGGCTGGTAAGCTAGTGGTAGTTATTACCCATAATGAGACTGGCAATCAACTCCAAGGTGAAACTTACCACAAGCAGCTGAGTAGCTGCTTTAGGGATGTGGTCTGCATCCTATACGTAAGAAGAAACTTTAAGAATGCTCTGCTACTTTTGGCCTGCTTGAATCTTGCATGTAGCCAAATTATATTCAACATCCTGCTGTGTTGTTTGCCAATCTTGGGTCTCTTAGTGGACTTGAATCAATGTCTAGCCATGTGTTTTTTTGTTGTTGTTGTTGTTGTTTGTTTTGTTTTTTAATATCCTGACTATGCCATTTTATTTGTCGACCTTGGGCTTGTTGGCCTCAGCAGCCAACAGCTGCCTGAGCAGGCCAGGAGCAAGAGGCAGAGCTGAAGCCCAAGGTTGAGGGGTTTTTACTCATCCCTTAGAGCCAGGCACTTTGAATTTGGACTTCTAGCCTCCAAAATTGTAAGAGAATAAACTCCTGTTTATTAAGGCCATCTCATTTGTGGTATATTTTCTGTTAGAGTGGTAGTAGTATTAATTAACCAAACCAATATCAATAGACTTCCAAAAAATTGAGCCCCAAGACCAAATCTCCAGAAGCAGTACACAGAAAGTGCACTTCAGTCAAATTCCCAGGACTACAAGGTCCACCACTTATTAACTCATTTATTCTAAGCTTCTTCTTCTTTATATATCTCAATAAATCCATAAGCTATTTTATCACTAAGCTAAGATGAAAAATGTAAAATACAGAAGCTAGTCCATTATATGAGCTTGATAAATGTTTGTTATTATTGTGTCAGTTGCAGAGGTGGTAGTAGTAGTATTTTGTTCCCTAGGATTGAAAATTTCCCTGTGCCCTTAGAGGTCTTTTGAGGGGAAAAATAAGGAAGAATAACTGACTCATGTAAACATTAGTTATCTCTCAAACTGGTGTTCTTGTTTTTTTTTTTTTTTGTGATCATATCTTAGACCTTCACATTTTGTTATTCTACCACTTAGGAAGCATTTCTCACCATCTCAGTCTTTGTAATCCTGAACATGCTTTGGCTTAATTTCTTCTTGATATCTTCCATAATTATACTAGGTAAAATTGACTTCTTCCTCTACAGCTGGTATTATGCTTCACTTACAGTTTTTTAATGCTTATTGTTTCCTGAAGTCATGGTTATCTCATTTTCTCTTAACAGAAAACCTAATGTAGGGATTATTATTCCCATTTTTCAGATGAAGGTATTAAGAGTTATATATATTCCCAGTCCAAAGACATCCAAGAGGAAGTGGATAAAAGTGGCTGAATCAGGTCACCAGTGTTGTGACCACTTTCCAAAATCATTCTTCCTCATTGTCTCAAGTGTCAGAAGTGCCACTAAGATTATTTTTTGTTGCACTATTAGAATTCATGGCTTATCTTTCTTAGCAAATTATTAGCTTCTGGAAGCCAACTTTTTCCTACCACAAGTTTTTTCTATAAGAAAGCCAATCAAAAAATAGAGAAAGGAGGAAAAAAAATATTTTTTCATCTAACTTTGCCACACTCAAGAAATACTCTCTCAGGAGAAAAGTGAATGGAGAAATTGGAAGACTATAAAGATTCAGTAAATTGTAATAACTTTCATATCTGAATCTGTGGCAAGCCGCTACTGATGATACCTGTCAACTTTCACAGAGATGAGATAAATAGTAACTATTATCACAGATTCTAAAACTTTTATTTCCTCTGAAGGTTGACATGGTACTTTCTTTGAAGTCACAAGTCCTGTTAAAACTGCTGCAATCAATACTGCAATTAAAGGATACTCAAATAAAAATCCAAACTCACTGCCATCAAGTTGACTCCAACTCATAGTGACCCCCATTGAGTTTCCAAGACTATAAATATTTATAGAAGAAAACTGACTCATGTTTCTTCCATGGAGTGGCTGGTGGATTCAACTCACCAACCTTTATGGATGGCAGCCAAATGCTTTAACCATTACACCACCAGAGTTAGTAAAGGAGACAAGTAGCTCAAAACCAGTACTCTCCCATCAGTTTATTATACTGTGGTGGCTTGCATATTGCTGTGATGCTGGCAGCTATGCCACCACCACTAGTTCAAATACCAGTAGGGCTTCCCATGGTGGACAGGCTTTTGTAGAGCTTCTACAGTAAGACAGACTAGGAAAATGTGGTGATATGCTGACATGGCAAAACTCAAAATAAAAAGAAACAGGTGCAAACATTCATTAATAATCAGAATGTGGAATGAACAAACTGAATCTAGGAAAATTGGAAGTCATCAGAAATGAAATGGAATGTATAAATATCGATAATGTACACATTAGTGAGCTAAAATGGACTGGTTTTAGCCATTTTTAATTGGGAAAGCATATGATCTACTATGGTAGGAATGACAAATTGAAGAGGGATAGTGTCACATTCATTGTCAAAGGAACATTTCAAAGTCTATCCTGAAGTATAATGCTGTGAGTCATAGGATAATATCCATATGCCCACAAGGAAGACTCAGTTAGTACTATTATTAAAGTGTAGGTGCCAACCATTAATGCCAAAGATGAAGAAATTTAAGATTTTTACCAATTTCTACAGCCTGAATTTGATCAAAAACAATTGATCTCCATTAATAATCACCAGTGACTAGAATGAAAAAGTTGCATTTTGCAGCAAACAAGAAGGATTAGTAATTGGAAATTATGGTCCTGGTTTTAGAAATGACACCAGAGATCACATGACAGAATTCTGTGAGATCAATGACTTGCTCATTGCAAATATTTTTTTTTTTCAGCATCATAAAAGAAGACCGCACAAGTAAACCTCATTGGATGGAATATACAGGAATCAAATTGACTACATCTATGGCAAGAGATGATTGAGAAGCTCAATATCATCAGTTTGAAAAAGGCCAGGGGCAACTGGGGAACACAGCATGAATGAGCAAGGTCAAGCTGAAGAAAATTATACAAATATAGAACAGCCAAAGTATGACCATAAGTATATCACACCTGAATTTGGAGACCATCTCAAGAATAGATTTGACACACTGAACATTAATGACTACATGAGTTGTGGGATGATATCAAAGACATAACATATGAAGAAAACAAAAGGTACTTTAAAAAGGCAGGAAAGAAGAGAAAAGAAAAAGAACCAAAATGGATGTCAAAAGAGACTTTGAAACTTTCTCTTGAATATATTGTTGTTGTTGTTGTTGTTATGTGCCATCAAGTCGGTTCCTACTCATAGAGGCCCCTTCATGGGTTTCTGAGGCAGTATCACTACGGAAGTAGATTGCCCAACCTTCCTTCTGAGGAGTGGCTGGTGGGTTTGAACTGCCAGCCTTCTGGTTAGCAGTCATGTGCCTTAGGCACTATGCTACCAGAACTCCTTCTCTTAAACATAGAGTGGCTAAAGTGAAAGGAGGAAATGATGAAGTAAAAGAGCTGAACAGAAGACAAAAAAAGAGCTGAGAAGAAAAAGTAAAGTATTACAAGGAAATGTGTAAAGGCCTGGATTTAGGAAACCAAAAGGAAGATCATGCTTAGCATTTCTCAAACTGATGTAACTGAAGAAAAGAATTCAAGTCTTGAGGTGCAATATTGAAGGATTCCATGGGCAATTTATTGAATGATGCAGGAAGCACCAAAATAGTAAAGAAGGAGTCACTGTACAGATGAGAATTAGTTGATGTTTAAACATTTTAAGAGGTAGCATATAATCAAGAACAGATAGTATTGAAAGAAGAAGTTCAAATGCCACTGAAAGTTTGGCAAAAAAACAAGTTTCCAGGAATTGGTAAAATAGCTATTGAGATGTTTCAGCAAGTGGATGCAATGTTGGAAACCTTCACTCAGCTATGCCAAGAAATACAAAAGACAACTAACTATCCAGCCAACCTCCTAGAAGAGATCCATATTTTGCCCATTTACTAGAAAAGTGATTAATCAAATATGGAAATTATCAAAACAAAATCATTAAAATCATGTACAATTAAAATGTTGCTGAAGATAATTCAAACACCACTGCAGCAATCTATCAACAAGGCGTTATGGGAAATTCAAGCCCAGTTCATAAGAGGACATGGAATTAGGGATATCATTTGTGATGTCATACATATCTTGGCTGAAAGCAAAGAATACCAGAAAAGTGTTTACTTGTGTTTTATTGACTATGCAAAGGCAATTTTAAGTATGTGTATCATAACAAATTACATATAACATGGTGAAGAATGGAGAATTCCAGAACACTTCATTGTGCTCATGAGGAACCTATAGAGAGATCAAGAGACAATAATTTGAACAGAATAATGGGATACTGTGTGGTTTTAAATCAGGAAAGATGTGTGTCACAGTTGTATCTTTTTGCCATACTCATTCAATCTATATGCTGAGCAAATAATCTGAAAAGCAGGACAATATTAAGAAGAATGTAGTATCAAGATTGAAGGAAGACTCATTAACAACCTGCAATATTCAGATGAAACAACCTTAATTGCTGAAAGTGAAGAGGGTCTGAAGCACTTACTCATGATCAAAGACTATAGTCTTCAATATGGATTCAATGTCAACATAAAGAAAGCAAATATCCTCACAACTAGACCAATAATCAACATCATGATAAATGGAGAAAAAGTTGAAGTTGTCCAGGATTTCATTTTACTTGGATCCACACTCAACGACCATGCAAACAGTAGTCATGAAATCAAACAATGTATTGCATTGGACTCAAAGGAAGGTTGGGCAATCTACTTCTGTAGCGAGACTGCCTCAGAAACCCAAGGAGGGATTGCTATGAGTCGGGTCCGACTCAAAGGCACATAACGACAACACCACCAACATTGCATCGGACAAATCTGCTGCAAAAGACTTCTTAAAAGTGTTAAAAAGCAAAGATGTCATTTTGAGGACTAAGGTTCTCCAGTCCCAAGCCATGGTATTTTCAATTGCCTATATGCAAGCAAAAATTGGATAATGAATGAAGAAAACTGAAGAATTGATCCACTTATGTTGTTGGCAAAGAAAATTGAATATACCTCAGAATGCCAGAAGAAGAAACAAATCCGTCTTGGAAGAAATACAGCCAGAATGTTCCTTAGAAGCAAGGATGCTGAGAGTTCATCTCATGTATTTTAGACCTTTTGTCAGGAGGAACCAGTCCCTGGAGAAGAACATCATGTTTGGAAAAGTCGAGAATCAGTGAAAAAGAGAAACACTCTCAATAAGATGGATTGACACAGTGACTGCAGCAAAGGGATGAAGCATAGCAATGATTATGAGGATAGTCCAGGACTGGGCAGTGTTTCATTCTGTTGTGCATAAGTTTCCTATGAGTCATAAGCTACTCAACAGCACCTAACAACAAGAACAGTAACTGAAGAATGAGCCCTGGTGGTGTAGTGATTAAGTACTGCTGAAAGGTTTGCAGTTTGAACTCACTAGCCGCTCTGTGGGAGGAAGATGAGGCAATCTGCTTCCACAATTATTTAAAGCCTGGGAAACTCTATGGGGCTGTTCTAGTCTGTCCTATAGGGTCACTATGAGTCAGAATCTCCTAAATGACAAGGTGTTCTGGTTACCTAGAGCTGCTCTGACAAGAACATACCACAAATGGGATGGCCTTAACAAACAGGAGTTTATTCTTACAGTTTGTAGGTTTTAAGTTCAAGTTCAAAGTGCCAGGCTCTAGGGGCTGGGTGAAAACCCTCAAACTTGGGGTCCAGCTCTGCTCCTGCTCCCGGCCCACTGGACCTAGAGGCATTTCTTCACTCAGACAGCTGGTAGCTGCTGAGGCTGACAAACCCAAGGTTGACAAATAAAAAGGCACCATCCTGATATTACCAAAGCACACGGCAGGCAATTAATTTAAGTCCATTATAAGTCCCAAGGTCTGCAGAGCATGGCAGGCTGGGGAACAATGACATGGCTACACGCAGGGTCCAAGTGTGCCATAGACTAGAGACCATTCCCTGCTGCTTATATACAGGAAGCAGACCACATACCCAAAGCAGCCACTCAGCTGCTTGTGGTAGATCTCACCATGGAGTTGATTGCCAGTCTCATCATGGGGAATAACTACCACCAGCTTCCCAGCAACTCAACCAGGCCCAACCAAGTTGACACAAAAACATAACCACCACACAAGGGATTTGGTTTGGTTTGGTAGTACCTGAAGGATTTTATAGTAGCTAATACCTGGAGGAATTGATCAAACAGATCCAATTTTATTTTTCTTTAAATAGTAATACAAAATTCAAAATTATAATATAAATATATTGCACATGCACACACACACACACACACACAAATCTCACTAAGAGGAATAAATTCCAAAGATAGCAGTCAAAAAATACATGCGGATTTTATATAAATATGAAAATATTTAAGTTGCCATCTGTAGAAATAAAGAAATTAGACATTATTCCCAATAAACAGTATCAAAGAGAGAAGTCCATTATATTTTACATATTTGGTAGGTTCCGAAGAGAACTGACATGATGTTTTACACTTCTGTATTTTTATCAGTAAAATTAAGGTATCAATGGCAAGTTAACATAACAGTGAAGATAAGCATTTCTAGTAACTTTTACTTAACAGTAAGTCTTTGATTCACCTGCACAAATTCACTAACTCATTAGATGTGATATAACTAATTTTATTTCTTAAAATATAGTGCCTCAATATTTTGCCCTATGAAATAAGGCAAATTATTTCATATATTAGAGTTGCATTGCATCTTAAATAAGATTGTAGAAAGTGTATAAGTGGCAAAAGTAAAGAATTCCCCAGTGTTTGAGGACAAGACTAGGTACAGGTAATCCTGTGAATCTCAAAGTCATAAAGATTCTATTTCAAATAAATATATTGCTCACATACCATATTACTTTGTGCTATGTTCTCATATTAATTTTCTCATTGTTGTTGTTGTTGTTATGTGCCGTCGAGTCAGCCCCGACTCATAGCAACCCCTCCTTGGGTTTCCGAGGCAGTATCACTACGGAAGTAGGATTGCCCAACCTTCCTTCCAAGGAGTGTAATGTACTATTATTTAGTGACATTTTTGTTGCATGTGATAGATGTAACTCAAGCTAGCTTAAGTAAACAAGAAGAAATAAATTATAAAGAAATCAAGGAGAGAAGATGTCTTATGGAACCCAAGCAGAGTTGCAGGTGGAACTCAGAAATTGACAAACAGAGAAATATAAATATATAAGATTTTCCTTCTATCAGTGCTATTTCTTTTGCAAGGCTTCATTATTCTCTCTGGTTCTTTATCCATAAAGGATATAATGGCCACACCACAGCTCCTGATTTTACATGTTAAACATTGTCCATAGGAAAGAGTCACTTGCTACATCATTATCAGTTCCAAAATACCAAAAATGATAAACTGGTTGGCATAGATTGTGTCAGGTGTTCAATCCAACCTAATTGTCAATCCTAGGAAGAAATATTATGTTACATTATATGGCTACAAGAAGTTACTCTGACAAATAGAGACAGTAATCACAAATTTAAAAAATAACCCAAACTATATTAATTCATGTGGCCACCTACAGTTGTAATCCAAAGAGCCATTAGGCATTCTCCCTAATCCATTTAAAGAAATCAAACATACCTAAATTCTCAGGAAACTATGAACTCCTCAACATTTTTGTAGTGTGTCTGAGACTATTTCCACATATACCAAATTAAACTAACAGTGACTGCATGGAGAATAAGAAAAGAATAGCAAAAAAAAAAAAAAAACACCTTATACATTAAAAATGAGTCAATGAATAGCCAGCATTGTTCAACAGAAAATGACTGTCATGAATATTCAAGTCCTAAACAGGTGTGTGCTCTAGTGTAATGTGAGCGATTATCCTGGATCTACCAAATCCTGGATGAAATAATTATCAAGACCACTCAGCTATCTTTACTTTACTTTTATGCATACCCCACAGTCATATAACATACTAAATCAATTTCCCTGGTACCTTTATGTGAGGAAAATGACCTCAACAATAGACCCAGAGTTTCTCATAACCAAAAAAAGTATTATCCCTAATCTAAATGAATCCCCAACCAATTTATAAATGAGTGATATATATTTAAGTTTTCATGAGTTAGTGCTTTAAACCAATCACCTCTGAGTTAACCAATTCCTAAATCATTGCTATAGTTATGCAATATATATAATACATACATACATACATACATAACCTATATATATATGTACGTTTACTGACAGGGAGAAAAATGCATTCTAAAGATCAAAGAAGTGTGTTTTATTTAGATAATACAGACAGATCATAATGACTTAATATTTACTTAAATAGAAAAATTATTCTCTTGTACTGACAAGTTTTCTTATAAAACTCATTTAAGAGCTCATTTAAGACATCACATTTCAACAGGTAACTAAGACTAATATCTATTGATAAGATATCTAAGTGAACATTCTTTTATCAAGGAAACTCATACAAATAAGATGCTAAGTGTGTGTTATAAAGAAAGCTTTGTGGATTGAAAATGACTGATTCAAAATTGTACCACATCTATTTAAAATGTTAATAAATTGCTTCCAAAAAACTATTACTTTCAAACTACAAAAGAGCAGATATATTGTATGCAATCTATTTTGGAGCAGTTGAGAAACATAAATTTTGATTGAAAAAAGAGTTCCAATTTATTCTCTTTAGAAATGTTGAGACTTGATTTTAGAATTATTAATAATAATTATAGGCAAAGAATTTGGAAGGTCATCAGATAAAAGTGTGAAAATTAGAGAACTTCAGAATTTTTTAAATTAGTAGTTTTCAGTTGTATTTTAGTTATAAAACATTTCTTAAAAAAGTGTATGTCAGAACACAGTACATAAAACCAATACAAGCTGAGTATACACTTGGCAAAAGGAAAGGATACATATATAGGGCACTTGAGCCCACTCCTTCCTGTACAGGCTATCTTTGAGTTATCTTCAGTGAAATCACTAGAAAATGGGGGGGGGGGACCGAAGAGGGGTGCCTGAGGAAGACCACACCACGTGCCATTTTCAGAGGGAAAGACACCAAAATGATTATTTATGCAATGTTTCCACAAAAATTTATTATTTTTTTATAAAAATATCCTTGTAGTTAGTTATAACAAAAAATATTTTTTTGTAAGCCCTGTATCAATATACCTGCAAAGCTAAAATTCAATGCTAATTTACTTCTTGAACTTTCTAACTCTGGTCAGAGCTGTCATTATCACCAAATTATGATGATAATTCAAATCTGAAATTGTGTCTTGTGATTGTCTGCCCATGTTACAAGCATGCACTGTTGTTTTCATTGCTGTATGTGTTTTTAAAGTCATTTGATGATTTTTCTCAAATTTTCTAATATTTTAGCTACAATATTGTGGTATTGTTATTTGTTGACATATATCTATAACTTTTTTGAGATCGATGTAGTAATTAAAGGAGAAATATCTAAAAATTATTCTGCTTAGTTACTAATAACTCTGCAATTAATAAAGTAGTTAAAAGTAGGAAGATTTTACAAGCCAATTTTGTTGTTATTACTCATACAATCTAAGAAATACTGCCTTTAAGCTATTTAAAACTATATTTATTACTTATTAATCTATTCTAAAATTGATAATAAACATTAATAAGGATTCTCCATGGTCTGGTATAGGAGGAAGTCCGTGGGTGGAGTGACACCATGAGTTTTTTCTCTGTTCCTAATTATTGGTTTTTAAGTTATTGGCCTGAATGACTTTGAATATCATGTTCTTAGTTTGAATCTCTTCCCATCTGTTCTTTCTGCTAACAGTGATTTTTCACTTTCAAACCCAAGTTCCAAATTCACATACTCCTCTTTCTGTTCTTAGATAAGGAAACTCTGGTATGCACACTTGCTGATACTTCTACCTTCATGTTCAATCCCAAGGAAAGATAGTATGCAGTTCAAACCATCCTACTATTATGTAAGTCTGATATGATAGGTATAGAGTAATACTCAGAAAACACAAAGTCTCTAGAATCTGAGACTTAGAATCAATTCTGTATTTTACCTGAGAGTTTTGGATCACAGATCAGAGATGTAAAGAACTTATCATAATGGCATCTCACCTAAACTCTGGACAGGTAATACCTGAAACCGCAAACATTGTCAATATTCTTCAATGTCTGAGACAATTATATAGTGGAGGATGTTGTTGCTGGTGTTGTTATGTGCTGTCGAGTCAGATCCAACTCATAGCGACCCCTCCTTGGGTTTCCGAGGCAGTATCACTACGGAAGTAGATTGCCCCATCTTCCTTCTGAGGAGTGGCTGGTGGGTTTGAACCACCAGCCTTCTGGTTAGCAGTCAAGTGCTATCAAGCTGTAATTTAGTCAGGTTGCCAAAAATGAAATGGTAATAAATGAAAGAAAATAAAAATAAGTCCCACACCAGACATCTATAATATTTCAATGGGTCACTTTTCTAACAAAGGTTTTGCTTAGATTCTAAGACACATGAAATTCTGTTGTCAGATCTCTAAAGTTTGGCTCTCATTTCATCTCCTTATCAGTAGTAGCTCTGGGTTGTCAAAGTGGTGTGTTTCATAGACTTCAAATTCTTTCCAAACCTGCTTCTAGTCTCTGACTATATCTAAACACAAAACATGCTATTGATAAGTCCTGCCTTTGAGAATTTTGTAAGTTAGAAAACAAAACCTCAACGTCTGGTGGTAAGTATGTAAATAAAATGCACAGGATGCATAAAAAATTCAGAAGGATTACTGTCACAGATAAATACAGTTTTGTAAAAGAAAAAAGACAATCTTGAAAAGCAATGCAGACAAAAGACAAACAAGTGCTTTCTAAGCAGAATGGATGGAAAACAGGGTCAAAAGCATGCATAATAGGTAAAACATTAGTCCCTAAAATATAAATTTTACTATTTTAAGGAAAATGCTAATTAAGAATATGGGACACAAGAATGCTGGGTGTGAGAGACAAACATGAAGAGGAGTGAAGGGATGTTGTTGCTGTTGTTGTTAAGTGCAGTTGAGTTGGCTCTGACTCATAGCGACTCTATGTACGACAGAACAAAACACTGCCTGGTCCTGCACCATCCTTACAATCTTGGCTATGCTTGACCTTATCATTGCAATCATGTCAATAAATCTCATAGAAGGTCGTACTCTTCTTCCCTCACCCTCTACTTTACCAAGCATTATATCTTTCTCCATCTTTTCTGACAAGATGAGCAAAGTATGTGAGACAAAGTCTGGCCATTCTCACTTCCAAGGAGCATTCTGGCTACAATTCTTCCAGGACAGATTTGTTCATCCTTCTAGAGGTTCATGGTATTTTCCATATGTTTTGCCAACATCACAGCTCAAGGGTATTAAATCTTCTTTGGTCTTCCTCATTCATTGTCCAGGTTTCACATGCATATGAGGGAATAGAAAATACAATGTCTTGGGTCAGGACCACCTTAGTCTTCAATGTGACAAGAAGTCTTTTGCAGCAGATTTGCCCAGTGCAATATTATGTGTAATTTCCTGATTGCTGCTTCCACGGGTGTTGACTGTGGATCCAAGTAAAATGAAATCCCTGACAACTTCAATTGTTCTCCATTTTTCATGTGTTGCTTATTTATACAGTTGTGAGGGTTTTTTTTTTAATGTTGAAGTATAATTCCTACTGAAGACTGTAGTCTTAATCTTCATCAGTAAGTGCTTCAAGTCATCTTCACTTTCAATGAGCAAGGTTGTGTCATCTGTATATTGCAGGTTGTTAATAGTTCTTCCTCCAATCCTTATGCTATATTTTTCTTCCTATAGTTCAGTTTCTTGGATTATTTGCTCAACATATAGATTAAATAAGTATGGTGAAAGGATACAACTGTGACACACACCCTTCCTGATTTTAAACCATACAGTGTCCCCTTGTTCTGATTAAATGACAACCTTTTGGTCTGTGTACAGATTACTCATAAGAACAATTAAGTGTTCTGGAATTCCTGTTCTTCTCAATGTTATCTATAATTTGTTATGATCTACATAGTCAAATACCTTGGCATAGCCAATAAAATGCAGGCAGACATCTTTCTGTTATTCTTTTTTTTCAGAAAAGACATATGACATCAGCAATGATATCCCTCATTCCATAGCCCCTTCTGAATCCATCTGGCATTTCTAGAATTCCCTGTCAATATACTCATGCAACCAGTTTTGAATTATCTTCCAGAAGATTTTACTTCCATGTGATATTAATGACATTGCTCAATAATTTCCACATTCTGTTGAATCACATTTCTTTCAAATAGGCACAAATATTGATCTCTTCCAGTGAGTTGGCAAGATAACTGTTTTCTAAAGTTCTTGGCATAAATAAGTAAATACCTCGAGCACTCCACCTATTTGTTGAAACATCACAATGGGTATTCCATCAATTCCTGGTGCTTTGTTTTTCACCAATTCCTTCAGTGTTCTTGATCATGTGCTACCTCCTGAAATAGTTGTACATAGAGCAATTCCTTTTTTTTACATTGACCCTGTGAATTCCTTCCAACTTCTTCTTCTTCTTTTTTTTTTTTTTGTAAAGATGTTTGTTTGTCTCTGAGGAGCTACTCCAACCCTGACCTCTGTTTCTTCTGTAATGTATGTGGATAATTTTGTAGCACAAGTGAGTATGTAAGATTATCTTCAGCCAAATATATTCTTGATCTTGGGTATACTCCTCTTTGCCTTCCCACACCTGATTTTCTCATCTGTCTATGCATTTACCCATAGCCTTTTGTTTGTTGCCAGTAGTAATGCAGTGTTGTGCATTTAATAGTATTTGCCTCTGTTGTCTATATCTTTTGTGCATATTTCTGTGTCTTTCTTTTCCCTAATGTCACCATGCTGGTCACAGACCCTTTCCATAGTAGCCCCTCCTCTCACCTAAATCAACATATGACCCCAAAACTAGTCTGAAATTTTCCTTCCTCTTCCTTCCCATCACCAGTACCAACAAAGTGAATTTCTTTCCCTGAGTAAAACTTGCCCTGACTTTTTACAATAATGGACTTATGCAATATTTGTTCTACCATGATTGACTTATTTCACTCAGCATAATATCCTTCAAATTCATGCATGTTGCGAGATGATTCGTGTGTTCTTCGTTATTCTTTAATGTTTCATTGTATTCCATTGTGTAGATGCACCATTGTTTGGATATTCATTCATCTGTTGATAGGCATTTAGTTTGTTTTAATCTCTTTGCATAGCCAATAAAACAGAAAAGGCAAAGGGGATAGGAACAGATTGAGGAGTCAACTGCAGGGAGCCAGGTGAGGAGAGGGAACCCAGGACTCTCCCCAGAAGCAGCGAGGTAAGAAGCAGGGAGAGGACAGAATAGGCAAAGGGGACTGGAACAGATTGAAGAGTTAGTCACAGGGATCCAGGTAAGGGTGGTTGGAAGAGTTTCCAACAGCTAAAGTAGTCAAACATGTTTGTCAGTTTGTCCTACTGTGGTGACATGTTGTTGTGAGTCTTGAGGCTGTGCCACTGGTGTTTCAAACCCAGTGAGGTGCACCTGTTGCACAGGTATATGCTTGGGTTGCAGATTGGGACAGACTAGGAAGAAGGGGAGGCCATACACTTCTCAAAAAATTGGCCAGGGAAAACCTTATGAATAGCAGAGAAACACTGTCTGATACATTACTGTGCAACTTTATGAATAGTCAAGAAACATTGTCCAATACAGAGGAGGAGGATGAGTCACTTAGCTTAGAAAGCTCTCAAAGTAGGACTCGGAAAGAGCTGCATTATCAGAGTAAAATAGCCTTACTCATATGGATGAGGTAAAGCTTTTGAGACCTCCATTTGCTAACATGGCACCATTCAAATTGAAGAGAAACAGTAGCAAACATACAGTAATTATCAGGACATGGAATGTATGAAGTATGAATCTAGAAAACTGGAAGTTGCAGAAATGAAATGGAATGCATAAAGATTGATATCCTAGGCATTAGTGAGCTGAAATGGATGGGTTTTGGCCATTTTTAATCAGACAACCATATGATCTACTGTGCTGGGAATGACAGTTTAAAGAGGAATGGCATGGCATTCATCATCACAAAGGATGTTTCAAGATCTGTCCTGAAGTACAATGTTGTCAGTGATAGGATAATATCCATACACCTACAAGGAAGATCCATTAATACGACTATTATTCAAATTTACGTACCAACCACCAAAGCCAAAGATGAGGAATTTGAAGATTTTTATCAACTTCTGCAGTCTGAAATTGACCAAACTTGTAATCAAGATGTGTTAATTATCACTGGTAACTGGAATGCAAAAATTGGAAACAAAGAAGAATTACCGGTAGTTGGAAAATTTAGCCTTGGTGACAGAAATAATGCTAGAAATCGCATGGTAGAATTTTGCAAGACCAACAACTTGTTCACTGCAAACACCTTTCTTCAACAACACAAATGGCGGGTCTACACATCGGCTTCACCAGATGGAACACATAGGAATCAGATTGACTACATCTGTGGCAAGAGGCAGTGGAAAAGCTGAATATCTTCAGCCAAAACCAGGCCAGGAGCTGATTGTGGAACAGACCACCAACTGCTCATATGCAAATTCAACTTGAAGTTAAAGACAATTAAAACAAGTACACAAAAGCCAAAATTTGATCTAGAATATATCCCTCTTGAATTTAGGGACCATCTAAAGAATAGGTTTGATGCATTGAACGCCAGTGACCAGAAATCAGATGAATTGTGGGATGACATCAAGAGCATCATCTATGAAAAAAAGCAAGAGGTCACTAAAAAGATAACAAAAGAAGAGAATACCCAAATGGATGACAGAAGAGACTCCTCTGAAACTTGCCTTTGAGCAGAGAGTAGCTAAAGCAAATGGAAGAAATGACAAGATAAAAGAATTGAACTGAAGATTTCAAAGAGTAGCTCAAGAAGACAAAGCTAATTACTATAATGAAATGTGCAAAGACCTGGAGTTAGAAAACCAAAAGGGAAGAACATGCTCAGCATTTCTCAAGCTGAAAGAATTGAGGAAAAAATTTAAACCTCGAGTTGCAGTTTAGAAAGATTCTAAGGGCAAAACATTGAATGATGCAGGGTACATCAATAGAAGATGGCAGGAATACACAGAATAACTGTTCCAAAAAGAACTGGTCTATCTTCATCCATTACAGGAGGTGACATATTTTCTAGAACCAATGGTACTGAACGAAGAAGTCGAAGCTGCAATGAAGGAATTGGCGAAGAACAAGGTTCCAGGAATTGACAAAATACCCATTGAGATATTTCAACAAATGGATGACGCACTGGAGACACTCACTCAGTTATGCCAAGAGATTTGGAAGAGAGCTATCTGGCCAACTGACTAGAAGAGATCCATATTTTTTACCCATTTCAAAGAAAGGTGATCCCAGAGATTATGGAAATTATAGAACAATATCATTATTATCTCACACAAGTAAGATCTTACTGAAGATAATTCAAAAATGGTTGCAGCAGTATATTGACAGAGAACTTCCAAAGGTGTAAGCTGGATACAGAAGAGGTCATGGAACAAGGGATATCATAGCTGCTGTCAGATGGATCTTGGTTCAAGGCAAAGAATACCAGAAAGATGTTTACTTGTGCTTTATTGACTATGCAAAGGCATTTGATTGTGTGGATCATGACAAATTATGGATAGCATTGAAAAGAATGGGAATTCCTGAACAGATGATTGTACTCATGAGGAACCTGTACCTTGACCAGGAGGCTGTCGTTCGAATGGAACAAGGGGACATTGCATGGTTTAAAATCAGGGAGTGTGTCAGGGTTGTATCTTTTCCCCATACTTATTCAATCTATATTCTGAGCAAATAATCCAAGAAGCTGGACTATATGAAGAAAAACGTGGCATCCAGATTGGAGGAAGAATCATTAACACCTGAGATACACTGAGGATATAACTTTGCTTGCTGAAAGTGAGGATGACTTGAGACACTTAGTGATGAAGATTGAAGAACACAGTCTGCAGTTTGGATTATGTCTCAACGTAAAGAAAACAAAAGTCCTCACAAGTGGACCAATAAGCAGCATCATGATAAAAGATTGAGGTTGTCAAAGAATTCACGTTGCTTGGTTCTACAATCAAGGCCAATGAAAGCAGCAGTCAGATATTAGATGACATGTAGCAGTGGGTAGGTCGGCTGTGAAGGAAATGTTTCAAGTGCTGAGGAGCAAGGATGTCTCCTTGAGGACTAAGGTGCACCTGACACAGGCCATGATACTTCTAATTGCCTCATATGCATGTGAGAGCTGGACAATAAGGAAGACAGAAGAGTTAATGCTTTTGAGTTTTGGTTCTGGTAAAGAATGCTGAAGGTACCATGGACTGCTAAAAGAACTAACAGATCTGTCCTGGAGGAAGTGCAGCCAAGATGCTCCTTGGAAGTGAGGATGGCCAGACTTCATATCACCTACTTTGGTCATGTTGTCAGGGGGGACAATTCCCTGGAGAAGGATGTCACTCTTGATAAGGTGGAGGGTCGATGAAAGAGGGGAAGGCCTTCGACTAGATAGATTGACATGGGGGCTGTGACAATCGGCTCAAGTATAGCGAGGATCATAGAGCTGACACAGGATTGGGCAGTTTTTCATTCTGCTGTGCATGGGGTCACTATGAGTTGGAAGCGAGTTGGCAACAACTAGCAACAACAACAATCTTTTTGCTATAGTGAATTGTGCTGCAATGAACGTGGGTGTGTATATTTCTATTCATGTCCTGTCTCTCACCTCTTTGGAGTATATTCTTAGTAATGGAATTGCTGGATCAAATAGTATTTCTATTTGCAGTTTTTTTAAGGAAATGACATACCATTTTCCACAATGGTTGTACCATTTTGCAGTTCCACTAGCAGTATATGAGTTCCATTTTCTTTTGATGCTTCCTACATCAGTCAATATTTTGCCCATAGAATCCTTCAATATTGCAATTTGTACCTTTTCCCTTCAGTTCTTTCAGCTTGAGAAATGCCAAGTGTTATCTCCTTCTTTTGTTTTCTGTCTCCAGAAATATCTGCCTATCTATCTGGACATTTCAGTATAATACTTTACTTTATCTTCTGAAGCCACCCTTTAAAGTCTGTTCAGCTCTTTTTTTCAGCATTTCCTCCATTCACTTTAGGTACTCTAAATTCAAGAGCAAGGTTCTAAGTTTCTTCTACATCCATTTTAGTCTTTTCTTTCTTCTTAATGGTCATTTTCTTTCTTCATGTATGATGTACTTGATGTCATCCTTCAACTCATCTCATCTTTAGTCATTGGTGTTCAGTGCATTCAATATGTTCTTCAGATGGTCCCTAAATTTAGGTGGGATATAATCAAGGTTATAGTTTGAGTCTCATGGATTTAATTTAATTTTCTTCAGCATCAACTTGAACTTGTATATGAACAACTGATGGTCTGTTCTACACTCAGTTCCTGGGCTTTCTTTGACTGATGATAATGAGCTTTTCCATCACCTCTTTCCACAGATGTAGTCAATATGTTTTCCGTGTATTCCATCTGGTGAGTTCCATGTATATAGCCATTTACATTGTTGAAAGAAGGTATTTGCAATGAAAGTCATTGTTCTTGCAAAATTCTATCTTGCAATCCAGAGTAATTTTTATTCCCAAGGTCTTATTTTTCAACTACTGGTGATTCTTTAGTTTCCAACTTTTGTATTCCAATCACACATAATAATCAGTACATCTTGATTGGAGGTTTGGTCAATTTCAGACTACAGAAGTTGGTAAAAACCTTCAATATCTTCATCTTTGGTTTTAGTAGTTGGTGCCCGAATTTGAATAATAGTAGTATTAACTCGTCTTCCTTGTAAATGTATAAATATTATATTATCACTGACAGCACTGCACTTCTGGATAGATCTTGAGATGTTCTTTTTGATGATGAATGGAATGCCATTCCTCTGTCATGCCCAGAATGGTAGATTGTATGATTGCCTGATTCAAAATGGTCAATATGAGTCAATTTCAGCTCACTAATGCCTAGGATATGGATCTTCATGTATTCCATTTCATTTTTGACAAGTTTCAATTTTCCTAGAGTCATACTTCATGCATTCCATGCTCCAATTATTAGTGAACATTTACAGCTGTTTCTTCCCATCTTGACTCATGACCCATCAGCAAGTGAAGGTCCCAAAAGCTTTACTCCATCCACTTCATTGAGGTGGATTATAATGTGAAAGGATAAAGGACAGCAAACATGACATGTATTTGTTCCAGTTTTAATCCTGGTATTCCTTAAACATAGCAATCTGAAATGTTCTGATAATTAAAGCAATTATGAATTCTATTTGATTAATCTTTGATGCTTTCAAAAATTTATCCTGTGTCTTTGGCCAGATTCTAGAGAAGAAAACGAGTGAAGCTTATATATATATAAATATGTAGCGCGGGAGAGAGGAGAGGGAGAAATAAGAGAGAGAGATTTGTCTAAAGGAAATGGCTCACCCAGTTGTAGATGCTGTTAAGTTCCAAATCTGTGGGCTTCTACTGATTCACATAGCCGAGGTGCTGAAGAACCCAAAATCAGCAGGTCAAATGGCAGGCTGCTGGCTACTGGGAAGTGGAGGCTGATGAATCCCAAGATCTGCATGCAATACAGAAAACTGCTGGCTCAAGTTGCAGAGGTCAGATGATGATGAACCAGATGCACAATCCAAAGTAAGCAAAAAGGCAGAGAGTTTTGCCAGAACATCCATATATATTGGGTGCAGACCACACCCCTGAGGAAACTCTCCTTCCATTGATTTACTGCTTATAGTAGATTTCATCTTGGAGGTGATTATATTTTATTAGATCCCATTATGAAACTGGAGACAGAGCCACGGGAACCCCAGTAAAGGTGGGGAGATAGGTCAGGCACCCAGATGTGGGAGGCACGGGAGGAGCTAAGGCCAAGAAAGAGCCATGGGAACCCAAGTAAGGGCAGGCAGACAGGCCAGGCACCCAGATATGGGGGGCAGAGGAGGAGCTGGGGCCGAGACAGCCACGGGACCCAGGTAAAGGGAGGGCGGAGAAGTTTAAAACAGCTAAGAAAGACAAACTTGTCTGTCAGTTTGTCATACTGTGTGGCTTGTTTGTTGCTTTGAGGCTTGAAGTTGTGCCACCGGTGTCTTAAATGCCAGCAGGGTTGCACATGTTGCACAGGTTTCAATGTAGCCTAGAGACTGAGACAGACTGGGAACAAGGAAGAGGACATCCACTTCTCAAAAAATTGGCCAGGGAAAACCTTATGTATTCTGCTATTGCACAGAAACAATGTTTGATATGTTACTGGGCAACTTTATGAATAACCCTGAAACATTTTCTAATACACTGCAGGAAGACCAGCCCCTTAGATTGGAAGGCACTCAAAATATGAGTGGGAAAGAGCTGCATCATCAGAGTAGAAACAACCTTAATTATATGGATAAAGTAAAGCTTTTGGGACCTCCTTTTGTTGATGTGGCATGACTCGATTTGAGGAGAAAGAGCTGCAAACAGCCATTAAGAATCGGAGCATGGAATGTACAAACGATGAATCTAGGAAAATTGAAGTTGTCAAAAATGAAATGAAATACATGAAGTTTGATATCCTAGACATTGGTGAGCTGAAATGGACTGGTTTTGGCAATTTTGAACCAGACGACCATATGATCTACTATGCTGGGAAAGACAGTTTGAAGTGGAATGGCATGACATTCATCATCACAAAGGATGTTTCAGGCTCTGTCCTGAAGTACAATGCTGTCAGTGATAGGATAATAGCCATACACCTACAAGGAAGATCAGTTAATACGACTATTATTCAAATTTACACAACAACCCCCAAACCCAAAGATGAAGAAATTGAAGATTTTTATCAACTTCTGCAGTCTGAAATTGACTGAACGTGCAATCAAAATGTATTAATTATCACTGGTGACTGGAATGCAAACATTGATAACAAAGAAGAATTACCAGTAGTTGGAAAATTTGACATTGGTGACAGAAATATTGCTGGAGACCACATGATATAATTTTGCAAGACTAATGACTTATTCATTGCAAATACCTTCTGTTCAACAACACCAACAGCAGCTATACACATGAATATCATCAGATGGAGTACACAGGAGTCAGATTGACTACATCTGTGGCAAGAGGTGATGGAAAAGCTCTATATCTTTAACCAGAGCAAGGCCAGGATCTGATTGTGGAACAGACCATCAATTGCTCATATGTAAATTCAACTTGCAGTTGAAAACAATTAAAACAAGTCCATGAGAGCCACAATATGGCCTTGAATATATTCCTCCTGAATTTAGAGATCATCTAAAGAATACATTTGACCCATTGAACACCAGTGACCAAAAACCAGTAGAATTGTGGGATGATATCAAGAACAGCATCCATGAAGAAAGCAAGAGTTCATTAAAAAGATGAGAAAGGAATAAAAAAAACAAAATGGATGTCAGAAGAGACTCTTAATATTGTCCTTGAGTGGAGAGTAGCTAAAGCAAATGGAAGAAATGACAAGATAAAAGAGCTGAACAAAAGATTTCAAAGAGCATCTTGAGCAGACAAAGCCAATTACTTAAGTGAAGTGTGCAAAGACCTGGAGTTAGAAAACCAAAAAGGAAGAACATTCTTAGCATTTCTCAAGCTGAAAGAACTGAGGAAAAAAAAAATTAAGCCTTGCCTTGCAATATTGAAAGATTCTGTGGGCAAATATTGAATGATGCAGGAAGCATCAAAAGAAGATGTAATGAATACACATTCATTGTACCAAAAAGACCTGGTTCATGTTCATCCATGTCAGGAGGTGGCATATGATCAAGAACAAATGCATTGAAGGAAGAAGTCGAAGCTGCACCGAAGGAATTGGTGAAGAACAAGGCACCAGGAATTGATGGAATAACCATTGAGATGTTTCAACAAATGGATGCCCTGCTGAAGGCACTCACTTGGTTATGCCAAGAGATTTGGAAGACAGCTACCTAGCCAACTGCCTGGAAGAGATCCATATTGTACCCATTCCAAAGAAAGGTGATTCCACAGAATGTGGAAATTATGGAACAATATCATTACTATCACATGCAAAGTAAAATCTTACTGAAGATATTTCAAAAATGATTGCATCAATATTTGCACAGAGTACTTCAAGAAATGCAAGCTAGATTCAGGAGAGGATGTAGAGTCAGGGATATCATTGCTGATGTCAGATGGATCTTGGCTCAAAGCAAAAAATACCAGAAAGATGTTTACTTACATTTTATTGACTATGCAAAGGCATTTGATTTTGTGGATCATAACAAATTATGAGTAACATTGAGAAGAATATGAATTCCAGAACACTTAATTGTATTCATGAGGAACCTGTACATAGACCAAGATGCTGTCATTCGAGCAGAACAAGAGGACACTGCATGGTTTAAAATCAAGAAGGGAGTGTGTCAGGGTTGTATTCTTTCACCATATTTATTTAATCTATGTTGTTATTGTTGTTGTTATGTGCGTGGAGTCAGACATGACTCATAGGGACCCCTCCTTAGGTTTCTGGGGCAGGATCACTACAGAAGTAGATTGCTCAACCTTCCTTCCAAGGAGTGCTGAGCAAATAATCTGAGAAGCTGGACTATATGAAGAACAAAGTGGCATCAGGATTAGAGGAAGAATCACTACAATCTGTGATAACTGATGACACAACTTTGCTGAAAGTGAGGTTGAGTTGAAGCACTTACTGATGAAGATTCAAGAATACAGTCTGCAGTATGGATTATTTCTCAATATAAAGAAAACAAAAATCCTCACAACTGGACCTATAAGCAGTATCACGATAAATGGTGAAAAGATTGAAGTTGTCAAACACTTCACATTGCTTGGCTCTACAATTGATGCCAATGGAAGCAGCAGTCTGGACATCAGGTAATGTACAGCACTGGGTAAATCAGCTGCAAAGGACCTCTTTCAAGTGCAGAAGAGAAAATATATCTCCTTGAGAACTAAGGTGTGCCTGTCACAAGCAATGGTATTTTCAGTTGCCTCATATGCATGTAAGAGCAGGACAATGAATAAGGAAGACTGAAGAAGAGTTGATGTTTTTGAGTTTTGGTGCTGGCAAAGAATGCTGAGAGTACCATGGACTGCTAAAAGATATAACATATCTTTCCTGGAGGAAGTGCAGCTGGAATGCTCCTTGGAGGCAAGAATGGCCAGACTTCATCTCTCCTACTTTGGTCATGTTGTCAGAACCATTCCCTGGAGAAGGATGTCATGCTTGGTAAGGTGGACAGTCAATAGTCAATGGATTGACACAGAGGCTGCGGTGATGGGATCAAGTATAGCAAGAATCATGAAGCTGGCATGTGATCAGGCAGTGTTTTGTTCTGCAGTGTTTTTTGAATAGGATCGCTATGAGTCAGAAACAACTCAAAGGCACCTAACAACAACAACATCATCATGGAATTGATTACATTATTGCATAACAGCAAAATTACATCATAATTGCCACACCACTAAGAATCATGCCCAGTCAAGTTGACAAACATCCTTAACCATCATATCCTGTTTAGTAAGAAAGCATAAGCACTATCATACTATGTTGTTGTTGTTAGCTGCATTCAGAGTCAGCCCCCCATTCAGTCATTCATGGTGACCCTATTCACAATGGAAACAAATGCTGCCTGGCATGCACCATTCCCATGAGAAGTTAGAGATTGGACCATTGCAATCCATAAAGTTTTTGTTGGCTGACTTTTGGAAGTAAATTACCAGGCCCTTGTAGCCTATCTTATTTAGGAAACTCTGTTGAAACCTGCTTAGCTTCATTAGCAACATGCATGTCTCCATTGACAAAGGGTGATGGCTGCACATGAAATGCATTTGCCAGGAATCAAATCCCAGGACTTCTTCATGGAAGGTGAGAGCTCTATCACTGCAGCACCACTGCCCACATAAGAACATGCAATGAAAAATAATCTGACCAACTTTTGTGGTCCTATCAACCATTTTTCTGGTTTCATCTTTCCTTTTGTATTCCAGGGCAAAAATGAAAATCCAGAGTGAAAATGAACCGCTTTATTTTTTTTTTTTCCCTCAGAAATAAAGAAAGTTAAACTACCTAAGGTATTATTTCCACAATATTTACCAATTTTGTTTACTTATAAGCAGAGCAAAAGCCAAGCTTACTAGTGATTACTGCTTTAATGAATTATTTTGATTGCTTATTTCAGAAAAGCTGCCTGTTTTACATTAAATCCTCCTCAATTATTGAAGTGCTTATTTAAAATTCTCCAGTATGGACTTGTGAATTTTCCTTAAATCATCCTCTCTGGTACCTAACAGTATGTTTTTATCTAACAGAGTAATACCTTTCGTATTTCCATGTAATTATTTAAACCACTAAATTAGATTTAAAATTACCCTCTTCTAGTCAGATTACATAATCTAAACTTTTAACTGGAAACAAGCTTTAAGAAATCTACCCATCTTTTAGTTTAAAAAAAAAAAAATCAGTACTTATTTTTAAAAAAAAGTTTGCTTTAAATATTATTACTTTGCTACTAAAGAATACAGAGTTTGGTTTCTTAGAAATTAGTAACATTCATGATAAATATTTAAATAGGATCATCAGTTCAGCAAGCATTTATTAAATGCAGGATCCTATAAACAGTAAAAGGAGCTCTGATAGCATAGTGCCTAAGGCACTTGACTGCTAACCAGAAGGCTGACGGTTCAAACCCACCAGCCACTCCTCGGAAGGAAGGTTGGGCATTCCTACTTCCATAGTGATACTGCCTCGGAAACCCAAGGAGGGGTCACTATGAGTCAGGGCCAACTCAATGGCAAATAACAACAACAACAACATAAACAATAAATGCATTATTTTATTAAATAACATTTTTTTTTTCTGATTATAGAAGGTTTTCTTCTGATTATGGGTATTTATTTTAGGAAATTTAAGAGACAATGAATAAGACTGCATATGTCATCTGTAATTCCATTACAAGGAATATATTTTATTATATTTTGATATATTTTCCATATATGTGTATGTGTGTGTGTGTGTGTGTGTACATACACTTTAAGGTATATGCATATTTAATCAATCTTACAAAAAATTGGAGTAAGGCTTAAAATGTGTTTTATATCTTGCTTTTCAGTCACTTAATAACATATCCAAGACTACAGAAGAGTTAGGAGTCCCTGGGTGGTACAGATGGTTACCCTACTTAGCTGCTAACTGAAACACTGGAGGTTTGAGTTTACACAGAGTTGCCTCTGAAGAAATCTCTGGTTATCTCCTTTTTCAGTCATTGGAAATCCTATGGAGAATAGTTCTACTCTGACACACATGGGGTCACCATGAGTCAGAATCAACTCAAAAGCAACTGAAAGGAAAAAAAAAAAAGAAAAAGAAAAAGAAAACTAGCTTTCCACTGTCAGCTTTTATCAGGTGTCAAGATTGAGTCCTCAAAACTTAAACACTCAGAAGAAGATGTATTCCTCAGATCTCCAAGCCCCTTCTGCCAGATCAAGAGAGAGTTATAGGCCTCTGAAATAAGACCACCTCTCCTGACTGCATGGCAACTTCTGCGAAAGTGAAGAAAGATTTCCAGTCACCATCCTTCAACCACACCCTTGTCATGATATTTGTCTTTAGACCCTCAGCTCTCATCCCATTATGATCTTTTCTATTATTTCTGTTTGCAATGAGATAAGATTCTCAGGTCATTTCCCATCTCCTTCTCTATACTCTACATATAGCTCTGAACATCTTGTACTCTCTTCCAAAGACACAGCACTCAAGCTTTATATAAACTTCCCATTTGCATCTTCTGGAAAACATCATTTATGAGCAACAAAATCCTCTATAGGTTCAATCTGTTCTCTGAATATTGCATTCCCCTTATTGCTATAGCAAGAACCAGAATTTCTGTTGAATATATTGTTTTCCCTGCTGCTCCTTCAAGTTGCAAAAGGGCATGGTAGCACCATGCTTTGATCTCTTATAACTTCATAAGGGGAAAGAGAATCACCATCTGCAACTCAAAAGCTTATTCCTACCAGGCCAAACATGCTATCACCCTCCAACCATTTCACCAATTATGACACCAACCATCTCTCTCACTGTACTATTTACTTCTCTGCTAAATTTGATGATTTGTTTCAATGGCCACCCAGAACTCACAGACAATACTCACAATTATGAGATTTATTAGGAAAGGAATAAGTTACAATGCAGGTTCAGGAACACTCAGGATACAATTCTTTCATCAGGACAGGCTCCCTTAGGCCATCACCACAGGCACGTCTCTCTCTGGCCCTTGGCCTCTTGACCGTGCTTTTGCCCTGCTCAGATAAGTGTTAAAAAGCTCTTTTAGCTCTGCTGATAGGTGCATCCCACTTCACCAGCAAGTCTCCTGACCAAAGGCACTGAGCTTTGTCACTCCTTGGGCTGGCAAGTCTGTAGCTTTGTCTTGTGCTGATCCCTCAGTTCTGTTGTCACTGTCTCTCTGCTATCTCTCTGCTTTCCCTCTGCTGTCTCAATGCAGAAATTTTGGATCCAAGTATGTGCTCCACTCCTGCTTCTTCTCTCTTGATGGCAGTGAGATCCCCCTTTCTGCCACTGGGAGGGTACATTTTAAGACTAGCAGAATGTCAAAGCTGACCAATCTCCACATTAGGGTTCCATATACCTTATTTCCATGACCTTACCCTCCCTTCCCAGAAGAGACTGATGAAGAATTAATGACTTTGAATTGTTGTGTTAGCAAAAAGTAATGAAAATACCATGGATTTACAGAAGAATGAACAAATCTTTCCTGGAAGAAGTTCCTTAGAACATCAGAAGCCAGAATGTTCCTTAGAAACAAGAATGGCCAGACTTCGTCTCACCTACTTTGGTCATGTTGTCAGAAGGGCCCAGTCCCTGGAGAAAGAAATCATGCTTGCTAAAGTCAGAGAAAAATGGAAAGAACTTCAATGAGATGGATTGACACCATGGCTGCAATGATGGGCTCAAGTATAGCAAGGATTGTGAGGATGGCACAGGACTGGGCAGTGTTTCGTTCTGTTGTACATAGAAGTCATTATGAGTTGGTGCCAATTCTATGGCACCAAACAACAACAGCAACCCCTAGAACTGCCATGTTCCTTATTTACATTATTATCAAGCTATCCAATCCCCTTGGTGGGCTACAAACACCTTGCATCTGCATAGTTCCACCCAGTCATCTAGTGGGAGTCACAAAGACCATAACTAGAAGAGCCATACCAAGCAATTCACTGCACCAAATAAGTGGTAACTATTTTATCTCCCACAACATTCTTAGCACTGAGTTAATATGGGATATATTTTCTCTTTGCCCTTCATCATCATTTTCAGACTCTCTTTCTCCTTGAAAACGTTAAGCTTTGAATCCCATCAATTAGGCTATATAGCTTTACATCTTTGCTGCAGATAAAAAACCTGCATCTTTTCTACTGAACCTTCAATTATGGACATTTTTAACTTTCTCTAACTGCAAAATGGTCTTCATTTTTGGTGATTTCCAAACCTATGTAGATAATGTCTGCAACACTTTTCTCATTGTTATTTAATGTCAAGTAGATTACGACTCATAGAAAATGCCTCATAGGATGAAGTGGAACTGCCCCATAAGATTTCCTAGGCTGTAAGCTTTACCACCACTCATCTGTCAGTTTGTCATACTGTGGTGGCTTGCATGTTGCTGTGATGATAGAAGCTATACCATCAGTATTTCGAATACCAGCAGTGTAATCCATGATGGACAGGTTTCAGTGGAGAGTCCAGAATAAGACAGACTAGGAAGGAGGATCAGTGACCCACTTCTGAAAAAATTGGTCAGAGAAAAACCTTATCAGTAACAGAGGAACATTGTCTGGTATAGTGTCAAAAGATGAGTCCCTCAGGTTGGAAAGCACTCAAAATATAACTGGGGAAGAGCTGCTTCCTCAAAGTAGAGTTGACCTAATGATGTGGATAAAGTAAAGCTTTCAGGAGTTTCACTTGCTGATGTGGCACAACTCAAAATGAAAAGAAACAGCCACAAATATCCATTAATAAATGGAACATGGAATGTATGAATCCAGCAAAAGTAGATATCATCAGAAATGAAAGAGAACACATAAAGATTGAAACTGTAGGCATTAATGAGCTGAAATAGACTAGTATTGGTCATTTTGAATTGCACAATCATGTAGTCTACTATGTCAGGAATGCCAATTAAAAAGGAATGATGTTGCTTTCATGAACAAAAATAATATTGGAAGATCTATCCTGAAGTATCTCTGGAAGTTCTCTGTCAATATACTGCTGCAACCATTTTTGAATTATCTTCAATACAATCTTACTTGTGTGTGATATTAATATTGTTCTGTAATTTCCACATTCTGTGGGATCCCCTTTCTTTGGAGTGAGTATAAATATGGATATTTTCCAGTCAGTTGGCCAGGTAGCTGTCTTCCAAATCTCTTGGCATAACCGAGTGAGTGCCTCCAATGGGGCATCCATCTGTTGAAATATCTCAATATTTATTCCTTCAATTACCAGAGCCTTGTTCTTCACCAATTCTTTCATTGCAGCTTTGATTTCCTCCTTCAGTACCATTGGTTCTAGATCATATGCCACTTCCTGAAATGGATGAAGATAGACCAGTTCTTTTTGGCACAGTGACTCCGTGTCTTCCTGCCATCTTCTCTTGATGTTTCCTGCATCATTCAATATTTTGCCCATAGAATCTCTCAATATTGGAAGTCAAGGCTTAAATTTTTTCTTCAATTCTTTCAGCATGAGAAATGCTGAGCGTGTTCTTCCCTTTTGGCTTTCAGACTCCAGGTCTTTGCACACTTCATTATAGTAATTGGTTTTGTCTGCTCAAGCTGCTCTTTGAAATCTTCCGTTCAGCTCTTTTATCTTGTCATTTCTTCCATTGACTTTATCTACTCTCCACTCAAGGGCAAGTTTCAGAGTCTCTTCTGGCATCCATTTTGGTCTTCTCTTCTTTTCTCATCTTTTTTAGTGATCTCTTGCTTTCTTCATGGATAATGTTCTTGATATCCTCCCACAATTCATCTGATTTCCACTCATTGGTGTTCAATGCATCAAATCTATTCTTCAGATGGTCTCTAAATTTAGGAGGTATATATTCTAGATCATATTTTGGCTCTCGTGGACTTGTTTTAATTGTCTTTAACTTCAAGTTGAACTTGCATATGAGCAGTTGATGGTCTGTTCCACATTCAGCTCCTGGCCTGGTTTTTGCTGAAGATATTGAGCTTTTCCATCACCTCTTGCCACAGATGTAGTTAATCTGATTCCTGTGTGTTGCATCTGGTGAAGTCCATGTGTTGAGCTGCTGTTTGTGTTGTTCAAGAAAGGTGTTTGCAATGAACAAGTTGTTGGTCTTGCAAAATTCTACCATGCGATTTCCAGCATTATTTCTGTCACTGAGGCTAAATTTTTCAACTATCGGTGATTCTTCTTTGTTTCCAACTTTTGCATTTCAGTCACCAGTGATAATTAACACATCCTGATTGCATATTTGATCAATTTCAGACTGCAGAAGTTGATAAAAATCTTCAATTTCCTCATCTTTGGCTTTGGTGGTTGGTGCATAAATTTGAATTAATAGCTGTATTAACGGGTCTTCCTTGTATGCATATGGATATTTTCCTATCGCTGACAGCATTATACTTCAGGACAGATCTTGAAACATCCTTTGTGATGATGAATGCCACGCCATTCTTCTTCAAACTGTCATTCCCAGTGTAGTAGATCATATGGTTGTCTGATTAAAAATGGCCAAAACCCATCCATTTCAGCTCACTAATGCCGAGGATATCAATCTTTATGCATTCCATTTCATTTTTGACAACTTCCAAATTTCTAGATTCATACATCATACATTCCATGTTCCAATGATTAATGGATGTCTGCAGCTGTTTCTCCTCAATTTGATTGGTGCCACATCAGCAAATGCAGGTCTTGAAAGCTTTACCTTATCCATATGAGTAAGGCTGGGTTTACTCTGATAATGCAGTGCTTTCCCAATCCTATTTTGAGAGCCTTCTAACCTAACCAGACTATTCATAAAGTTGTGCTGTTATGTATCAGACAGTGTTTCTTTGCTATTCATAAGGTTTTCTCTGACCAATTCTTTGAGAATTGGATGACCTCTTCCTTCTTCCTAGTCTGTCTCAGTCTGTAAGCTGGGCTAATACCTGTCCACCTTATGCATCCCACTGGGATTGAAACACCAGTGGCTCAGCCTCAAAACTCACATCAACACTTCCAGAGGTGCAAGCTGGATTCAGAAGAGGACGTGGAACAAGGGATATCATAGCTGTTGTCAGATGGATCTTTGCTCAAGACAAAGAATACCAGAAAGATGTTTACTTGTGTTTTATTGACTATGCAAAGGCATTTGATTGTGCGGATCATGACAAATTATGGATAACATTGAGAAGAATGAGAATTCCTGAACACTTGATTGTACTCATGAGGAACCTGCACCTTGACCAGGAGGCTGTTGTTTGAACAGAACAAGGGGATACTATATGGCTTAAAATCAAGAAGGGAGTGCATCAGGGTTGTATCCTTTCCCCATACTTATTCAATCTGTATGCTGAGCAAGTAATCTGAGAAACTGGACTATATGAAGAAAAACATGGTATCAGGATTGGAGGAAGAATCGTTAACAACCTGAGATACACAGATGATACAACTTTGCTTGCTGATAGTGAGGATGACTTGTGGCACTTACTGATGAAAGTTGAAGAATATAGTCTGCAGTATGGATTACGTCTCAATATAAAGAAAACAAAAATCCTCAAAACTGGACCAATGAGCAGCATCACAATAAATGGAGAGAAGATTGATGTTGTCAAACAATTCACGTTGCTTGGTTCTACAATCATTGCCACTGGAAGCAGCAATCAGGACATTAGATGACGTGTAGCACTGGGAAGGTCATCCGCAAAGGAACTGTTTCAAGTGCTGTCAGGAGCAAGGATGTCTCCTTGAGGACTAAGGTGCACCTGACACAAGCCATGATATTTCCAATCACCTCGTATGCATGTGAGAGCTGGACAATGAATAAGGAAGACCGAAGAAGAGTTGATGCTTTTGAGTCATGGTGCTGGTGAAGAATGCTGAAAGTACCATGGACTGCTAAAAGAACTAACAGATCTGTCCTGGAGGAAGTGCACCCAAAATGCTCCTTGGAAGCAAGAATGGCCAGACTTCTTTGTCTCACATACTTTGGTCATGTTGTCAGAAGGAAGCATGACCTGGAGAAGGATGTCATGCTTGGTAAGGTGCAGGGTTGATGAAAGAGGGGAAGGCCTTCAATGAGATGGATTGACATGGTGACTGTGATGATGGACTATAGCAGGGATCACAGAGCTGGCACGGGATCAGGCAGTGTTTCATTCTACTGTGCATGCGGTCTTTATGAGTCAGAAACAACTCAATGGCACCTAACAACAAAACAACATCCTGAAGTACAATCCTGTCAGTGATAGGTTACTACTCATAAAAGTAAGACCAGTTAAACGACTATTATCTATAACTGAAACCTTCTGTATTGTTAGTTTCAAGTCTCCCAGTCTTTGAAAATTTCCTCCTAAAAGTCCAATCCATTATGTCTAGTATCCCAATCTTAACGTGACCTATAATCCATTAATTCTAACTCATTTTCACTATCCTTTATTTACTTCAATCCCATTACTCCTTTCTTACCCAGATAATTTTCAAAACTATATCTAATAAGAAAAGGGGGGGTTATACACAATATTTTTACACACTGACATCTGTTGTTTTTTTGCCAAAGTGGTATGTATTTGATAAAAGTCGAAAACTCTGCCTATTCAACATCCACACTTGTGCAGCTGAGTATGTTTCAAGAAAAACACACAACTATATCAGTCTCCTTTAAATTCAAAACTATAAATATCAGTAAGTCTCCTCTTGGTCTTTGGTAATTATAATACATGTCTGTAGTCCATTCACTCTTGATTCAACTAAAATCTCTGCTCTTCTAAATGTCTCTTTATCTTCATTCTCAGTTGGCTATCTTGTTTTCATTATCTTTGAAAAACCTTAAATGAGCAGAAGAAAAAAAAAAAATTATAAGATACCGTTCTAGTTACCTAGTGCTGCTTTGACAAGAATATACCACAAATGGGATGGCTTAAACAAACAAGAGTGTATTCTTATAATTTGGAGGCTTTTAGTCTGAGTTCAAAGTGCCAGGCTCTAGGGGCTGGGTGAAAGCCCCTCAACCTTGGCTTCAGCTCTGCCTCAGGCTCCTAGCCCACTGAAGCTGGAGGCTTTTCTTCACTCATCTCGTGCTGCTGAGGCTGACAAACACAAGGCTAGCAAGTAACAAGGCACAGTCCTGATATTAACAAACCACATAGCAGGCCATTAATTCAAGTCCATTGAAAGTCCCAAGATTGGTAGAGCATGGCAAGCTACTGAAAAACAACTCAGCTACATGCAGGGTGCAAGCATAGCATAAGCTAGAGACCATTCCCAAAGCTGCTGCTTATATACAAACCATATTCCAAAAGCAGCCACCAGCTGCTTGTGGTAGATCCCACCATGGAGTTGATTGCCAGACTCATAATAAGAAATTACTACCAGCTGCCCAGCCATTCAACCAGGCCAAACCAAGTTGACACACAACCTTAACTACCACAGATACCAAGTGTATTCTCTTACTCAGATGCTTTGCCTTCCTCCTTATTATAATTGTTAAATATCCTTGTCCTATGGATCCAAATATTTCATTTTATTTGGATCCATAATCAACATCCACAGATACACCGATCAAGAAATCAAATGACACATTGCATTGGGCAAATTTGCTCCAAAAGATCTTTTTATAATATTAAAAAAACAAAGATGTCACTTTGAGAATTAAGGTATGCCTGATCCAAACCACGGTATTTTCAATCTCATCATATGCATATAAAACCTGGACAATGAATAAGGAAGTCCAAAGAAGAATCTGATGCCTTTCACTTATGGTGTTGATGAAGAATATTGACTATACCATGAACTGCAGAAGAATGAACAAATTTGCCAGAATGCTCTTTAGAAGCCAAGATGTACTTTGAAGCATCTCACTTACTTTGTGTAAGTTAGTGGGAAACCAGTTCCTGGAGAAGCACATCATTCTTACTAAAATAAAGTGTCAGTGAAAAAGAGAAAGACCTTCAATGTGAAGGATTGACACAGTGCCTGCAACAGTGGACTTCAACACAGCAATGATTGTGAGGATGGTGCAAGACTGCAAAGTGCTTGATTTTGATGTATGTAGGGTCACTATGGGTTGGAACCAAATTGATAGCACTTAACAACAACATCCTCCCCTGTCTAAGGCCAACCGCCAATACTTGTAAATTCAATTGCATCCTTGCACCTACCCAAAGCCATATCTCCAGAGATTCTCTTTTCTCTTACATTGTGAGTTTTTTCCTCTCTGTTTTATTTCATCAGCAAATACACCTGTTGTTTTTTATCTCATCTTAAAAAGCAAAAATTATCCTAGTCACTTTTCTCTGCTGATATTGCTTCATTTCTCTCTTTCGCTTTATGATAAAACTCTGATATGTTTTTTTTTGTTGTTGTTGTTTTTTAATCTTTAAATCTTCCCCTACTATTCTCTCTTCTTATTAGGTGCCATTAAGTTGGCTCTGACTTATAGGACCCTGTGTACAACAGAATGAAACACTGTCTTGTCTTGTACCATCCTCACAATCTTTGCTATATTGGAGGAACCACTGTGTCAATCCATCTCATTGAGGGTCTTCCCCTTTTTCATGGACCCTCCACTTTACCAAGGATGATATCCTTCTCCAGGGACTGGTCCCATATGACAACATGACCAAAGTAGTTGATAGGAAGTCTGGCCACTCTCTTAAATGCATTGTATTCAAGATTTTGCCCCCTGCTCCACTAAAACTATTCTTATCAAAATCAGTAATGTAGGTTGATAAATCCATGAATTAATTCTCATGTTACCTTTACTTGACTTATGAGCATGTTTTGACACAAAAGATTACTTTCTCTTCCTTGAAATACTTTATCCACTTGACTTCCATGACTCTTTTTCCTTCTACTTTCCAAAATGTTTCATCTTACTCCCATTTACTAGTTTTTTCTCATCTCCCTAATTTCTTTAAATTGATTCCCTAAGTTTGGAGTTCTTCAATCTTTTTGGTGATCTCATCCTGTTCCATGCATTTAAATTTTATATATACTCTAATGCTTCCCACATTTTGTCTCTAATTCAAACTTATTCCCTTTATTCCTCCTTATCCAGGAAAATGAGTCCCTGGATTCATACATACAACTCCATAGCTTCATCTTCATGTCTAATAAACATCTTAAATTTAACTTCCTGAATTTGATATCCTGAAAGATTTACCATAGGTTTGTGAGCATAGACTTGAACTTGGGTTCAAGCCTAGGTTCATTATTCACTAAACGTGAGAAATTGGTTAGGTACTTGAGCTTCCTGTGCCTTAGGTTCTTTATATCTAAAATTAGGGAAATATTACTAACCACTTCATAAAATTGATGGAAATCATGATCCAGCTGAAGTTTTCATTTGTTGTTTTAACAGAAGTTCCATTCTATATAATGTTTCTCTGCTTATTAAGAGATTATGTCTGGCTTATTTTTGAACTTCATCAAATTTCTTTTAAATCCAACTAGATTACATTTTTGGATTTCTTATTAAAAGTACATGTGTAATAATGACTTATACTAATAGAATTCCTAATTTTAAGGCTTCTTTACTTTCTTGTGGTTCATGATTCATACAATCTAAATTTTAATTCACTGCCTTAGTATTTGGTTGAAGGTATTCACATCCACAATGAAAAGTTGGATTGTACTACAATTTTCATTTCTACGCTTTGTCAAACTTTAGTATGAAGATTATGCTGGCTTCTGAAAATGAATTGGAAAGCCTCCCTTTTTTTTCCCCCCTCTAAGATCTAGATCAGACTATATAGTTTGAGTATTATCTGTTCCTTTAGTCATTTGAAAGAGATTTTCTGTTAAACTATCTGGTCAGAAATGTTTTTGTTGGTAAATATTGAAGAGCTCTTTAGTCTTTCTGGTTTTTATTGTTGTTTTATGTTTGTTGTTTCTTCTCTGGCCCTTGTTCATGGCTCTTGCTTTTTATGCATTTTGTTATTTTTTGCTGTGATCTTGTGTCCCAGGGTACTCAAGTAACAGGACTTCTTAGAGGTCTGTGTTGAAAATCTAATTCTTCAGAAGGAATTGTGTTTGCTTCTGCTAATCACCATGGCCACTATCAAACTGGGATCACATTAAAAAAATTATTTGCTGAGGCTTCTCATACCATACATGTAGTGTGAATTCAGTCGTCACACTGATGAGAGGTGAGGTAAGCTTGCAGTTATAAACTTTCAAGGTTTTTTTTTTTTTTTTTTTTATATTCACCTGGCATCAAAATTAAAGAAAACAAGTTTCCTTTTTAAAGCACATCAATTTTGCTACTAGCCCACTTTTATTCTAGAATTTCCTGTATGACTGACTACTTAAGATTGGAACACACAAAACAGAAGCTGAAAGCCAATTATAGCAAAAGTACAGGCATTTGCATTTTTGGAGTTAGAAACAAGAAGGGACACATTAAACATCTTGAGCTTAGGAAATGCTTACTTCTTTCTTCAGTACATGAAACCTCGTGATTTATCATTTCTTCCCAGGACTAGGAGTTCTGGTGGTGTAGTGCCTAAGGTATTTGACTGCTAACCAGAAGGCTGGTGGTTCAAACCCACAAGCCACTCATCGGAAGGAAGATTGGACAATCTCCTTCCAGAAAGGTAATGACTTGGTAGCCCAAGGAGCTTTCGCTATGAGTTGAATCAATTAGACAGCAGTGTGTTTGGTTTTGGTTTGAGTGGAGGACTAAGCAGACCTAGTGGTGCAGTGATTAAATACTCAGCTGTGAACCATATGGTTGGTGATTTGCATTCACCAGCCACTCTATGGGAGACAGGTGAGGCAGTCTGCTTCCATAAAGATTACAGCCTTGGAAATCCTATGGGGCAGTTTTGTCCTGTAGGGTCACTATGAGTTGAAATTGTCTCAGTAAAAATGTGTTTGACTTGTTTGGGTTTTATTGGGCCTCGTAACAGATATTCTCTGGCTAGCAGTTACCAAAATTTTGAACTCTCAGAGGGAAAGCAAGTCTTTGCCATAAAAGCACATTGTACAAACAATGTAGATTCAGCAAAATAAACCTTATCAGTTAATATATGCTTCAGAAGTCAAATTCCCTGATACCAGCCAATAGACCTTGCTAAACATAGCATTCCTCGGAAGGAAGGTTGGGCAATCCTACTTCCGTAGTGATACTGCCTCGGAAACCCAAGGAGGGGTCACTATGAGTCGAGGCCAACTCGACGGCACATAACAACATAACATAACAAAGATAGCATACTTAGACCTGTTATGTTAACTGTTTTCTCTATATTGCCCCAAAATAATTCTTTTTGACACTATAATCCTTTGATTTCTTATTGCTACCAACAAATTAATGAGACTCAAATATGATTAACGTGTTATGTTCAAAACTGATTTATGATTAGGTGTATTTCTTTCAATAAACTTATTTTGATTTGTCTAGGAAAACAAAATTGTTTGAACTATTTACTGACTTCAATAATTGCTTTATCATTTCTGCAATAAGGTAATGAAAAATCTAACTTACTCCTTCTAAGTTCCATATTCTACATTAAAATCTGAGCAAATATTTAACTGTATTTAATAAGCTTTCTGCATTGGGTAGCCCAGAATTCTTTTTGATTAATAATGTTATTAAAAGTGAACTGAAGACAAAATTATGTCACATAAATTTCAAAATGAAAAAACAAAAATTCTGTGATTCATAGAAGAATATGTTTTGTACAAGTCCTGATCCTTTTTATTCACAAGTATGAATATAAAATGATAACCGCTTTCTAATCATCAGATGTTTTCTCTACGTATGTTTGTCATAAGAGCAATTATTCATTTGGAGTTTTAACAGAGCTCTCAAAATTTCTTGCCTAGGAAAGCAAAAAATGGTTTCATATGACTTTTGTGTATAACAAGATGTAGTAGACACACTACAATAAATGGCACACAGGATTCAGTCACAGGACTGATGACATTTTAAGATTGCTCATAGAAACTAGATGACAATTACCAATAGATATTATATTCTGAATAGATCTATTAAAATTCAATCTACTGTAAAATTCAGAGAAGATAATTCCTTATTTAGTGTAAAAAGAATCAGGGTCACCTGAGGTGATATATCTTTGAAGATAATCAGGAAGCAATTCTGTTTAATCCTTCCTCTCTCACACACACATCATGTTTTGGCTGTGTGAGTTCATGAGAGGAGGAAAACAAGTATAGAATTTTAGAGTCAAATAAGATTCCTCTTTGAATTGAGAAATTGTAATTGGCCAATCTCTAACAGCTGCATCTTAGAGCCTGTATTTCCCAAATGTTAACCGGCCCCAAGTTAGCAATAAATGTGCACATTAAGTAGAAATCTTTTGTTTTGTTAGGACACACATAGAAACCTTGCTTTTAGGTTATATTCTTGCCTTTTCCCAAATTAATAGACTATGTAAGTGTTATCCAGTAACTAGTCTTTAAACCAGTCAGTTAGTATCTCAAATATCACAAGCTAGTTTTTAAAAACAGAGTTCATGTAAAAGATAACATTGTTTAAAACATGTATTTACTGAATAGGGAGCTCTGGTTCAATAATTCAGCACTTGGCTTAACCAAAAGGTCAGCAGTTCAAGCTGCTCCACGGGAGAAGGATGTGGCAATCTGCTTCTGTAAAGATTACAGCCTCCAAAAACCAATGGAGCCGTTCCACTCTTTCCTACAGTGTTGCTATAAATTGTAATCTACTCGATGTTTACAAAGGGTGTTTGTGTAAGTATAGTTCCACTAAGGTTCATTTTTTTTTTCCCCTAGTCTTACCCAAAACATGTATGTTTATATTCAAACCAAACCAACTCACTGCCATCAAGTCAATTCTGACCCATAGTGACTCCCATTGGATTTACAAGGTGATAAATCTTTAGGGAAGTGGATTGCCCCGTCTTCCTTCCACGGAGCAGCTGGTGGGTTTGAACCTCCAACCTTCTGGCTAGCAGTCAAATGCCTTAAGCACTGGGTCACCAGAGCTCTTTGTATGTTTCAGAACCATTTAAAAATATGCACAGCAATAAAGCTACTGCACTCGTTTATTGTTTTTCATTCAGATACTATTCTCACAATTGGAACCCAGATGAAATTATCTTATTTTCCTATGTCCTTTTGCAGTATTGGGTAAACTAGCATCATAAAATATTACTTCTACTATAATAAGGCTCTGTCCAGGAATTTCTTATTTGTTACAATAAAAACATTCATTTATAAAACACACAGAAAAAAATCTATTTTCTTCCAAATAAATATCTACTTAAAAAAATATTAAAAGCTTCCTTCATAATGCACTTCCCTCATATTTAAAAGGGTCATAATATTGCATTTATGTGCCAAATGAAAGCATAATGTTGAAATTAGATTAGGTTTTCTTCTTAAATCAACATCCTAATTTCAGCCTGGAGTGACTAACTAAATGTGGCACTATGGACACTTTCCTCACTACTCAAAATTTTCAACTGTATTTAAAACAGATCACATCCATCTCCTCTGCATCAACATACTAACTAGTCAATGGAAATCGAAACACAACCAAAATTGGTACTTTATACTGCTGCCAAGAGGAGAAAGTTCAAAGCAAAAGGTGTAATTAGAAGTATGACTAAGCAGACAGAGTCACATTGAAGAAATTTCTCACAAAAAAAAGGGGGGGGGGAGCTAGCAAGTACCCCCCCAGATATGATATTGCCATCTTGGACTGAATGATTTGAGTTCTAGAATCTCAGCTTTCTGGTATAGGACCCAGTTGCTATAGAAACTTACAACTGGGAGCTAAATAAAGCAATTTCTATGCTAGTGTTGGTGTCTATAACTTCAGCACCTGATGCTAACCAAATTGTGCTCAATAAACAAATTTAAACTTTAAAAGCTTGCAATGCAATCACAATGCTTTCTATACAACTGATTAATCTCAATTGATCTTGGCTCAGAGCACAGGAACGTAAGAAATCTCAGAAACAGAAAAATACTACTTAAGGCCAATATGCCTGCATCCTTTGTTTTTCTTATCTGATTTCCTACTTTATCCCCATACCTCTATCCTATCTTAGTTTGAAAATAAAAAAAGTCAGCCAGCTCCCTCTCCAATTCATCGATAATCCTGCTTTCACTGATCCCTTTTAGACAATTTATTCGATATTAAACCACTCCCTCTTGGCCTCCTCCTTTTCATTTATCCTACTCTAAACCTAAAGAACAAAGAGATCAGGCAGCCCAATAGATACTTAGTCCTTAATCCTCCCGGCTGGACTTGTTATTGCTGCACATTTGATTATAATATTATTAACTTTTTGGCAAGAAATTGAAAATCAGAAGTAGCCCCTAGATGTCCCTTGTTGATGTGGATATGTCATATCCTTACTCATTATGTCACAAAGCAGTGTGTTTTTGCCTCTAGTAATGCTCTTTTATTGAGAAAAAAGACATCTTAAGGTCTAAATATGTATTTGTGTATTCTTGCCATCATCACGTTAGAAAGGAAGAATGTTGGCAAAGATTGTATAAGCTCTTTGTTTTTCTCCAGTGAGCCCAACCATGTCAGGCCAAAGTCTCTGTGAAGATTTAAAGTATGAAAATAATCCTCTAGATATTTTACCTCATTAAAGCACAAAGATGTCATTGCTATAAGCACCAAACACGTATACTTGCAAATATGTTTCTTCTTATTAAAAATTTATAGTAATAAGCACTGGAGCGTGTACCTCTATCTGTTAAAATAGTTTGTTTCACATTTTTTAATGTGAAAAGCTCTTGAATTCAGCTGCAATATAGACTTTGAAGGCTTATATGAGTCTATGACTTGAGATTTCAAAGCAAAGATCAGTTCAGGGCACAATATTTAACACTAAGTTGAAGAGCCTGTTGCCTAATGATAGAAAAGTAGGTCATGTGGCAGAATCAGTTTTCCAGATCTAATCTGGAACATCTAATTATTATTGTATATCTAAAAAAAATAAAGTGGAAGGAGGAAAAGAGAAAAAAGAAATAAAGGAGAGAATGAAAGAAGAAAGAACATAGTTCATCCAAGTTCTATAAAACTGAGTTCTTCTTTTTTTTTTTGTATTGCTTTTATTTTGAAATGAAGATGCAATTTTTAGGGGTTAATATTTTCTTTTAATTATCAAGATGCTCTCAAACACCAAGGGAGAACTTGAAACACCAAATAGGAAGTGATAATATGAGCTCACCATGCATTCATAAACCTGTCCCCCTGATGCCTCTGAATTCTGACTGTTAACTTGGCTTTTGCCCAATGAGCTTTTTAAAGCAAAGAAGAAATGCTAGAGAGTTAAACCTAAGGATTGAACTGCTACTGCCATTTGGTGTTTGACCCAAATTCTCATTAGGAAACAAGGAATAATTTTTAGCTGCAAGAAGGCACCCAAGGGAATAACAGAAAAATATTAGGTTAACTATTGGATACACAGTGTTCCTTTATACCAAAACAAAAACATCCTAGGAGAGATATGAGCTATGTCAGAAACAGTCGGCTAACAACTGTCAGCTGGGATTTTTGAATAGCATTTAAACCCACAGAGCAGCATTTGGGAGCAGGTGACTTTGAAGAAGGATGGGGAAATGAAATTTTGTTAGCTATGGGAATAGAGGAAGAATGAAATTGGTATCTCTCTGTTTTATGTTTGAGAGCCTTTATTTCATTTTCCCCCTGCTTGCAAAACCTCAATTCTCACATATCTGAGTAGATATAAATAATAGGCTTTATCCTCAGTACCTATGCAATGCATACACTTAATGAGCAATTTATGAATATGTGTTATTTTCTAGAAGGAAAGGAAGAAAGAAGTAAATGAGGAAAGGAGTGGGAGGAAGAGTCAACACTGATTTAACTCTTATAGAGAAAAGGAACTGGTAGTACAAGTGAGTTAGGATGGAGCTGAGGTTGGGCATCAGAATGCTTATATTTTAGCCTCAAGCTCTAAGTGGCAGCTGGCTGCATGGCCCTGGCCAGGTGGTCAGTCACCACTTTCTAGCAGAATTTGGCATTTGAGACAAGCAGCTGCAAAGCAGAAACAGCCCAGCAGCTTTGTAGGAATGAGGTATGGGCCAGTTTCTAGTTCCAGGCTTCCCAGCCAATCGCGATAAGAGAAGGCTGAGGATACCTGTCCATGCTATAATGGAAAGAGCACAGCTAGTCTACAATTCAGAGCACCAAGCAGGAAATACCACAATCCACAATCTCCCGAGTTAAAGGAAAAAACATATATCTCTTAAATGTACGTTGCTCTGGAAAAAAGACCAGCACAATGAGAACTAAAGGGACCTTAGGAGAAATCTGCCCCAAAATTTCACTCGTGATGATTCAAGTAGAGCCTGGGACATACAGTGGATTTCTGACATGGCAAACACTATACAATAGGTCTGCTGATTCGTAATATTTGCAACTGGTTTAAAGTTGTTGTTGTTATTTGCCGTGGAGTCGCTCCCGACTCATAGCTAGCCCTCCTTGGGTTTCCGAGGCAGTATCACTACGGAAGTAGATTGCCCAACCTTCCTTCCGAGGAGTGGCTGGTGGATTTGAACAGCCAGCCTTGTGGTTAGCAGTCAAGTGCCTTAGGCACTATGCTACCAGAGCTCCTGGTTTAAAGCAGAGCTCTGGTAGCATAGTGGCTATCGCCTCGGAAACCCAAGGAGGGGTCGCTATGAGTCGGGGCCGACTCGAGGGCAAAAAACAACAATCCCTATTTTATCGCCCTTGCTTTGCTGAGTGGTGATACGCAAATCTTGTTCATAGACTGAAATTATTGAAATAATCATTAATTTTCTCCTCCATTAAAATATTTTCAAGCATTTTTCCTAAATAAATGTGGAAAAAATAGAAATTGTCATAAAGAGAATTTGTTTATTTTAGCATTCAAAGTATTTATACCACATACTAATTGAATACCTGTGTATTAGATAGGATTTAAAAACAATTATATAGATCTTATCCCTGTCTTCTGGATTATTTCCTAAAGCAAAAAGGTATAATTATGGTTATAATACTGTAAAGTGTTTTAGAAATTTACCCCTCTACTTTCATTACTCACAGACTTATTTCTAGCCTTTAAATCTGTATTATAATATTTTACTTAATTAAATTTAGGATATTGTACCAAAGCTTATTCACTATGTCATGAAAAATCCTTTAAGTTAACACTGGGGTTGCAATTGGTCAATATACCATATCTATAGGGGGAAAAAAAGCAGGGAGTTTAAACGAGAAGTCAAGTGAAGGAATAATTCTTGATCAGGGTTAAAAATGAAATATAAACTTTCTTATATAAATTAATATATAATATATTGCTTCTATATTTAGTTCTTCATACATCTACTCTAGTGTCTACAATAAGATTTCTGTTCATTTGTGGTGATGAATATATATATATATTTTTTTTTTTTTTCACATTTTTCATCACTGTTGTTGCATGGTGAGTGGCACCTTGATTCTAAGTTAAATACCCTGTCTTACTTTACTTATTTCCCTGTCTTTTTTGGGGGGAGAAGGAATCATGTGCAAATAGGTATATATAATAAAAGCAGGAAACTTAAAAAAATATATAGTAAGATTTAATAACTGAGTATCCTCCATGCAGCATAAGGAAAACAAGCTTGATCAATCTCCCAGGAGATCCTCTCCCTAACCCAAATTTCTCTCCCTATTTCCCCACACTAGAAGAATTTTTTTTTTGTCCGGAAGACTGGGCAATCTAATTCTGTAGAGATACCACCTTGAAAACCCAAGGAAGGGTCACTATGAGTCCAATTGACTCAACAGCAATGAGGTTTATTATTATTATTATTTTGTAATCATTCCTTTGCTTTTCTTTACAATATCACCATGTAATTTTATGTCCCTGAATAATATATTATTTCATTTTGCAAGTTTTTGAATTATATTTGTCAATATTACTCCCTGCTGTGAAGTCAGATACGACTCACAGTGACACTTTGGGCTTCCAAGGCGGTATCACTACAGAAGTGGATTGCCCAATCTTCCTTCTGAGAAGTGGCTGGTGGGATTGAACCTCCAGCCTTCTCGTTAGCATTCAAGTGCCTTAGGCACTATGCCACCAGAGCCCCTTTTTGCCCATATTAATAGAGTCATATTCTTCTGTGGTTTGAAGTTTTCATGCAACATCATGTTTCTGAAAGTCATCTATATTGCGGTGAATAGCTTTATTTTATCTATACCCACTACTGGATGGTATACTCATAGATGTACACCATAATTCATTTAACTATTATCTCCAAAACATGTCTGATGGTATAGTGGTTAAAGCATTCCTCTGCTAACCGAAAAAAAGTAGAGGATTTGAACCCACCAGCCAACCTATAGGAGAAAGATAAGGCAATCTACTTCCATAGAGATTTACAAACTTGGAAACCCTATGGGGCAGTTCTATTCAGTTTTACAGGGTCTCTATGACTTGGGATTCACTTCATGGCAATGGCTTTGGTTTCTATTATCCTCATATTTGAGTATCTTTCAGGTATTTTCTCTTACAAACAATGTTATTTCTATAGTTGTGTTATCTTCTACTACACAAATTGAGTTCAGTTTCCTCACCCCTCAATTGGAGATAAAAATAATTACATTTCAGGGTTGTTCTTAATGATGCTAATATTCAATTTCTTAATCTATGAAATAAATAGTCATTATCCATAGCACTAAATGAGCATGAAGAAAAGTACATGAACAATGGCTGGCTCATAATAGGTGTTCCACAAATCTTTCTTCACTTTCTGTTAAGGATTAAGGGGTGATTTCAATCCTTCCTAAAAGTTGCTTTATGGAATATGTGATGTTGCTTTTAAGTATAGAAACTTTTGACTCAATATTCAAGGCCTCTAAAAAATGGAGTTGTGTGTGGCTAAATTTTTATTACATGTCAAAAGAACGAAGAGAGGAATGGTGTTATCATTCACCATATGGTGAGAGAGAAGCTGCTACTGCTTGCTTTCCCAGAATATGTCAGCATTATCTTCCCAGACAGAGTCCAGCTAGCACACTTTTACAAGGCAGAGCAAAGTGCATTATTATGACTGAGACAAAGCTTACAGACATGGAAAAGTGCAGCATTGTCTTTTGTGGGTCACCTCGAATTCATGTACAGTTTATGTGACCTGGTTTGCTTCCAGAAATTCATCCATGCTTTGAGCCAGTAGAAAACACTCTACATTACTCATTATTATTACACTGATGCTGAGTTTCTTAAAAACCATTCCCCTGCACAGGAAAAAGAGAAAGGAAGGCATGACAAGGACGAAGGTGATAGCATACTTTCTCAGTAGTCTGATAAAAGCCATGACAAATAGTCTTTTACCTCTAAACAGTTTTTACTTACAGGTTTCTTTGGGTGAAACTTCTGGTCTTCAGAATGTCACATTCTATCTGTTTTCTTCCTTTACTACCTATCCTTCTGGATTTTTCCCTAAAGCAATATAAAATATTTTATTAACTATGTCTGATTCTAAGCATAACTAGCTTAATCAATTTTGGAGAAATAGGAGGGAAGTGGATCTTCTATAAGTGAAATGGCTAAAATAAATGCTTCAAATTCTGGATTTACATTTTTCTGCTACTAAAATAAGACTTTCTTCCCCATCCTCATTTTCAGTGCTGTCTTCCATTTTGCTAACATTCAATCATACATGACAGCAGGTGTGAAAGTCAGACTCCATTAAGCGTGGCTGACGGAAAAAAAAAAAAAAAGAAAGAAGAAAACAGTGGGTATGGGTGTACATATTTAGAAATACTCTTTTGAAAAGTTCCTGAGTGTTCCACTCAGTTCAATTTCAATTCACTTTGGTTATTTGCTTTTCTGGCTCTTCCAAAGAGCTGGTGGGTAAGCTAAAATAGCATGCAACAACAAATATTTCTTTTCAGAGTCTGATGCCTTGTGCTTTACACATGAAAAAATAAATGGTAAAAGTGCATAGACATTTGACATAGATAACACTGTGAAGCTGATGCTTTGAGGGAAAATTTCTTGAGATATACAAAACAATATTATTCATCTAGCTTGTTTGGGGGGAAAAAAACTGAAAGAATAAGAGCTTCCTCTCTGGACACTGTGGCTGATATCAAACTCCACTATTATATGTGGTGGACTCTTTAGTTACAATGCCATAGGCCAAATCAACAGTAGAAGTGTAAAGAAATGATGATACAGAGGAGTCTATTATCTGCAGAGCTGGCACAATGCATGAAGAAGGAATGTGAGATTTTGTAAAGCAGCACAGTGAATGCTGAATGAAGGCACAGACATTACTTCTGACCATCTTCTCAGTACTAATTACAGACTTTATTACCCAATAAGTGCTGTAAGTTAATAATGACTAGTGAAATGCTGTGAGGAAAGGGGGCAATAGGGAACTAGGCAAGAACTGGTCAAAGCCACTCCTTACTTAAAACTAATAGTGTTAATCTGAAAGCCAGACATCTAACCTAGTGGGAGGAAATTTTGCTAGTTCAGAGGCAGATAATGAAAACTTGAGTGAGAATAAGGCTGAGACTGATACTGTTCAGTCTTATCAAGTGGTTGATGCGGATGAGAATGCATTATTCCCTGAGGATATAAATGAGCCAAATAATAACAACATATGGAAGAGAGACAATTTAAAGGATGCAGAAAGCATGAGGATTAGATCTCTACCTCCGATGAGGGGGAAAGTGCAAATGAGCCACTGAACATGGTTAAGCAATATACATCCAAAATATGTTAGGTACAAATGATGTAAAATGGATTCCCTGTGATCAGAGTTTGAGACTGGGGAAATCTCCTGTGACTATACATAGCTCTAACACTTCTATTCGTTGTGAGCCAAGGAGGCAAAGCAAAGAAGCAAGCCAAAAATTTGTCTTTAAGTTATTTCTCATCTAAACTTAGAATTTCTATTATTTCTATCACCAAGATCAAGCAAATTGAAACCACACTAGTTAATTCAACAGACAGAACTTAATGTAGTAATTCTTTAGAGAGTTAGTGGAAGACTGAAAAGTCAAAAAAGGAATACTGATATAACCCAGAAATAGTAACTACAGGAAGCGTCTACCATGCTTAGGACAGAGGAACAAAGGGAAGAGGTCAAATTTGTCAGAACAATAAAAGAGAGGCCTTGAAAATTTCTTAGAAGTAAGAGCCTGTGGTACCTGCTGGCATCTCAGGCACTCAAAATAGGGGCACTGCTAAAGTTGGAGTCAGACGTGGATGAGAAAAAAGCCACCAGACTGTTGCTGGATTCTCTGAAAAGGTACAATGAAGCTGATTCTAAGAAAGTTGAAGAAAGCATGAATCTGGAATCAATAACTACTTCAAGAATTAGGAGCTACTATTGGGATGAGGCTGACAGTAGCAGGGGACATCTGAAAGAAGGAAGTACCTTCTCTCTTCACCTACCCATCAGCCTCCATGCAATCTCCTCTATTGGCAGAACAGGAAAATAGCTGCCCAAGAAGAAATGTAGTTTTCAGAGGCCCAGAGGACAGAATAAAGAAGGGTAGGTTAGGAAGTGAAATGCAATAGCTAATAACTATTACCATAATCTTCTAATTTTGAATCTTAAGGATCAGCATAAATCATAAGGATTTATTAGAAGGCATTGATGATGCTATAAGTTCAGTTTATTGTCTTATGAAAAGATAACGTATTTGATGCCTTCCCTGTAAGTTTATGTATCAAAAAGAGCACCAAAACACCCTAATCATCAAAGCCTTCCTTAGTCTATGTTTACCTGCAAAATTCAATAAACTCAGCTATTTGTCTTACTAAGGCAGTGTGCAAGAAAAGCATCCAACCCAAACCAAACCCACTGCCAGCAAATTGATTCTGACTTGTAGAAACCATATAGGACAGGGTAGAACTGCCTCATAGGGTTTCCAAAGCAGTAAATCTTTATGGGAGCAGACTGCCACATATTTCTCCCATGGAGCAACTGGTGGGCTTGAATCTCTGACTATTTGATTGGCACCCTGACAATTAACCACGGTGCCACCAGGGCTCCTTGAAACATATCCAGCCTTTAGTTCATTCAAATGTTCCATAATTTCCAATCATCTCAATTATCTCTTCCACCATACATGTTACCAGAGATGTTAATAAGAAGCAAAATGGATTGTTAATGAACTTAGAAATCTTCAAATGTAGACAGAAGAATAGAGGAAATAAAAACAACGTGAGTAAGACACTGGAAAATTGGTCTCTGAATAATTAAGTCAAATCATCTCCAGGAATCCCAATTTTTAAGGCAATACACTGAGATGCCAATTAACTCAAAAATTGAAAAAGCACCATGGAGATATAATGACCACAGTGGCTGTGAAAACACTTTAAAATAAATAAATAAATAGAGGAACATAATTTCCAGAATAAAAACATCTGATGAGGTGTCTTTTGTTTCAGTTTGTACATTTTTGTATTCAAGTGAAAGGAGTTACAATATTTTGCTAACAATCGTGAGTTACAATATAAATATATAACATACAAATCATATTAAGAAAAATGGTGCAGATACACCTGGATTAAAAAAAACTAGTAATAAATACATAATTTATTATAAAGTACTTTAAATTTACTTGCCTTTGTACTGGTCCAACACATATATAAATTATGAATTGGTATAACTGTTGCTTTGTGGCATTCACAGAAGAAAAGGAGTAAGCTTTGTCTTAGGTAACCATTGTCACAAAATGCTGTTGCTGTTAGGTGCCATCAGGTTGGCTCTGAGTCATAGCAACTCCATGTACAACAGAACGAAACACTGCTGGTCCTGTGCCAGCCTCACTATCCTTGCTATACCTGAGCCCATTGTTTCAACCACTGTGTCAATCCATCTCACTGAGGTTCTTCCTCTTTTTTCTTTTACTTTCCACTTTACCAAGTATGATATCCTTCTCCAGGGAATGGTCTCTTCTGACAACATGACCAAAGTAGGTGAGACAAAGTATGGTTATTCTCCCTTCAGAGGAACATTCTGGCTGCACTTCTTCAGGATAAACTTGTTACTTCTTTTGGTTGTCAATGGTACTTTCAGTATTCTTTGCCAACATCACAACTCAAAAGCATCAACTCTTCTTCCATTTTCCTTATTCATTGTCCAGCTCTCACATGCATATGAGGCAATTGAAAATACTGTGGCTTGGGTTAGGTGCACTTTAGTCTCAAAGAGACATCTTTGTTCTTCAGCACTTTAAACAGGACTTTTGCAGTAGATTTGCCCAGTGCAATTTGTCACCTGACATCTTGACTGTTGCTTCCATTGGTGTTAATTATTGGACGAAGTAATATGAAATTTTTGGCAACTTCATTCTTTTCTCCATTTATTGTGATGCTACTTATTGGTCCAGTTGTGAGGATTTTTGTTTTCTTTCTGTTGAAATGTAAATGCATACTGCAGACTGTAGTCTTTAATCTTCATCAGTAAGTACTTCAAGTCATCCTCAAGCAAAGTTGTGTCATCTGCATATTGCAGGTTGTTAATGAGTCTTCCTCCAAACCTTATGCCACATTCTTCATATAGTCCATCCTCTCAGATTATTTGCTAAGCAAACAGATTAAATAAGTGTAGTGAAAGGATACAACCCTGAAACACACCATTTCTGATTTTAAACCATGCAGTATCCCCTTGTTCTCTTTGAACAACAGCTTCCTGGTCTATGGACAGATTCCTCATGAGCACAATTGTTGTTGCTGTTGTTATGTGCCGTCGAGTCGGCCCCGACTCATAGCGACCCCTCCTTGGGTTTTCGAGGCAGTATCACTACGGAAGTAGGATTGCCCAACCTTCCTTCCGAGGAGTGGCTGGTGGGTTTGAACCGCCAGCCGTCTGGTTAGCAGGCAAGTGACTTAGCCACTATGCTACCAGAGCTCCTGCTTGAGCACAATTAAGTGTTCCAAAATTCTCATTTCTCAATGTTATCCATAATTTGTTATGATCCACACAGTGAAATGCTTTTGTATAGTCTGTAAAACACAAGTAAACATCTTTTGGTATTCTTTGCTTTCAGCCAAGATCCATCTGACATCTCCTATGATATCTCTCATTCCACATCCTCTTCCGAATCCAGCTTGCATTCCTGAAAGTTCTGTCAATAAACTGCTGCAATCTTTTTTGAATTATCTTCAGCAAGACCTTACTTGTGTGTGATATAAATGATATTGTTCAATAATTTTCACATTCTGTGGGATCCTCTTTCTTTGGAATGGGTACAAATATGGATCTCTTCCAATCAGTTAGCCAAGTAGCTGTCTTCTTTCTTGGCATAGATGAGTGAGTGCTTCCAATGTGTTATCCATTTGTTGAAACATCTCAATGTGTATGTATTCTATCAGTTCCTGGAACCTTGTTCTTTGCCAATTCCTTCAGTGAAGCTTTGACTTCTTCCTTCAATACCATTAGTTCTTGATCATATATCACCTCCTGAAATGGATGAACATCAACTTATTCTTTTTGATAAAGTGACTCTGTGTATTCCTTCCATCTTCTTTTGATACTTCCTGCATCATTCAATATTCTGCTCACAGAATCTTTCAATATTGCAACTCGAGGCTTGAATTTTTTCTTCACTTCTTTCAGCTTAAGAAATGCTGAGCATGTTTTTATCTTCTGATTTTCTAACTCCAGGTCTTTGCACATTTCATTGTAATAATTGAGTTGTCTTCTGAAGCTGCTCTTTGAAATCTTCTGTTCAGCTCTTTTATCTTGTCACTTCTTCCATTTGCTTTAGCTACTCTCCATTCAAGGGGAAGGTTCAGACTGTCTTTTCTGACATCCATTGTGGTCTTTTCTTCATTTCCTGTCTTTCTAATGACATTTTGCTTTCTTCATGGATGATGTTCTTGATGTCATCCCACAATTCCTCTGGTTTTTGGTAATTGGTGTTCAATGTGACAAATCTATTGCTTAGATGGTCTCTAAATTCAAGAGGGATATAATCAAGGTCATATTTTGGTTCTTGTGGACTTATTTTAATTGTGTTCAGCTTCAGTTTGAACTTGCATATAAGCAGTTGATAGTTTGTTCCATGGTCAACTCCTGGCTTTGTTTTGGCTAAGCTTCTGCATCACCTCTTCCCACAGATGTAATCAATCTGATTCCTTTGCACTCTTTCTGGTGAAGTCAATGTGGATAGCCACCGTTTGTGTTGTTGAAAAAAGGTATTTGCGATGAATAAGTCATTGGTCTTGCAAAATTCTATCATGTGATCTCCAGTGTTATTTTTATCACCAAGGCCATATTTTTCAACTACTGATTCTTCTTTGTTTTCAATTTTTGTATTCCAATCACCAGTGATAATCAACACATCTTAATTGCATGTTTGATCAATTTCAGACTGCAGAAATTGGTAAAAATATTCAATTTCCTTGTCTTTGGCTTTGGTAGTTAGTTTGTAAATTTGAATAATATTAATGTGAACTAGTCTTCTTTGTAGGCATATGGATGTTATCCTGTCACTGACAGCCTTGTATTTCAGGATAGATCTTGAAACATTCTTTGTGATGATTAATTCCACACCATTTCTCTTCAGTTTCTCATTCCCAGCATAGTAGATCATGTAGTTGTCTGATTCAAAATGGCTAAAACCAGTGTATTTCAGTTCAATAATGTCTACGATATCCATCTTTATGTGTTCCATTTCATTTTTTACCACTTCTAATTTTCCTAGATTCATACTTTGTACACTATATGTTCTGATTATTAATTGATGTTTTCAGCTTTTTCTTCTCATTTTGAGTCATGCCACATCAGCAAATGGAGGTTCCAAAAGCTTTACTCCATCCACATCATTAAGGTCAGCTCTACTCTGAGGAGGCAGCTTTAACCCAGTCCTATTTTGAGTGCCTTCTGACCTGAGGGGTTCATTTTCCAGCACTATATCAGAAAATGGTTCAGGGCTATTCATAACATTTTCCAGTAATACATCAGACAGTTTTTCACTGCTATTCATAAGATTTTCACTGGTCAATTCTTTGAGAAGTGGATAGCCCCTTCCCTCTTCCAAGTCTGTCTTTGTCTGGAATCTCAGCAGAAATCTGTTCACCATGGGTGACCCTGCTGGTATTTGAAATATTAGTGGCATAGCCTCCAGCTTCACAGCAACACACAAGCCACCACAGTACAAAAAATTGATAGACAAGTAGTGGTGTCACAAAATCCTACATAGCAAACCATTGGAAACTCAGAAGCTTCAGTTATTCTTATGAATTATTCTTATGAATTAATCACTCTTATGAATCTGCAGGTTGGCTCTGTTTTGGCTCACTGAGGGTGGCTTTGCACCCCCTGAATCACTAGAGCTCATCTGCTTCAGACAACAGGACTATGGGTCAGCTACAGTTATGATCTTCAATGTATGTTCCATCCTCCTTCTTCTAGCAGGCTACATGAGCCATGTTCTATTTATGGCAATGTCAGAGATACAAAAGCACAAATGGAAATGCATGAAGCTTTCAAAGACATAGTATTCCTGCCATCCAAGTGTCATTGCCCAAAGCAAGTCACAACTTTGAGGCTGAATTAAAAGGGCAGGGTAATATACCCTTCCCATGATAAAACTATGTGAAGATGTGCATAGCGGAAAAGGCAAAGAATTATGATCAGTAATACAATCTACAGCCAGCTCGATCTTTTTCTTATGGGGGAAAAAAAAAGATATTTTTGTATTCAGTGACTAGGGGAGACCCATTCATTGGGTCATTTAATCTGGTGAGTTCTGTGAATTCTGTGGTGAAAAGTTATGGTGGAATATGTCTATCCTGAAGATTGAAATAAGATTTTAGGTAAAATCCATCAGCAAATTGCTATAATAGAAAAATTAAAATATTAAATTTAGGGTGAATTATCAGGATGGTTAAAGGAAATGTTTCCAATTTTGACAGAACATCAGGTCAACAAGAAAGAGTAAAGCAAATGATGGGTAGATGCAAAGACTGCAAGGACCCACACTGAGCCTCGGTATTAATTAGAAAAAGGCAACCCTCTGGAAAAAAAATCATACCAGATTATAGGAATTGGCAAATCAAGCATGGGTTGGAATATTAGCTCCCACCTTCTCTAAGCCAGATCCCGTGATTCAGAAAAAATGCAGCCCTGATATAAGAGAAGAAAAAAGCAAGAACTTACCTTCATGATCATACTAATTTTGTTAATGTGACTCACTATGTAATTGAATCTTATAATTCATGTTGATTGTCCCGACAAACTTTTTTTCATATGGTAGCCAATCTTTCCTTCCTTCCTTTCTGCTGTCATGCCTTTCTTCCACAAATATTTATTGAATTTCTATTATGTTGCAGGTTTGTTCAGGTACAAAAAATACAGCAGGAACAAAACACACATAATCCCTGTCTTTATATGGTTTATATCTTAACAGGATTATTAAATAAAACAAATTAATAAATTATATAGGATGACAGAGAATGATAAGCGTTGTGTGCAAAAGGACAGATTGTTTCAAGAGTCAATAACCAGGCCAAATAACCTTTGCAATAGTAGTGTATTTGTTTTACTTTCTGTGGAAGAAGGATTTATTATGAGTACACCTGTTTGAACATACTCCTCACACTATACTGCCATATATAACGTGCAGGGAGAAATGAATCCTTCCTTATTTACTCTCATTTCAGTGCAAATTGATTAGGCTAATCCTTCCCAGTACTATGAGATCAAGTCTAAAAAAAAAGCAAGGTAAGAAAAATCCTGATACAATAAGATAAATGCATGTACTTCTATTCTGATAATCTAACTTCATTATTTTCTATATTATAACAAACGTAGCTAAAACATGTAAAAGTTTGGCAAAACTTTACAGGAGATTATTAAAATAAATGTATCTCTAATCTAATATATGGCATAGTTTATGTAGTTCATGTAACATTTTAGCCGTTTTAAAAATTTAGTATGTTATGCCCATTGAGTTGACCTAAGATAAATATATTTATAACATTTTGTTTTTGCCATAGTGCTTAATAAATAGTTTCAAAGTCTCAAAAACCTTTCCCCTGGCTATGAATTAATCTATAGAGCATTCAAAATGGTTGAATGTGCAAGTTGGGAAAATGAGCACATTTGTTATAATAACAACCCACTAATGAATTATGGTCCTAAGTTGTTCTTGCAAGTTGTTTTTAAAAATGGTTTCTGTCAGTGATCCAGTTCTCTTGTTAAAAAGGATTATTTAAAAAAAAAGAAATCTAAAGCAAGCATGTAATTGCTGAATTTTTGTGTTTATATCAAACCAGGACAAACATCAAATATCTTGGGTCACAATCATCCTACTATGACAGTTTAGAGCTGCCTTCTTGGACTCTTATTCTCTTATTATTATTATTATTATTTTTTTTTTTTTAATTCAGAGGCGCTCTGAACATTTAACTTGGGAAACATAAGCATTATGGCCATGATAAAAAATTAAAACTACTTGGGATCCACATAATTTTATAATGAGGAAATTATAACTTTGCTATCCTTTCCCTTGGTTTGGTGCATTGCATAACATTGCATGCAGTAAAAGCATTTTCCCTCCTTCAATCTCCTTTGATTGCTGTAACTTGGCTGATAAATGAATTCTGAGATGAGCAATAGTATGTCTCACTTTAAATACCTTAGGTTGGCTTATAGGCAAATGCAATAGCCAGCTTCCCACATGTAATTGAAAGGGAATGGAATGGAATAGAATCCGTCTGTAGTGAGTAAATGCATCTCTACTTCATCTATTGGATTGTTGACAACTTTCTAGGTGTCTGAGAAACATACTAATAAAAAAAAAAGTTTGAAGAAAATAAACATTTGGTAGAATACTTTCTTCAACTTGAATTTTAATCACTATGTATGTCAATTTTTAACATGCTGCCTGGCAATTAATGTACATTCGATAAATATTAGATGCATGCTATCATACTTATGTATGCATATAAACCCTCATTTATCTTTATTATAATAAATAAAAAGTAAATTTCCTACTTGCATCATATAGAGTAGGGGTCAGCACATTTTTTTTCTGTGAATGTCTGCTGTTGTTGTTGTTGTTGTTATGTGCCGTCGAGTCAGACCCGACTCATAGTGACCCTTCCTTGGGTTTCCGAGGCAGTATCACTGCGGAAGTAGATTGCCTCATCTTTCTTCTGAGGAGTGGCTGGTGGTTTGAACTACCAGCCTTCTGGTTAGCAACCAAGTGCCTTAGGCACTATGCTACCAGAACTCCCTAGATAGTAAATATTTAGGCTGCCAGGCCAGTCTCAGTTGCAACTAATCAACTCTTGTTTTAGCATGAAAGCAGCTGCAATCAACAATGCATAAACAAATGGAAGTGGCTCTGTTCTCCTAAAACTTTATTTATAAAAACTAGCATCAGGCAAGTTTTGGCCCATGGGTTTACCCATCCCTAGTACAGAATAAAACATTGCACATACAACTTAAACTGCAGAACAGTCTACAAAATTTATAGTAAACTCAAAGGACTTTTCTTGAACATGTCATTCAAAATGCACCTTTATAGAATTTCTGAACATTATGAGTTATTTCTGACTTATTTAAAGAAGCAACACATCCAAATTTTCATATATTTCATGATATTTCATGATATAGAGTTTAAAAATACTAAATCTTTGTTTTTCATTGTTCATATGATCTAAAACGTATAACCACAACCAGGATGAAAATCTACTAAACACTGGAAGGCAAGATCCAGAATGGAAGTAATTTAAAGCTAGGTCCTTGTTCTATATGTGACTGACTTACTCATTTTATTAAATTATTAATTGCATTGATCTGTAAAATGGTACAGATAATTTGTTTTTATTTTATTAAATTTTAAAATGTGAAGAATGATAACTTTAAAGAGTCAGTAAAGTGGGGAAAAACTAAAAATTCATTTTTGCTCTCTAAATTTGAGAGGTCCCATCTAATCACTTTAGCGCAACTTTCCAGAAGGTTTTGATGCTTCTATCTTAAAGGCAGGTAGATGTAAGCAGGATCCTGCAATATATCAAACTAAAAACATTCAGTCTAAATGCTGACCTTCAAGTTAGCAGCTAGATGTCTTACTCACTACACCAACAAAGTGCTCTCTCTAAACTCTTAATAATATTTCTGTGAATGGCTTTACTGTCCTAGAATTCTATCTCAGTCATTTAATTTATTTCACATATCACCAGTGCATTTTTAGCTCTTCTTAGTCTCCATCAGATATCATTCAATCAGTTAGAACAATTTGGCAGACAGCCATACATTCCTGTAATAAAACATAGTATTTCACTTAACTTCTGTAAGTTAAAGATAGAATTGTCATCTCTATATTAGACAAGAGGATTTGCAGAGTTTATCAGGGTAACTCTCTTAATAAATATGCCTAATTTTTATACTATAGACTGTGAAGACATCTAAATCTATAAACAAAACCGAAGACCCCTTCTAATAACACCATGTCCTAAATATGTATCCTATCCTGTTTGTACTTATTGAATCTTTGAATTGCTAATTCTTGACTCATCAATTTTGCTTCCATGTTTTATTGCCTCTAGTTAAAGCAGAATGAATTTTTTTTTTTTTTTTTTGGATGTTGAAAATGACAAATAGATTTGCAAGAGCAAGGTACACTTGAGAGTGAAAAGCAAAGTCATATCATGGAACAATCTCTTTGATCTTAATTCCCTGAATCACATACAGGTGTCGGACCTTCTTAGACTCCACTGATATTAACTAGGCGAGACAAGAGGTGACTTGTACACCCAGCCTCTGCTGTTCCAGATTCTTTCCTACAGCAGTTTTCAACCTGTCACAGTGCATAAAAAGCCCTCAGAGAGCAAAAGCATAAGCACTACTTGTGCTTTATGCACAACAGAGACAACTAGAAATGATAAGTTTATTTTGCAAATTTAATTTAGGAGGTTTTTACACTGTGTGCACACATCTTTTCCTGAAAGTCACAGGCAAAGTATTAGGTTTCTTTCAGACATTCCTAAATAGATTGTTCAGTGAAACTCAGTTGAGGAATGTAGATGTATAAGAATTAAGTCATTTAGAGAGCATGACAACACAGAGTTTATCTTCTATAAAGGAGTTTAGACTCAAATAGAGTTATGAGTGAGTGGAAACATATTCAGCTACTGGGAGCTACATTAACCATATTTTCCCCTGCACACAATATTATTACCAGGTTATAAATAATAAAACTATGCATACTTTAATATAGGAGTCCCTGGGTGATGCAAAGAGCTTTGGTGGCATGTTGTTGTTGTGTTGTTATATGCCATTGAGTCGGCCCTGACTCATAGCGACCCCTCCTTGGGTTTTCAAGGCAGTATCACTACGGAAGTAGGATTGCCCAACCTTCCTTCATAGTGGGTAAAATATTCAGCTGCTAACCAAAAGATCAGTGATTTGAAGCCCCCAGCCACTCCCTGGGAGAAAGATGAGTCAGTCTGCTTCCATATAAGTTTTGCAGCCTTGGAAACCGTATGGGACAGTTCTAATCTGTTTTATAGAGTCACTATGAGTTGGAATCAACTGTGTGGCAAAGGTTTTGGTTTGGTTTGGGATGTTGCAAATAGTTAATGCATTCAGCTGCTAACTGAAAGGTTAGAGGTTCAAATACATCCAGAACCTTGAAAGAAAGGTCGGGTGATCTACTTTTTCAAAATAACAATCACTAAGGAAAAAAAAAAAAAAATGGAACACATTTCTACTCTGCTTTACATAGAGTTGCTATGAGAAAGATTCAATTTGATGACAGCTAATTAGGGAATCCTTGGTGGCACATTTTGATGGTATCCCACATGAATCTTAGCTATCTTCATTTTGTTTTGATCTTTTTTTCTGACTGATCCCTTTCTAAAGAAGTGTTCAGATATTTGTCTTCTATCTCATTAATTCTATCTTCCATTGATTTAATTCCACTCCTTACTATGTGTTATCTATTCCTGAAAATTTAGTATTAATCTTCTGGATTTCTATCTGTAGATTTTGTATTATTTCTAATTTTTCATTTATTTTGTCATTTTGTTCTTGTTTTTTCTTCCAAAATTGTTCTAGGATTTTGTCTGTGTTTTCCTTCATTTTGTCAGTGTTTTCCTTGATCTGTCTCTCAATCTGTTGACAGTACCTAAGTACAATTCTTTTGAATTCCTTATCAGAGAGTTCCAATGCTGCGTGTTCCTTAGGGATTTGTTCTGGGTCTGTATCCTGGTCCCATTTCTACTCCTTTATCTTGCTTCCTTGTGTAGACAGTGATGGTCTGTTGTCTCCAAGACATTGTGACTCTGTTGTATTTATATTTAATTGGTGATTGTATGTTGGAGTTATTTACCTAGATTTTCGTTTTCTTTGTTGTTGTTATTTATTTATTTATTTTTGGATGTATCTGAGTAAGCAGGGTATTGTGCTCCTCTATTCACTAGTTGACAGTACTTATGCACTCACCACCTGTCTCCTGGTAGGTTTTATAGAGAATGAGAGTGGCTGCACAGATCTCTGTTAACTGTTTGTGAAGAGCAGTTAAGGGTGAGTCGGGCTCTTATTGGTGGTCATGTATCATTAGCTGGTTGGTGCAGAAGGAAGTGGTGGTTTTCACTCAGTAAGTGGAGTTGCAGAAGGTGCTGGTGTGGTTGGGTCATATGGGCACAGTTGCCATTATACACTCAGTTACACAAAA
>NW_006921609.1:20418129-20431661 GCF_000298275.1 Orycteropus afer afer | reverse complement strand
AAGTGAAGAAGAAAGAATAATAATAAAAATGATGAAGAAAAGAATAATAATAATAATTTTAAACCAAACAAACTAAAAAAGAAAAAAAAAAAAAAAATCTGGGTGGGGTGGGACAGGACACCCAGGCTCCAAGAGAGCACACAGACTAGGTTGGAATTCTTGTTGGCCCAGAAGGTAGGTGGGAGTGAGGGATGGCAACACCTCCATTCAGCAACAGAGTGTGGGGTATAAGAGTAACAAGGGGAATATAGCACCTTTCCAGTCCTTCGTGTCCAGTATGTCCTTGTGGTCCCTGTCAAGTGGAGCTTATTCTTAGCTCCCTGGAATCTGGGAGAATGCTGTTGCTTTAAATATTCAAAATGGTTGAACTGCTTGTAAACATTCAAAATGGCTGTGCCCCCTGGATAGCCAAAAGTTCACAACGCAGCCCATCTCCCTCGCTGCTCCTTCCCCTTTTATTCACAGCCATCTGTGCAGTCCTCTGTGCAGCCTCTTGCTAGGAGCCTATTTTTAGGTTAATCCTTAAATTCTAACACCACTTAGCAATATCCAAGCTGTCTGTGATGTCAGGATGTCTGACAGACCACAATTCTGTATATATCCTTTTTCAGTGTTTTCATGCAGGTTCTTCTACTAGTTGGAATTTAGTTCACTTCTGTATCCTTCTTTTCAAAACTCTGGGCTCCAGAATTATCTTCTGTATCTGTGTTAATTGGTTCCTCTTTTCTTTGTTGAAGAGGTTCTGTGTAGTTTGTCTACCTATTCTGCCATCTTACCAGAACTGTCTTGGTGGCACATTTTACATGAATTATTTTCAGCAAAATTTTACTTGTGTGTGATATTAATGATTATATATATATATAATTTCTGCATTCTATTGCATCACTTTCTTTGAGATGGAACAAGTATGGATCTCTTCCAGTCAGTTGGCCATGTACCTATCTTCTAAATTTCTTGACACGGATGAATGAGCACTTCCAGTGTTACATACATTTGTTGAAATCTCTCAGTTTGTATTCTGTCAATTCCTGGAGCCTTGTTTTTTGTGACTACTAACACTACAGTTTGGACATCTTCCTTCAATATTATCAGCTCTATGCTATCTACTGAAATGGTAGAATGACTATGTGTATTCTTTCCATCTTCCTTTAATGGTTGCTGCATTTCTATATTTTGCCCATAGAATCCTTCAATATTGAAACTTGAGGCTTGAAATTGTTCCTCAGTTCTGTAAGCTTGAGAAATTCCAAGAATGTTCTTCCCTTTTGGTTTTCTCATTCCATTTCTTAAGTGGAGTGTGGGATATCATTGCTGATGTTAAACGGATCTTGGCTGAAAGCAGAGAATACCAGAAAGATGTTACTTGTATTTTATTGACTATGCAAAGGCATGTGATTGTGTGGATTAGAACAAATAATGGATAATATTGCAAAGAATAGGTATTCAAAACATTTCATTGTGTTCATGAGAAACCTGTACATAGACCAGAGAACTGTCCTTATAACAGTTCAGTAACACAGAGAAAGTGTTACTGAATGGTTAAAATTAGGAAAGACTTGTGTCAGGGTTGTATCCTTTCACCGTAGTTATTCAATCTGTATGCAAAGCTAATAATCTCAGAAGTTGGTTTATAATATGATGACGAACATGGCAAAAGGATTGGAGAAAGGCTTTTTAACAACCTGTGATGTGTAGATGATACTATTTTGCTTGCTGAAAGTGAAGAGGACTTGAAACATTTACTTATAAAGATCAAAGACTTCAGTGTGGATTACACATCAACATAAAGAGAATAAAAATCCTCACAACTGGCCAGCAAGCAACATCATGATAAATGGAGAAAACATTGGATTTCAGTTTACTTGGATGCAATACCAACCGAGCAATCAAGAAATTAAGTGACATATTTCATAGGGCAAATCTCCTGCAAAAAAACTTCTTCAAAGGTTAAAGAACAAAATTGTCCCTTTGAACACTAAGTTGTACCTGACCCAAGCCATGATATTTTCAATAGCTTCATATACATATGAAAGCAGGATAATGAATAAGGAAAATTAAAGAAGAATTGATGCATTTGAATTATGGTGTTGGTGAAGAATTTTGAATATACTATGAACTGCCAGAAGAACACACAAATCTGTCTCAGGGGAAGAACAGCTATAATGATCCTTAGAAATGAGGATGGTGAGACTTTGTCGCTTATAGTTTGGTCATGTTGTCAGGAGTGACCAGTCCCCAGAGAAGATCATGCTGGGTATATTAAAGAGTCAGCAAAAAAGAAGAAGAATGTCTATGAGATGAGTTAACACATGCTGCAACAATGAGCTAAGCATAGCAATAATTGTGAGGGTGGTACTGGACTGAGAAGTGTTTCATTCTGTTGTACATAAGGTTGTTATAAGTTCAAAACGCCTCACCAACTCCTAACAACAACAAGTGGCATAAGGAGCTTTGTTGTTGTTGTTATGTGCCATCGAGTCAAACCCGACTCAGAGCGACCCCTCCTTGGGTTTCCGAGGCAGTATCACTACGGAAGTAGGATTGCCCAACCTTCCTTCCGAGGAGTGGCTGGTGGGTTTGAACCACCAGCCGTCTGGTTAGCAGGCAAGTGTCTTAGCCACTATGCTACCAGAGCTCCCTAAGGAGCTTTGGTGATGCACTATTTAAATCTTTGGCTGTTAACCAAAAGTCAGTGGTTTTAACCATAAGCTGCTCCATGGGAGAAAGATGACTCAGTCTTCCCTTGTAAAGATTTACAGCCTTGGAAACCCTATGAGGCATTTCTACTCTGTTCTGTAGGGTTTCTATGAGTAGGAATTGACCTGATGGCAGGAGATTTTGGGGTTTAGGTGGTGCTGACAGTTAATTGTTCAAATACTAGCAGAAAGATTGTGGCTGGAACACATCCACAGGTGCTTCAGAAGATTGGACTGTCAATCTGATTCTAAAAGGGCACAACCTTGGAAGACTTATGGAGCAGTTGTACTCTTGCACATGTGAGGTCACCATAAGTCATAACTGACTCAATGGCACCTAATAACCACAACAACTTTAATATAACATAATATGTTAGACCATTGGATTTGGAATAAAAAAATAAACAAAATTTTCTCTACCACTTATTAAATTTGTTTATTTTGATAAATTACTTAACTACCAATTTTTATTTCCAAATTTATAAAATGGGCATAATAAATGTACTTATCTCAAAGATTATTGTAGGAATTAGATAAAATATAATTTATAAAGTTGCTACTCCAGATCCTTCTATATATTAAGTGTAGGTTCCCGAAAGTTTCTATAATTTATTGAGTTGGATTAGGGAAGGGAGAAATTAGTTTATTAACAATCATCTCCAGAATACTACATGTTGTTGTTGTTGTTGTTATAGACCAATCAAATTACTCCCTCAGTAACACTGAGCATATGAGTAGATAATGAAAAAGAGATGACTTTCCATTAGAACAGACCAAGATAGAGGACATATTTTCCCAGATGTTAAACAGAATTTCTCTCTGATCTCTTATTAATAGATTTACACCTAACTTCCAATCAGAGGTGAGAAGTGGTGGTGAAAATAGAGAAGAGTAGCCATCATTGGCTCAATTATTTTTTATTTTATTTTTTTTTTCCAACAATGTGTGAATTAAAATAGTTCTGTTTAAGCAGTGAAAGAATTATCTTCAAAATTCTGAACCAAAATGTAAAAGTTTAATTTTATTTCTGATCAAAAGAAGAGAAAGATTTTTTTTTTAATTCTGCAAACAATTAAAACTGATATCTGATATCCCTTTAAGAAAACTCCTATACAATACTCAACAGATATTAGATATCATTGGCAATTAACAATATCTGTATATCCTTGTAAATTTTATAAGGTAACTTGCTTTTAGTTATTTTGACTGGCCTAGTAAGTAGAGGTACACATTTTTATTTGAATGATGTGCTTCATATAAACAATAATTATGGATTGAAGCCCTCCTTTTACTATTCAATGGAGCTTGTTGTTTCTAGATGCCATCAAGTCAGCTCTGACTCATTGCGAGCCCATGCACAAAACACTGCCTGAACCTGAGCTATCTACATGATTCTTATTATGCTTGAGACTGTCATTGCAGCTACTGTGTCAGTCCATCTGATTGAGCATCTTCCCTTCCTTCGCTGACACTCTACTTTACCAAGCATATCGTTCTCCAGGGAATGGTCCCTTATGACAACATGACCAAAGTAGGTGAGACAAAGTCTGACCATTCTCACTTCCAAGGAGCATTCCAGCTGCACTTCATCCAGGACAAACATGTTTGTTCTTCAAGCAATCCATGGTATTTTCAATATTCTTCATCAACACCACAATTCAAAGGCATCAACTCTTCTTCGGCCTTCTTTATTCATTGTCTAGCTTGCCCATGCATATGAGGTGATTAAAAATACCATGGCTTGGGCCAAGCACACCTTAGTCTTCAGAGTGGAATCTTTGAAGACAAACTTTCCTTTTACTACCTTAAACGGAACTTACATGAATTAATTACAGAAGTACTGCCCAGTAGTATTGAACATTGTAAAATATGTCTTAAAAGCATTAATGATTTTTTCTAAAGTACTTTTGCATCTAGAATTACTTTTAATGCAGTTTCCCTTATTTTTAATTCCATAATTTTCCCTGGGAGCTCTGGTAGCATAGTGCTTAAGGCACTTGACTGCTAATCAGAAGGCTGGCGGTTCAATCCCACCAGCCACTCCTAGGAAGGAAGATGGGGCAATCTACTTCCATAGTGATACTGCATTGGAAACCCAAGGAGGGGTTGCTATGAGTCAGGTCTGACTCGACGGCACATAACAACAGCAACATAATTTTTCCCTTTCAGTGATGTAAGAAAACCACATCATTATTCCTAAAGAGGCATGAAGAGAGAGATACAATAGCAATAGCAACAACAAATATGGCAATCTTAGAGGCAGAAATAATTTAGTCTGAGAAACTATCATATCAGTCCTGTAAAAATAATACTATTTTATCCAAGTATTTTGGATATATCCTTATAATCATACAATATTCTGTAGTTTTTTTCCTTCAACTAGTATATACTGAGATCCTATTGGCAGAAAGTTGTATTACAGATAGCACAATACTATACCTCTCATGTCCATGCTTTGCACAAGCCACTTGGTTGGTTTAGAATGCCCTCCTCTTCCAAACTAACTCCAATCTGAATTTGAGATTCAATTTAAATATTACCTTTTCGGTGCAAACATGCCTCTCTTTGCTCTGCTTCCCTATAACATATTTTATGCAAACCTGTAATAACAGTTATGACATTTTTCTCATCATTTGCTTCTTGAGTACTGTCCCCAGAGGCTAAAAACTCCTTAAGAATAAGAAAAAAATATTCATCTTCTCATCTTTGGTCTAAGCACAGTGTCTGGCACAGACTGCACACTCAATTCAAATTCATGAATGATGAATTAATAAACAAGTGAATAATTTTCAATGACAAAGAAGACATATCCAGATGGCATAAAAATAACAGAAACAAACTTTCATGATGTCACTCCTTTAATAGAGTCTCTGCCTCTCACAATTTTATTTTAAAAGATTGTTCCAAGGCAAAAACTTGGAGCATTTATCAACTTCATTATAACTGTAAAATCAATAACCAAAATTTTCAGAAGACCTATAAAAATGCAAAAGAGAAAAAAAAATTAAAAATGACCAGTAGAAAAGAGAAAGTGGGTAAAAATGAATTCTGTTCTATCTGAGTTGATGGTAATATATGTTTCAAATCAATTTCCCTCTTATCTACACATAGTGCCTAAGACATTTGACTGCTAACCAGAAAGCTGGTGGTTCAAACTCACCAACCACTCCTCAGAAGGAACACTAAGCCACCTACTGCCATAGAGGTACCACCTCAGAATCCCAAGGAGGGGTCACTATGAGTCAGACTCAATTCAATGGCAGTGCGTTTCTTTCTTTCTTTTTTTTTTTTGGTTCTAAACCAAGGCTTTCTTTTTGTCATTGTGCTTACTAAAGGCATTATAACCTGCTGATTAACTGATGATTCTGATACAGCACAGAAGAAAGCACTATTAATCCTTTATTCCTAAAACCTTTACCAATGTATTCATCAAGCAGTTGGGTTTGGTTTCCTGGGAATATACTTTTATATTCATCATCTCTCTTAAGGCATGTTATCAGGAGGGACCAATTCTTGGAGAAGGACATCATGCTTGGTAAAGTAGAGGGTCAGAAAAAAAAAAGGGGAAGACCTTAAATGAAATTGTTTGACACAGTGGCTGCAACAATAGGTTCATACATAGCAACAGTTGTGAGGATGATACAGGACCAGGAAATGTTTGGTTCTACTATGCATAAAGGCACTGTGAGTTAGAACCAACTCAACGACACTTAAAAACAACATCTTAAGAGAAACATTTATTCTTATTGGACATACTCAATATGTTTAGGATGTCACTAAGTCCCCATTTGACATAATACTCAATATAAGAAGCACTATAAATGGATACTAATAATCTTCAAATTCTTGATATAATGAGTTTTTCCAATTTTCCAATAAATGAAATAACTTATACATAAAAAATTCACACCTGCACTATTCACAATAGCCTAAAGATGGACACAACTTAAAGGTCCATTAACAGATGAATGGATAAACAAAATATGGTACATACCTACAGTAGAAAACTGTTTAGTAGGAGAAATGAAGTCTTGAAACATACTACTGGATGGATGGAACTGGAACACGTTATGCTGAGTGAAATAAGTCAATCACAAAAGGGCAAATATTGTATGATTTTATTTATATAAAAAGACAAGAGAAGGCAATGTATATAGAGCAGTTTATTTGTGGTTACCAGAGCTAGGAAGGAGAGAAAAAGGGTGTTTAATGGTGATGGAAAATTCACATTCATCAAGGTATAGTTGCAAAGCCTATTGTAATTGCTGTCAATAAGTTGTACCCCTTTAAGAAGTTTAATTGGAAAAACTTATGTGATAGATATATTTACAAAAATGGCAAAAAAAAAAAAAAAAAGAAAGAAAAAGTAGCTGCTGTGGCTGCTTATGTACAACCAAATACCTCATGGGATTTTGTTCCTTTGTTTGGAGGTTTAGGGTCATGATTTCATGGGACATTCCTAACTGACCTAATAACTTGTTTAGTGCTTCTGTTCTATTCCTTAATTTATTGTGTAGTGTCTGCAGTCTTAAAAGTTTCCCAGTAAAAGGAAATAAGGAAAACAATATCATTTACAATAGCTACCAAAAAGATAAAATAATTAGGAATAAATCTTCCCAGGGATACAAAAGACCTATACAAAGAAAGCTATGAAACACTAATAAAAAGAAATATAAGAGATCCACATGAATTAAAGAACATACCATTTTCATGGATAGAACAGTAAACATTATGAAAATGTGGATACTACTCAAAGCAGTCTATAGATTCATTGCAATTTTGATGCAGGTTCCATCAGCATTAATTAAGGACACAGAGAAACCAATAGCTGATTTTATGTGTAAGGGAAAGAGACCTTGGATAAGCAAAGCATTATTGAAGAAGAACAAAGTAGGAGATCTTACACTTTCCAATCTCAAAACCTACTATCCAGCCACAATAGTCAAAACAGCCTTGTATTTTAACAATGATAGACAGATAGACTAGTGGTATAGAATTGAGAATTCAGAATTAGATTCATTTACCTATGAACAGTTAATGTTTGACAAGTGTCAAAACTCATTAAGTGGGGAAAAATAGTCTCTAGCAAATGGGGCTGGCAAAACTGGATATTCATTTGCAGAAAAGTGAAACAAGATCCATACTTCACACCGTATTAAAAAACTAAGTCAAGATGGATTAAAGACCTAAATGTAAATGCTAAAACAATAAAGTTCATCAAAGAAAAAATAGAGACAAACTTAAGGGCCCCAAATTATGGTATAAATAAACTATCAAGCATAACTAAATATATACAACAGCAGAAGATAAAATACATGACTGGGACCTTGTAAATATTAAATTCTTATGTGCATCAAAGACTGCTCCAAAAGAGTAAAAAGAGAACCTACATATTGGTGAAAAGTATTTGGCAATTACAGGTCTGAAAGAATTTATCTCTAAAATTTATAGAAAACCTTAATACCTCAACATCAAAAAGACAAACAATTCAAGTTAAAAAAAGAATGAGCAAAGGACATGAACAGACACTTCACCAAAGAAGATATTCAGGTGGCCCAGAAACACATGAAAAAATGCTCATAATCATTAGGCATTCCAAACCAAAAAACAAACTGCTATCGAGTCAATTCCAATTCATAGTGACCCCTCCTTGGGTTTCTGGGGCAGTTTGTCTACGGAAGTAGATAGCCTAATCTTCCTTCTGAGGAGTGGCTGGTGAATTTGAACTGCCAGACTTCTGGTTAGCAGTTAAATACCTTAGGCACTATGCCACCAGAGCTTCCCATTAGGCATTGGAGAGATGTAAATCACAATGAAAATGAGATATCTCATCCCAGCAATAATAGCAAAGTTCAACAAGACAGAAAATAACAAATACTGACAATGGTATGAAAAAAATTTGAACTCTCATACACTGCTGGTAGAACTGTAAAATGATACAACCACAGTGCAAAATGGTATGACACTTCCTTAAAAAGTTGGAAATAGAAATACTATTTGACTTAACAATCCCACTACTAAGTACACATTTTAAAGAAGTGACAGCTGGGGTGTGAATAGATATATGCACACCCATGTTAATTGCAGCAATATTCACTACAGCAAAGAGATGCAAAGAGCCTAAGTGCCCATCAATGGATGAATGGATAACCAAACTATGGCACACACAATGGAATGTTATGCAACATTAAAGGAAAACGAAGAATCAGAGAAACATTCCATAATGAGGATGAACTTGGGCTGAGTGAAATTAGTAAATCACAGACTGACAAATATTGTATGAGCTCACTATAGTAAAAAGTCTGCAGTGTAGTAAATTACCTGGTATGGCTTTTCTAGCCATAAGTCTTTGTAAACTCTAAGGTAGAATTTACTGTGAGCAACTGAGGAGCTCCTGATTGCTAAAGTTGTCCATCTAGGGTATTTCTCTTGGGAGTGGCACAAAACAATGTTCTGGGAGGTTCCCACTCTCTTTCAGGTGCTTAGAATTCTGATGTTATGATTGATTGGTTTGGCCACTCTGCCTGCCCCAAAAAGAGGCCTCCTAGAGGCAGAAGTCTCTCTCTGACTGCTGGCTGAGGAAGGATGTCCCCCTGAGAGACATGCATTGCTGACAGAGACACCAAGGAACAACACTGCCGAGAGAGAGACTGAGAGACTGTTGGCTGAGAGACAGCGGGCTGGGAGAGAGACTGAGCATTCTTCCTGAACTTGAATTGTAGCCTGGTGGTTCCCTAATAAATCCCATAATCTGTGAGTTCTGTGTGGCCACTGCAGTGAATTATCAAGCCCAGGAGAGATATGGTGAGTGCTTTGGGAGGAACAATTGGTTAAAGGGCTGGAGGAAGGCAGCATGTCTCACCTTGCAGGAATAGCCCTTGGGCTATTGATGGTGATTCTGTTTTTCTCTTGTGGGGTTAGAGAAGGTCAGAAGATGTGGCCTTCTTGTCTTTTTTGCAAAGTCAAATAAAGGATTACACATGGCAAGAAACTTTCTTTGGTGGTTAATAGGGATGGGAGGAGATGGGAAGGGGAGAGAAAAAAAATAAAAAACCTCCAAGTGACCATCCAAGGCACATCAATTGCTCTCTATTCACCTAGAGCAACAGAGGAATTAGAAGAGTCAGGAATAGGAGGAGGATATGGCATGCATGGTTAACTGCCTCCATGAGCAACTGCCTCCTTTGTCATGAGACAAGAAGAACTAGATGGTGCCCAGCTACTCTTTCTAAACATTTTGATCAAAAATTCCATAAAGGGGTAGTTCTGCACAGAATTTCAAATTCTAATGAATCTATAGGAGCTCTGGTAGCATAGTGGCTAAAGCACTTGACTGCTAACCAGAAGGCTGGCAGTTCAAACCCACCAGCCACTCCTCGGAAGGAAGGTTGGGCAATCCTACTTCCGTAGTGATACTGCCTTGGAAACCCAAGGAGGGGTCGCTATGAGTCGGGGCCGACTCGACGGCACATAACAACAACAACACAACAACAATAGAATCTATATTTTCTGGAGCCATGGAGGGTGGATGAACCACTGGAAGTATTGTCCCAAGATAGTCTTTAAACCTTAAACCAAAAGTATTCCCTGAAGTCATCTTAAAACTCAATAATAGTTTAGATTAACTAGTAAAAACGACCTCAACAAAACAAACTCAACTCACTGCTGTCAAGTCAATTTCAACTCATAGCAGACCCCTCCTTGGGTTTCCAAGGTGGTATCTCTCTACAGAAGTAGATTGTCCAGTCTTCCTTCTGAGGATTGGCTGGTGGATTTGAACCATCAGCCATCTGTTAGCAGTTAAACGACACTATGCCACCAGAGCTCCCCAAAAAATGGCCTATCTTGAACATTATGTTCTTTTAACGACTTTCTAGATGGGATTAAATGGACAATAGGAAGTAGAAAATTTAGGTAGGAACTTTATGTGGCAAAGTGTTTATATGAATGAGGAAGGAACATCTTCAGTAAAAGAGGATGAGAATAGCTGCACATTCATCATTGTATACAAACAAACTGTTGAAGTGGTGTATGTTTTTCTGTGTATATTGTCAACAGCAACAAGAAAAAATAAAATTTAAAGGAAAATAAAAAAAGACCTCACACCTGTATGCCTGTAAGTATGGATGCTTCAAAAGGAGAGAAAACTCTCCCCTTCCTCAAGGAATTTCCATTCTTCTTTTATAGTATTCTCGTGATCATGCTGACCCAGACGTGAGTTATAAATTTGTAAATGGACTATTTTTCTAAGGTCAATACATCCCCAATTAACATTATATTTTAGATAAGAACTAAGGAAAGCTAGATTTGATTTTTTGTGGAACAATCACTTGTTTTTATCTTGTTTTATTATCTTTTCTAATGACTTTCAACCCACCTTGCAATTTATGTGACAATGTTAGCTGTTTGACCTTAGCATCTGCTCTTCGAGTGCTTTTACCACGTGCATGATCCTGTGTGAGACATTGATAAATTCTGTCTGAGATATAAAGGACGATAGGTGATTTTTAAAATATATTTTTTTCTGTGGTCCCACTTTCTCCTCAGAAGTCTTTCATTCTATTTCCAAGTTGAGTTGATTGATTCTGGACTAGTTTAAACTCAAAGACTAAAGCAACCAGCTGAGAGGAAAAAAAAAAAAAAGATAGAGATATATTTTAAAACTGCCTTGGTTTTATACTCTGATCCATTCAATGGAAAAGCTCTTTTGTGGATAAAAAAATCTTTTTTTTGTAAGCTGTAGTACTCTCAGTTACTACTGAAGTGAAGCATTGCAAAAGAGGAAGAACAGTTGAAATGCTGACTATATAATATATACTAAATGTAAAAGAAGGAGTAAGTAAATTTGAATAGGAAAGATTGAGACTTTATTTATGATATTCTTTCTCTCTCTTTCTCTCTTGTGTGTTTGTATGTATGATATTTAATTACATCAATAAGAGAAGTAGAAAGCTTTAGTTATAAGTAGTGACTAAGTGCATAATAGGTAAAAAATGGAAATTATTAAAAATATGAAAGGAAGTTTTACCTTGTAGTAAACACTATCAAAGAACTAATGAAAAAAATACATTCTCTCCCTGTTTTTGAAATTCAAGTACCTGGGCACTATTCTTAAGTGCAATGACTAGCTAGTACACAGTAAGAATCTTTTCAGAAGTTCTACCTTATCCACCTAGTACTTTAAAATTCTACCAAGAAAATTTTTGCTTATCCTTAAATATCTTAGTCCTCATATAAATGAAAATCTCAGTTGGAAGAGGTAAAATTAAGTTTTGAGATGTTTCCAATGCAATATTTATGTTTCTGAAGAAGAGTTTGACCCATTGGATGCCTTTGATGGTATTTTATATACTGATGGGGACACTAGTTGAAGACAAACATTTTCGATCTATCAGATACTCTTGAAGTAGCAACGTATTATACTTGTTAGAGAGCATTGTGGTGGGAAGTTATAATAATCTTTGGATTCTTTACATATTTATAGTTTGTATATTAAACTGATTTAGAAAAAGTTTTTTGTTTTTTTTTTTTAATTCATTTTACAACAATAAATTACTAACTCTTTGAGATCTACTGATTCCTTATGTAATTTATTGCTACCCAACACAGGAGCTCTGGTAGCACAGTGCCTAAGGCACTTGACTGCTAACCAGAAGGCTGGTGATTCAAACCCACCAGCCACTCCTCAGAAAGCAGGTTGGGCAATCCTACTTCTGTAGTGATACTGCCTCGGAAACCCACGGAGGGGTTGCTATGAGTCAAGGCCAACTCGACGGCACATAACAACAACCACAACAGCTACCCAACACAATGGAAAATATCATGATTTATATATTTGAAAAATTTTCTATCCATGTACATTTTTCTCCTCTTTATGATCACCCAAACTGATATCATGGAATTCAGTGTTTGGAGAAAAAGAATTATCAGTGTTTTCAGGGTACTTATTTTTCCAATATGTGCATATAAACCTTTTGATTTCAGTGACCCTTTTGCTTGAGAGGGTTCTCTATTTAACCACTCTGCTTTATAAACCACCCAACACCATCACTGTTTTTGTTGTTGTTGTTGTTATGTGCTGTCGAGTCCAAACCGACTCAGAGTGACCCCTCCTTGGGTTTGCAAGGCAGTATCACTATGGAAGTAGATTGCCTAATTTTCCTTCCAAGGAGTGGCTGGTGGGTTTGAACTGCCAGCCTTCTGGTTAGCAGTCAAGTGCCTTAGTCATTACGCTACCAGAGCTCCTATCCCTCTCTTTTTCTGAGATGAAATATTTTACCTTTTAATCAACCACAGCAAGATGTTTAAAAAGGTGAGTCTTGGAGATTGTAGAGACATTAGTTTGAAGAGTAAGGTGAGTGTGAGCCAAGCCATAGTTTCTTAAACAACTTCATATGCATGTGAAAGCTGGACAATTAATAACAAAAAAACAAAGAATTGATGCATTTGAATTGTGGAGTTGGTGAAGAATACTAAAAATAACATGGATGGCAAGAAGAATGAACAAATCTGTCTTGCAGGAAACATAGCTGGAATGCCCTTTAGAAACAAGAATGGCCAGGCTTTGTCTCACATACTTTGATCATGTTGTCAGAAAGGACCGTCCCTGGAGAAGGATATCATACTTGGTGTCAGCAAAAAGGGGAAAGGCTCTCTGCAACGTGGATTGACACAGTGGCTATGATGTTGGGTTCAAATACAGTAAGGATTGTTAAGAGTGCACAATCAGGCAGTATTTCTGTTGTGCATAGAGTTGCTATAAGTCAGAGCTGACTTGATGGCACCTAACAACATCGCATCATTCACTCACTCAACAAATGATTTTATATATATATA
>NW_006921609.1:20415568-20417510 GCF_000298275.1 Orycteropus afer afer | reverse complement strand
TTTGGTTTTCTTCATTCTTCCTTGCTCTGGACGAGGAGAGTCTCATCACTGCATCTAGATGGCAGCTTACAAGCTTTTAAGATCCCAGTCACTACTTGCCAAAGTAGGAGTGAAACAATGTTTTGTATTGTATGTTACACCAATTGAGCCTGATGTCCCCTGTAACAAGAGTGAATTCAGGTGAAGGGAAAGGCAATACACAATATGTGGGAAGTCAGCACAATGTGATAAAGGCAAAGGAAAACACTGAGAGGTATGCAAGAATACAGGACTACTTCGATAAATGCAATAACATATGTAGTCCTGGAACATCAGTCATAACCAACAATAACATGAGTAGATAGGTAAATATGTCTGCTAAATAGGTGAAGGATATCATAGAAGTTTATACCTGCATACAGATATACGTGTGATGGTGGATATTTCTACATACATATTTAAAAATGCTAAAAGTATGTTAGGTCCATCTCAGTAAGGGTCTTCCCCTTTTTTCTTTCTGACCCTCTACTTTATCAAGCATGATATCTTGCTCCAGGGACTGGTCCCTTCTGACATGACTAACGCACGTGAGACAAAGTCTGGCCATTCTCAATTGTAAAAAGCATTACAGATGTACTTCTACCAAGATAGATTTGTTTGCTCTTCTGGCAGTCCAAAGGATTGCCATATTTTTCACCAACACCATAATACAAATGCATCAGTTCTTCAGTCTTCCTTAGTGATTGTCCAGCTTTCACAAGCATAAGAGGCTATTGAAAATACCATGGCTTGGGTCAGGTGCGCCTTTGTCTTCACAGTGATGTTTTTGCTCTTTAGCACTTTAAAGCAGTCTTTTGCAGCAGATTTGCCCAGTGAAATACGTCATCTGATTTCTTGACTGATACTTCTACAGGCATTGATCATGGATCCAAGGATAATGAAATCCCTGATAACATCAATCTTTTCTCCATTTCTCATGGTGTTGCTAATTATCTCAAGTGTGAAGATTTTTACTTTCTTTATTTTGAGCTGTAATCCATGCTGAAGTCTGTAGTCTTTGCTCTTCATCTGTAAGTGCTTCAAGTCTTCTTCATCTTCAGCAATCAAGATTACATCATCAGCATATCACAAGTTGTTAATGGGTCTTCCTCCAATCCTGATGTGGCCTTCTTCTTCATATAGTCCAACTCCTCTGGTTACTTGCTCAGTGTACAGATTCGATAAGTATAGTGAAAGGATACAACCCTGAGGTGCACCTTTCCTGGAACAATGGATATCATTGCTGATGTCAGATGAATCATGGCTGAAAACAAAGAATACCAAAAAGATGCTTACCTGTATTTCATTGATTATACAAAGGTGTTTGATTGTGTGAATCATAATGAATTATGCATACCTTTGCAAATATTGGGCATTCCAAAACACTTCATTGTGCTCAGGAGGAATCTGTACAAGAGGCAGTTGTTCAAAAGAACAAGGGCATACTGCATTGTTTAAAATCAGGAAGGTGTGCTAACATCTATGGCCATGTATATGATAAGGCACAGTTATAGAAACTACTTAGACATTGAGACTGAACCACTAGACATAAAGGCTAAGGATCATGGTCTCGGAGGACATGAAGGTCAGTTGGCAAACACAATTTGTAAAGATAATGTCCTACATCCTACTCTATTGAGTAGAGTCTGGTTTCTTAAAAGCTTATAAGTGCTCATTTAAGAAACTACTATTGGTCTCTTCATGCCTGGAGCATAGGAGAATGAAGAAAAATGAAACTCAAGAAAGCAATTATTTCAAAAGACTAATCACTCACATGAATCACAACCTTCTCTAACATCAGACCAGAAGAACTAGATAGTACCTGGCTGTCACTACTGAACACTGACCAAGACCACAAAAGAAAATCCTGATAACAGTGGGTTAAGAAAAAATATATTATATTATATTCCACAACTTACTTTTT
>NW_006921609.1:20408298-20414968 GCF_000298275.1 Orycteropus afer afer | reverse complement strand
TTATGTGCCATCGAGTCAAACCCGACTCATAGCGACCCCTCCTTGGGTTTCCGAGGCAGTACCACTACGGAAGTAGGATTGCCCAACCTTCCTTCATAAACATAATTATATATATGTATATTCTCCACACAGAAAGCTTTGTAGTCTGAAATTGATCCAGATGCAATCAAGATGCATTTATAACTACTGGTGATTGGGATGTAAAACTTAGAAACAAGAAGAAAGACTGGTAGTTAGAAAAAGTGGCCTTGGTGATAAAATGGCTCTGGATATTCCATGATAGAATTTTGCAAAATCAACAACTTATTCATTGTGCACACCTTTTTTCAACAACATAAACAGTGATTATACATATGGACTTTGCCAATAGAAAACATATGAGTTAAATCAACTACATTTGTGGAAAGAGATGATGGACAAGCACAATATTTTCAGTGAGAACAAGGCCAGGAATCAGTAAATAAATGGACCATCAATTGTTCGTATGTAAGTTCAAGTTGAAGCTGAAGAAAGTTAAAACTGCTCTATGAGATCCAAAATATGACCTTGATCATATTTTGATAATTTGATAGTATTTTGATAATTCCATGTTAATTTAGAAATTATCTCAAGAATAGATTTGATACATTAAACAGCAATTACCAAAGATCAGACAAATTGTGTGAGATGACATTGTGGACATCATATATGTAGAAAGCAAAAAGGACAGAGAAGAAAGAAAGAAGCAAAAAGGATGAGAGAAGGGACACTGAAATTTGGTCTTATATGTAAAGCAGCTAAAGAGAATGGAAGAAATAAGGAAGTAAAGGGTTGAACAGAAGATTTCAAAGGGCAGCTCATGATGATAAAGTGTTAAAATGAAATGTGCAAGGACCAAGAGTTAGAAAACCAAAAGAGAAGAACACGCTTGTCATTTCTGAAGTTGAAAGACCTGAAGAAAAAATTCAAATCTCAAATTGAAATGGTTAAGGATACTGTGGACAAAATTTTATGGTTTTATAATCTGGAAAAGTGTATGTCAGGGTTGTATCTTTTCACCATAATTGTTCACTTGCATGCTAAGCAAATAATCCAAGATGCTGGACTATATGAAGAAAAATGCAGCATCAGGATCAGTATCTGCGATATGACACAACATTGCTTGCTGAAGGAGAAGATGACTTGAAGCATTTACTGAAGAAGATCAAAGACACAAAAGAAAATAGCCATTTTAAATCAGAGCCAGATAGAGGTGTGTTTCAGATGCAAGCCACCAAACCCCTAGAGCTACCTGAAGTAGGAAGAGAGAAGGAGATATTCTTATTCAGTCTTTGAAGAGAGGATGATCCTCCTGACACATTTATTCAGGACTCCTAATCTCCAAAACTGAGAGATCATAAATATGTGTACTTATAAGCCATCAAATTTGTGGTACTTTGTTCCTGCTATCCTAGGCAACTCATACAGTCTCTCTTCCTCTTTGCAACTCCCTTACACATCCAAGCTGGAAGGATATTCATGTTTCCTTTCCAAGGATCTATTAAGTATACCCAAGACTGTTCTCAGGCATTGCTGTTTGACTTGTCCCTATATTTCCTCTTAGTTCCCATCAAAGAATCCTGGCTCAAATCTCTCTTGGATTTAAAAATAGTTAGTCTGTTATTTTCTAAGAAAAGAATAAATTATTTGAAAGGTGATAGTTTAATTAAATATCATTCCTAAGGTCTTTTCAATTTTAAAAGGTAACTCAGTAGATTCCTTCATTCATTCATACCCTGAATATATTGAGTACTTGCTATTTGCAAACACCAGCTGTGTAAAATTGAAAGATAAATATAACACATACTTTCTTCTCTCAAAAAGATTATATCTAGTCTAATGGAACTAATAATGATTCTAAATAAATTAAAAGTATAGTGCAAAGCTGTGGTTCTCTAAGTGTAGACACCTGGGCTATAAAATCAGTGTTACTCAGAAACTTGTTAAAATGTAAACTTTCTGGCCCCACACCATATCTACTAAGACAGGAACTTGGTGTTGGAGCCCAGAAATCGAAATTTTAATAAGTTCTTCTTTCCCCAATTATTCTAATGCTTGCTAAAGTTTGAGATTCACAGGTGTAGTGTTTAAGATTTAGATGCTGGATACATACTAAACAGGTTCAACTCTTAACTCTACATACTCCTGGCTAAGTGATTTTAGGAATTACTTTGCCCTTTATACGTCTGTATCTTTATTTGTAAAAGGAAGCTATTGATAAAGATGGTACCTTCCTGACTGGATATTAAAACAGCATTGAAATCACTAGAGGCACTAGGTGCAATCAAAGTGAGGCCAGAGTGTTTGGAAAAGTTTTGGAGCAGCCAAATCTGATAATCATAAATCTTTCATCTTTATTTTATTTACAAGAGTAAATTTTAGTCCAATTGGGTAGTAGAGGAGAAGCTTTTGGAATAACCTCTAGCAAGTTTTCACTCATAGCCCAAGAGTCTTCCAACATCTTGGTGGAAATTTTATCAATTAAGGTTAAGTTTTCTTTGGGTCTTTTCATTCTGCCTATTCTAGCCATAATTGGGCTTCCCATGGTTCAGAAAGCATTTGAGCAAAGTGACGTAAGTCAGGGATCCCAGGTTGACAGTTTTCAAAAAGATATAAAATTCCTCAGAAAATCTGTAAGCATCCTCACAGAGCCTAGGAAAATCTTTCACAACACTAAATAATTCTTATCATGCTCATGTGGCAAAAGTGATATGAGGGGAATCTTCAGCATCACAGCTGGGGTGAATTTTAAACAGAATTTCTGGCAAGGGTTTATTTGATGTTTTTTAGGGATAAAAAGGAGGTTCAGATAAAGTGTTATCAGAGGAGTAGGAAGGCAAACAAAGATATAAAGAGGTGGCAGTTGACAGGGGAGCAGAAGTAGTGGGAGCTGAAATTTAACATTGTAATTCTTTATTCTGTGTGGTTAATTTAAAGACAGTGTCAGCAGAGAAGCAATTTTACTCTTGAGATGTCTTTTAGAGGTCTCAATGTACAATTTAAAAAAAAAAAAACAAACTGCCATTGAGTTGATTCTGACTCACCGTGACCCCCACTGGGTTTTGAAGGTGGTAAATATTTATGGAAGTAAAGATTATTTTGCACAATCTTATTATACTGCACCATCAATCTATATTGCCTCATCTTCCTTGATAGAGTGGCTGGTGGCTTTGAACAGCCAATCTTATAGTTATCAGTCAAATGATTTAGGCACTTTGCCACCTATGCACTATTTAATTCAGGAGGCTCAATTCTTTAACTTACTGTCCTGAAAAATTAATTTAAAGAGATCAAAAGTTCCCCAAAGTAGCCATTGATTTTCCAAACTGTCTCAGGTGAGATTATGCCAGACAAACAAGAACATGCATGATGTTGCTGTTATTGTTTTGAAATGTCATTATGATGTCAGTTTGCAGGGAGCTCTGGTAGCATAGTGCCTAAGGCAGTTGACTGCTAACCAGAAGGCTGGTGGTTCAAACCCACCAGCTGCTCCTCGGAAGGAAGGTTGGGCAATCTACTTCCATAGTGATACCACCTTGGAAACCCAAGTAGGGGTTGCTGTGAGTTGGGTCTGACTTGACAGCACATAGCAACAACAACAATAACTAATTGCAATCCTATGCACAACAGAAGTTAATGCTACCTGGTCCTGCACCATTCTCAAAATCATTGCTAAGCTTGAGCCCCTTGTTGCAATAACTGTGTCAATCCATCTCATTGAGGGTCTTCCCCTTCTTGCTGACATTCTACTTTATCAAGCATGATATTCTTCTCCAGCCACAAACAGTTCGACAGCTACTGTGTCCATATCAGGATGTCCCAAGGATCATCAAGTAGGAGATTAACACTTCATTATAGATAAGATCAGCTTCAACTTGAAGTCCTTTGAAATATAAAGGTTGGACACTTGGCTAGGAGGGAGTGAGTTACCACTTAGGTGAGTGGTGCCAGCTGGTTTGGCTATACATGAATAAAGTCATGAATGCATTTTCCCAGTTACAGATTGTTTACATCTTCATATATTCCTCCCATAATGAATGGTTTATATCCTGTCCTTTTGCTTCATGGGAATGCATATTGCTTCCATTACATCCAACATGAGTACCTCCAATTTGAAATCTTCCTTTTATGTTGTAAGAATGATAACTTGGAGTAACATGGAGGAATAGGCAGACAAGCGACACAGACCATCTTCAACAAAGAAAAGAAAAACCAGTTGACAGAGATACAGAAGATAATCCTGGAGCCCTGAACTTTGAAAGGAACTATACAGAAGTGGGTTAGGCACCAACTTGTAGAAAACCTGAATGAAAACAGTGAGTACAGAGACACTCAGAGCTGCAGACTATCAGCTACTATGATGGGACCAATAGCTTAAATATTTCCAAGTGGTGTTGGGACATGAAAATTGACCTAAAGATCAACTCTGGTCACCAAGAGCTATGCGGACAACTGCACTGGTGACATATGACTAGGAAGGGAAACAGCAAGGAGGGAGAAAACCTGAACTGTTGACTTTCCACTGTCCAGAGAGCACAGCCATTTTGATTGTTTACACATGGCAGCCATTTTGGCTATGTAAACTGACCGAGGACACAGACAAGTGGTGGCCATTTTGGATATTTAAAGTGACTGAGAGTGCAGCCATTTTGAATCTTTACAAGTAGCAACGATTTTGGATTTTAAAGTGATAACATTCTCATTCAGATTCCAGGGACCTAAGAATAGGTTCTGTTTGCCAAGGTCATCAGGGACATATGAGAAGCTGACAACAGGAAAGGAGACAAGTGGTGAGTGTATAAGTGCTGTCAACTAGTGAATAGAGGAGCAGAGCACAGTACCCTCCTTGTGTAGATAACATACAAACAAAACAAAGAAAATTAAAATCATGGGCAAGTCACTCCAAAATACAATCACCAATTAAATATAAACACAAAAATGTCACAATGCCTCTGAGACAACAGAGCATCGCAGTCCACACAAAGAGGCAAGATAAAGCAGGAGAAAGAAGGGACCAGGATACAGACCCAAAAACATCCCCGAGGAAGATGCAGCATTGGAACTCCCTGATAAGGAATTCAAAACAATTATATTTAGGTATCTTCAACAAATTGAGAGACAGATCAAGCAAAACACATAGAAAAACCCTAGAACAATTTTCAAAGAACAAAATAACAAAATATATGAAAAATCAGAAATGATATAAAATCTACAAACAGAAATCCAGAAGATTAATACTAAATTTTCAGAAATAGATAAGACATTGAATGGACAAAGGAGCAGAATTAAATCAATGGAAGACAGAATTATGGAGACTGAAGGCAAATACCTGAACACTTCTTTGAAAAGGGATAAATCAGAAAAAAAGATCAAAACAAAATGAAGAAAGCCTAAGGTTTCATGTGGGATACCATCAAAAGGAATAACCTATGTGTCATCAGAATTCAAGAACAGGGAGACAAATAAACCACAGAGAAAATTGTTGAAGATTTGTTGCAAGAGAATTTTCCTGATATGATGAAAGATGAGAATATATACATTCAGGAAGTCCAACGAATCCTAAAGAGGATAGACCCCAAAAGAAAATCACCCAAACATATCATCATCAAACTTATCAAAACCAAAGACAAAGAAAGACAAAGTTACCTACAAGGGGCAACCAATAAGACTAAGATCTAATTTCTTGACACAAATCATTCAGGTGAAAAGACAATGGGATGGTATATATAAAATGCTGAAAGAGAAAAATTTTCAACCAAGAATTATGTGCCCAGCAAAATTGTCCCTCAAATATGATGGTGACATTAGGACATTTCCAGAGGAAGACGCAGATAAGCAGAAATTAAGGGAATCTGTTAAAACCAGAACAATCTTACAAGAGATGCTAAGGGGTGCCCTTTGGACAGAGAAGGAACAACAGCCAACAACACCTGACCATTAACACACATGGTGATACAACCCAGAAACCAACCCAGCTATGGAAGTATCCAAAGTAAAGAACCCTACAAGATTGTAAACAGGGAACCAGAGACATCAATTGACAAATGAGGACAACTACAAACCAAAAAGATGGAAAAAACTGTGTCATTACAGAATTTCTAGATGGTAGGGAAGTCAAGACAACTACAAGATAAAACAGACTATTCTAAACGTGGGAAGAAAACTATAAATCACAGGGTAACCTCAAAGAAAAATAATAAACCTTCACATCAACAACAACAACAAAAAGATCAGTATAAATATTCAGCAAAAACTAAAACAGTAGCAATGAAGGAAGTGATAACATGATTCATAAACAAAACAAGCTCAACATAGAAAATTATATGGAACAAAGAAATCGACACCATGAAAAAGGACATAAAAAAAATGACAGCAACAAATTCATATTTGCCGATAATTACATATCTGACAAGGGACTTAACTCTAAGATTTATAGTGGAAGAGTGGATGACCAAACTATGGCACATGCACATAATGGAATGCCATGCAGCACGAAAGAATAATGTAGAGTCTGCAAAACACCACATAATATGGATGAACTTGGAAAACATTATGCCAAGTGAAATAAGTCAATCACAGAAGGACAAATATAGTATTAGTTCATTGTTGTGGAGGTCAAGGAAAGGTTTATATATGGAAGGAAACTTTCTTT
>NW_006921609.1:20402669-20408005 GCF_000298275.1 Orycteropus afer afer | reverse complement strand
AAAAAAAAAAAAAAAAAAAAACAGAATGATAACTTGTTAGAAGTGCATCCAGTTCTCTGAGCACAATTATTGCGTTTCAGATTTTCCATATTTGAGGAATTAAATTACTCTGCTCTGTCTCGACTTTTATCTGATCTTTTACTAGAACAAACATATAACCTGTTTAAAGAAACAGGACAGTAGCATCACTGCAAGAAAGCACATTTTTTAGACTCAGTTTGGTGTCACTTTCTGCATTCTATGAATTTGCGTAACAAGAGCGTCCCTCTGTGCTCCCTGCTCATCTAAGTCTGCCAAGCAATTATCATCTCTTAACATTTCCAGGCAGCTGCCTAATGAAATGCTTGTTTCTCCAGAAAGCCATTTTGCATATAAAACTCTATCTGATCCTCTGAAACTGAGCATGTTATTTTCAGTCCAAAAGATAACCTGACATTGCCAAAACAAATGCTCAGATATTAAAAATCTTTTCCAAAATTTACATTAGGCCTGTCTATAGATTGTAAGTCAAGACAGGTGACTAAGAAACAAAGTGGCATCTGCAAAGAGTTTTCCTCACTTTCAAAATATCTCTGTTCTGCAATTTTTTCAGTGTATTATAAATTCCTAGGTAGATTTCTTCCTTTGCTTTCTGAAAAGGTTCCTTAGAGGAAAATCAAAACCATAAAGAAGATTTAAATGAAAAAAAGTGCTATTTAAGCTATTTCCGGCTCTTCTTATCTCCATTTTTTTTTTATAGTTAGTAGACCTTTGCCTTGTTCTCTAGGTTTACTGAAGATGAACAGATTTCTGTCCACTGTTGAAGAAGGTTCTTTTCTAAGTATTTAGAGTTCCATTTTCAGAACATAAGTTCAATTTTTCCTTATCTTCTTATTTATTCATGCCGGTCTAGAAAGGCTTGGGGTTTTACTATAAGAAAATACAAGTCACTGCAGTAAGAAAATGGAAGTATTCTGACTTTTCCAGCATGACTGCATGCACAATTAACCTAAACACTTTAGGTTTAACCTCTTGTCATTATTAGCATGTGTACTTGGAAATTTTTGTAAAACATTCTAAGAGTCAGAATTTCTTAGAAGTTAAGGCAGAGAGTAATTCAGTACAGTGATTGTCAGGATGTGTTAAAGTTGTAGAGAGTACGCCTTGACAACTGATAACATACTAGAGTTATTGTCAAGGCCCAGAGCCCAAAATAATCTGATCCTTGGAGAAAGTTAAGAAGACAGAACTACTCTTGATGTCAGTGTAAGAGCAATAGGATGTCCTAGGATCAGAGCAAAGAAGACTGCCTCATAGTCTTTGCTATAATCAGACTATGCCACATTCAGTGTACCATGAAACATTTGTCCAATTCCTCACCTGCTTGCAGATACTTATCATGTCATATATGCTGGGACACGTGAATTGTGTCATAACACTTAACAGAGATATTTATAGCTATGATAGCACAAAGAGACGTGAAGGGAAGGCAAGAATCTTAAGATAAACAAAAAATATAGAGAGAGAGAAAGAGAGAAATAAGGGGAGGAGAAGGGACAGGAAGGGAAGTAAAGGGAGGATTTAAAAAAAAAAAGGAATCAAGAAAAGACTCATCAAGAATGACTTGATTAGATATGAATCCCAGTTCCTTCACTTAAAATTCTGAAGATGCTTGATCTTGACTTGAATGGACTCGGTTTTAGTGCCAAAAGAAAATAATTAAGAATCCTGCAGTTTTAATGTATGAAGAAAAAAAAAAAAAAATTACAGACTGACTACGGTTCTCATGACTCAATACATTCATCAGAAATAATTTATTTTTATTTTCTTTCTATCTTGTTGGTGTTGTTAGGTGCCATAGAGTTGATTTTGACTCATAGTGACCCCATGTGACTGAGAACTGCCCATAGGGTTTCCTAGAGTATAATCTTTACAAATGCAGAACAGTAGTTGTTTCTCATGCAGAGCCCCTGTGTGGGTTAAAATTGATAACATTTTGATTAACAGCTGAGTGCCTAGCCATTGCACAATGAGTACCTTTATATATGTTCTACTATATAGGAAAACCTAAAGATAAAATTTCCATATATAGCAATATACAAATAAATACTTTGAACTCATGTGCACACACAAATACACACACACACTCATACAAATGAGACTGGTTGTCTCCATTTTGTCCTTTTTAAATGAACTAAAAGTTTTATAACTTGTCAAAAGGTCTTGGGACTTTCGTTACTACATCCGATACCTGACATACAATCTGCTCAAAATATCTCAGCTGGAAATTAACTTGGACTCTATTGGTTTGTTTCAAATAAAATATTCCCAAGTGATTGTAGTCTTTGTCATGGTTCAACCTGGTTTCTGAGAAAGTGTATTCTAAGAGGTGGGAAAAAAAAAATTAATATGATATAGTCGTGGAGGAAAGGTATTCTCTGTTAACTAAATGTAATAATAAGAGCTAATCACATTGGTCTTTCTGCTTCAATTTCACTACTGTCTTACCACTCTTAAAACAGGGGTAGAAAGGCAACAATTGGCATATATAAATCACTATCTTATACAAATTTTTGTGCCACACAAAAGTAAATATCTCCCCAATTCCAAAATAACAAAATGATATGAAAGCCTCCAACTAGCTGATAGAAAACACTCATATGTATCAATTACTATTCATAACCCTCCAGAATTCTTCAGTAAATATTTTTTTAAAGTGGTAGAAAAAAATGACAACTTCTAGAATTTTCTGAAATGTATCAAAAACTGAAGGATATTATGTTGTGGTGGATAAGTTTATATGTCAACTTGCCTGGTCCTTGTTGAGTGGCTGGGCATCTGATGGTAGTATTCCCCATGATGAGACTGGTAATCAATTTCATGGTAGAATCTAGTGTGAAAGCTGCCTTAGGGATATGGTCAGCTTCCTGTATATAAGGAGAAGCCTTGGGGAAATGGTCTCTAGCTTATGGCACGCTTGAACCTTACATGTACCCGTGTCATTGCTCAGCAGCCTGCCATGCTCTGCCGATCTTGAGAATTTTAACGAACTTGAGTTAACAGCCTGTTGTGTGGTTGGGTAATATTCTGTAGTGATACCACCTCAGAAACCCAAGGAGGGGTTGCTATGAGTTAGATCCGACTTAACGGCAGTGTGTTGTGTTTTGTTGCCTTATTACTTGTCAACCTTGGGCTTGTCAGCCTCAGCAGCCAGCAGCTGAGTGAAGAAAAGCCTCCCGCTTTAGTGGGCCAGGAGGAGGAGGCAGAGCTGAAGCCCAAGGTTAAGGGGCTCTCATCCAGCCCCTAGAGCCTGGCACTTTGAACTCAGACTTAAAGCCTCCAAATTGTAAGAATAAACTGTTTGTTCAAGCCATCCAATTTGTGGTACAGTCCTGTCAGAGAAGCACTAGGTAACTGGAACATATGTATTTAATTTTACAATTAGAGAATGATACAGAAGGAATTAGGAAGGTTGGGCAATCAACTTTCATAGTGATATTGCCTCAGAAACCCAAGGAGGGATCACTATGAGTGACGGCACATAGCAACAACAACAAGTTATTAGTCTTATCATAGTCTTACATTGGAGAAGCTCTTGTGGTGTTGTGGTATGGCATTAGACTGCTAACTGAAAGGTCAGCATTTCAAGCTCAACAGCATCTCCTTGAGAGCAAAACAAGGCAATTTGCTTCCATAAAGATTTACTGCCTTGGAAACCCTATGGGGCAGTTCTCTATCCTATAGGGTCTCTGAGATAGGAATCAACTTGATGGCAGTGGGTTTGGTTGGGGCTTGGTCTTACCATAGCCCTAAACAATATTTCATATTTTTAACAACTGAAGTACACCTGGAGGTATCAAAACTACTAGTGGAGTTAGCCAAATCATTACATAAGCAGTCCCTGAAGTCAAATAATGAGTCACACAGGTTGACATTGATTAGTTAATTTAGTCAAAATAGTCCATCTGGAACATAAAAACACAGTTCAAAAAGAAAGAAAAAAAAGAAGAAGAAGGAAGGAGAAAAAGGGAAGAAGAAAGAAAATGAAAAAATGATCAACCATATTGTAATTTCAAATAATTTGTTATTATTTAATTATCCAATTTCTCATGTAGTAACAGGAATAGGGATACATGGTAGCATAGTGGCTAAGACATTTGACTGCTAACCAGAAAGCTGGCAGTTCAAACACACCAGCCACTCCTAGGAAGGAAGGTTGGACAATCTACTTCCAAAGTGATATCACCATGGAAACCCAAGGAGGGGTCACTATATGTCAGATCCAATTGGAGGGCAGTGAGTAAGTATACCTATGCCTCACTTATTGACTATCTCATTATCTAACATTTCACTTTTATGACAAATAAGAAAATAATTCTCAGATGGCACCTCTGATGGTCCAGGCCCTACACAGTGCTTCTGCTGGGCCCAGGATACTGCCCATGGGTCTCCCCAAACAATATAACAATCAAGCCATGTGAGGGAAGCCAACAGACTGTAGGATGCTTTTACCAGTTGATTTGTTATATGTTGATACAGCTACAGAAGGTATGTGATGATGATGGATGATGCAAGGTCATGGGAGGGCAGAGGGAAGCTGGCAAGGGCCCAAATGTGCCAGGAAGATTAGTGGAGGAAAGAGGGAAATAGGGGAGAGGAAAAGAGGCTATGCTGGGATATGAGGGCAGGACTGACAGAGGAAAAGCAGGATTCATGTCCAGGTTGAGTGCCAGGATATTGTGCGTAGCATGCAATACCCAACCACCGTTACAACCACCCTTAACCACTGCAGATCCTGTGGTGATATGGAAGTGAGCCCTGCTGTGCCAAGAGTGTCACCAGATACACCAGGGAGCACCAGAATTAGTGTGCAGCAACGGAGATGGATATTGGCACTGACTTTCGAGTAATGCCAATTTTACATAATGACCTGGTCTTTGTATACTAACCATGTTGATAAGTGAAAAATGGAAGTATTCTTATTAAAAAGAAATTCATACAAAAGTATTTAAAGATAAAACAATACAAGTGCTGGGATTTGCTCCAAAATAATCCTAGGTAAGGAAATATTAGTAAGAGACATAGCTAAGAAGACAATAAAAATTATTGCCCAAACTGGATCACTCTTTTGAGAGTGAATTGAGGGTTAAGATAACTAATCTGTGCTAACTGATTTAAAAACAGGAAATGTGGTCAGCCTAAGTTTCAAGGAAAAAAGGCAAGAACTGAGAATTGTGGATCCTTGATAATAGGAAGTTGTTGTTGTTGTTGTTATGTGCCGTCGAGTCGGCCCCGACTCATAGTGACCCCTCCTTGGGTTTCCGAGGCAGTATCACTACGGAAGTAGGATTGCCCAA
>NW_006921609.1:20401246-20402569 GCF_000298275.1 Orycteropus afer afer | reverse complement strand
GAAGTAGGATTGCCCAACCTTCCTTCCGAGGAGTGGCTGGTGGGTTTGAACTGCCAGCCTTCTGGTTAGCAGTCAAGTGCCTTAGGCACTATGCTATTACACTCTTCTTTTAAATTTGTATACACTTCTGAATTTTCCATAGTAAAAAGTTGTCTAGTATAACATTGCACTGGATATGTCTGACATTAATGGGTATATGATTTTGTTTAATTGCTTTTCTGTTTTGAAGTGATTATATGTCACATGATGGTGAAAGTGACTCCCATTTCTGTAATTCTGAAATTCAACAGCAAGGAATGTTAAGCCTGGCTTTGATTAAGATAAAAATAAATATGGAACTCAGGCAGGCCCAAAGCAGAACAGCGGAAGAGCGGGAGAATGGGGATTAAAAGCCAGGAACCCTGAAAGAGGAACAGTCAGCTGCAGGGATCCAGGTGAGGAGAGGGAACTCACGCAGGCCCAAAGCAGCAGGGGGGGAGAGCAGGAGAAAGGGGATTGAAAGGCCCAGGAATCTGGGCAGAGGAGGAGTCAGCCGAAGGGACCCTGGTAAGGTGGTACGAGAGGTTTCTACTGGGGAGACAAACATGTCGTCTGTCGGTTTGTCCTACCGTGGTGACGTGTTGATGTGAGTTTTGAGACTGAGCCACTGGTGTTTCAAAGCCAGCGGTATGCACATAGTGCACAGGTATCAGCCCAGCTTACAGACTGAGACAGACTAGGAAGAAGAAAGAGGCCATCCACTTCTCAAAGAATTGCCCAGGGAAAACCTTATGAATAGCAAAGAAACACTGTTTGATATATTACCATGCAACTTTATGAGTAGTCTGGTTAGATTAGAAGGCTCTACAAATAGGACTGGGAAAGAGCTGCATCATCTGAGTAAACCCAGCCTTACTCATATGGATAAGGTAAAGCTTTTAAGACCTCCATTTGCTGATGAGTCACCACTCAAATTGAAGAGAAACAGCTGCAGACATCCATTAATCACTGGAACATGAAATGTATGAAATATGAATCAAAGAAAATTGGAAGTTGTCAAAAAATGAAATGGAACACATAAAGATTGATATACTCAGCATTAGTGAGCTGAAATGGACTGGTTTGGGCCATTTTGAATCAGACAACAATATGATCTCCTATGCCGGGAATGACAGTTTGAAGAGGAATGGCGTGGCATTCATCATCACAAAGGATGTTTCAAGATCTGTCCTGAAGTACAATGCTGTCAGTGATGGGATAATATCCATACGCCTACAAGGAAGACCCGTTAATACAACTATTATTCAAATTTATACACAAACCACCAAAGCCAAAGATGAGGAA
>NW_006921609.1:20396998-20401146 GCF_000298275.1 Orycteropus afer afer | reverse complement strand
TGCAAAAGTTGGAAACAAAGAAGAATCACCGGTAGTTGGAAAATTTGGCCTTGGTGACAGAAATAATGCTGGAACTCGCATGGTAGAATTTTGCAAGACCAACGACTTGTTCATTGCAAACACCTTTTTTCAACAACACAAATGGAGGCTCTACGCATGGACTTCACCAGATGGAACACACAGGAATCAGATTAACCACATCTGTGACAAGAGGTGGTAGAATAGCTCAATATCTTCAGTCAAAACCAGGCCAAGAGCTGATTGTGAACCAGACCATCAACTGCTCATATGCAAGTTCAACTTGAAGTTAAAGACAATTAAAACAAGTGCAAGAGAGCCAAAATATGATCTTGTATATATCCCTCCTGAATTTAGAGATAATCTAAAGATTAGATTTGATGCATTGGACACCAACAACTAAAAACTAGAAGAATTGTGGGAGGAAATCAAGAACATTAACCATGAAGAAAGCTAGAGATCACTAAAAAAGATGAGAAAAGAAGAGAAGACCAAAATGAATGACAGAAAAGACTCTGAAACTTGCCCTTGAGAGGAGAGAAGCTAGAGCCAATGGAAGAAATGACAAGATAAAGGAGCTGAACAGAAGATTTCAAAGAGCAGCTCGAGCAGACAAAACCCATTACTATAATGAAATGTGCAAAGACCTGGAGTTTGAAAACCAAAAGAGAAGAACACGCTCAGCATTTCTCAAACTGAAAGAATTGAAGAAAAAATTTAAGCCTCGAGTTGCAATATGGAGAGATTCTAAAGGCAAAATATTGAATGATGCAGGAAACATCAAAAGAAGATGGCAGGAATACACTGAGTCACTGTACCAAAAAGAACTGGTCTATCTTCATTCATTTCAGGAAGTGACATTTGATCTAGAACCAATGGTACTGAAAGAGGAAGTCAAAGCTGCAATGAAAAAATTGATGAAGAACAAGCCTCCGGGAATTGACGGAATACCCATTGAGATATTTCACCAAATGGATGCTCCTTTGGAGGCACTCACTCAGCTTTGCCAAGAGATTTGGAAGACAGCTACCTGGCCTACTCACTGGAAGAAATCCATATTTGTACTCATTCCAAAGAAAGGTGATCCCAGAATGTGGAAATTATAGAGCAATATCATTAATACCACACGCAAGTAAGTTCTTACTGAAGATACTTCAAAAATGGTTGCAGCAGTGTATTGACAGAGAACTTCCAGAGGTGCAAATTGGTTTCAGAAGAGGACGTTGAACAGGGGATATCATAGCTGTTGTCAGATGGATCTTGGCTCAAAGCAAAGAATACCAGAAAGATGTTTACTTGTATTTTATTGACTATGCAAAGGCATTTCATTGTGTGGATCATGACAAATTATGGATAATATTGAGGAGAATGGGAATTCCCAAGCACTTGATTGTACTCATGAGGAACCTGTACCTTGACCAGGAAGATGTCATTCGAATGGAACAAGGGGACACAACATGGTTTAAAATCAAGAAGGAATGCATCGGGGTTGTACCCTTTCCCAATACTTATTCAATCTATAAGCTGAGCAAATAATCTGATAAACTAGACTATATGAAGAAGAATGTGGCATCAGGATTGGAGGAAGAATCATTAACAACCTGAGATATGCAGATGATACAACTTTGCTTGCTGAAAGTGAGGATGATTTGAGGTACTTACTGGTGAAGTTTGAAGAATACAGTCTGCAGTATGGATTACGTCTCAATATAAAGAAAACAAAAATCCTCATAACTGGTCCAATGAGCAGCATCACAATAAATGGAGAGAAGATTGAGGTTGTCAAAGAATTCACGTTGCTTGTTTCTACAATCGATGCCAATGGAAGCAGCAGTCAGGACATTTGACAACATGTAGCATTGGGAAAGTCAACAGCGAAGGAACTGTTTCAAGTGCTGAGGAGCAAGGATTTTTCCTTGAGGACTAAGGTGCACCTAACACAAGCCATGATATTTCCAATTGCCATGTATGCATGTGAGAGCTGGACAATGAATAAGGAAGACTGAAGAAGACTTGATGCTTTTGAGTTGTGGTGCTGACAAAGAATGCTTAAAGTACTATTGTGGCGAATTGCTTTATGTGGCGCTTCTAGCCATTGTCCTCCATTCTATAATGTTTTGTAAATCCCATTATCCATGCCTGTTTGGGGTGGTGTGGTAGTTCAGGTCAGGTATCAACTTGGCTGGGCAGCTAGTAGTAGTCATGCCCTATAATGATTGGCAATCAACTCTGTGATGGGATTTAGGTTATTTCTGTTGGGGCAACATAGGTGGAATGTACCTTGAGTCCTGCCTTGCTGGAGGGTAAAATTTAAATCACCACCCTTAGCTTCCTTGAGGGTATACCTACGAATCTCCTGGGAATATTTGCCCTCCTCTTGCTCCAGTTTTGTTTCTTGGCTCATCTTCATCTCACCCCTGGATTTGTGACAGCAGCCATCATCTGATCTGCTGATCAAGGTTCATGAAACCCCGAGAATTGGGAGGATCCTCCAGACCTACTCAGGGACCCGGGACTCGCAACCTGCCAGCCTCCACTACCACCATGTGAGACAAACCCTTGGGTATCTGTGAGTTCTGTGAGGCATTACAGCAAAATACAGAACCCTAAGACTGGGAAAATTACTGGAAGGAGGAAGGGGAGTTAATGTCTGAAATGATGGAATGGTATGGTAGTTTGGACTTTTGGGACATCTTTAACTTTCACCTCATGGGGACCAGCCTCATGCTGATCTTTCTAAGAGAAATTGTTCAAGCAATTGGTGTCAGAATGGTGGGATTCGCTGCAACGGCCCAGACTCACTGGAATATGTGGTTTTGGGAGAAAAGAGATAAAACAGGAAAGTAAGAAACCTTTGGCTTCTGGATGGGATAAAAGAAATCCATGGATTGAAGCAGCTCTTTTGTTGACATCGGTCACCCAAGGCAAAAGCTATTTATGAGATTTAGGAGTGGTAAATCTAACTCCTGAGGAATTGGCTAGTTGTATGTATATGGAAATACAGAATGACAAGGAAAAGACAAAACTTATGATTCCTTGGTTGCTGTTATTGGCAATAGTTGCAACGGCAGGGAAAAAGAACATAGAGCCAGGTTGTAGCACTGAACCAAACTCAGATCCAGTCCAATTAGAGCTACGACCCCCAGTTTCAGGGCCTACCTAGAAAAAAAAAAATTGTGTAAGAACAACAAGCAGTGCCAGTACGACCACTGGTCACCAAAAAGGTAGTCTGGGAAGGGAACAGGAAAAGCCAAGAAACTATTGAAAGCAGAGGGTATAGTGTGAAAGATCTGCTTCAGTTTGTAGATGGGTATCGTCAGCTTACCAAGGAATCTTTACTGAAATGGATTGTGAGAGTGACTAATTTAGGGGCAGCATCTTTAGTTTTGAATACTGCCAAGTGGAAAAGTATGTTTGGATTGATGCAAGACCCACAAATCACTATGTTACAGGCACAAATGTTGATCCAAGATCCATTTACAGGGCAGGTTAACCCAGAGGGAGCAGCTAGTCTGTTGGAATGGATAAAATTTGCAGTCAGATTTGTGTATCCTGAGAAGGGAAACTGCCCCTCTCCCCCTCTAAATACTCCCTGGAACACTCCAGAGGAAGCAGCTTATGTGCTGCTTATGCAAACCATGCTGGAATGGCTTTATGGTGATCGGGATATTCACCCAATGAGAATGCCCCTTACACAGGTCATGGCAGGTATGGTAATCAAGGGAGCCCCTTCTACATGGGCACCCCATGTAACTCTGCTGTTGCAAAACAAAGCAACAATTCGAGAAGCTGTGTCAGGCCTATTAGCACAACTTCCCCGCATGGGTTTTACAAATACAAGAAGCATAAGAGTGATTAATAGGAGAATGGAAAGGGGCAATAGGGAAAGAACTTATCTCAACAGGTTGGAGGTTCGATGGTTATTAAGGAATGGGATGAATACAACAGACATTGATGGAGTAGAGACAAGGGTGCTGATGCAGCACTACAGGAGATTGAGTGGACCAATAGAATCTTCTGCTGGTCCCCCCACCTTAAGGAGGCCTAGACAAGTTTGTTCTATTCACTCCACTTAGGAGGAGTTTAATAATAGGAACTCCCACCTGGGACCAGTTGAAGCAGAGACTCAG
>NW_006921609.1:20386142-20396638 GCF_000298275.1 Orycteropus afer afer | reverse complement strand
ATGTGCCGTCGAGTCGGCCCCAACTCATAGCGACCCCTCCTTGGGTTTCCGAGGCAGTATCACTACGGAAGTAGGATTGCCCAACCTTTCTTCGAGGAGTGGCTGGTGGGTTTGAACCACCAGCTGTCTGGTTAGCAGGCAAGTGTCTTAGCCACTATGCTACCAGAGCTCCCATCAGTATGCATATTATGTCTAATTGGAGAAATCTCCCTCTACCTGATATTGTAAAACTAAAGGTGTGTAAGCTTGCCCTTAGGCCAGTATTGATTGGATATGCTAAATGGGAACCCATTTTTATTATTTATTTATAAAATTGCCCAAACCCACTCAGGTTGTTAACTTGAAACAATATAGGATACCTGGTGGACAGAAGAAAATTAGTGCTTTGATTAAAGACATGGTGAAGGTTGGAGTGTGGTGTAAGCAAATTCTCTGTATAACAGCCCTATATGGCCTGTGAGAAAGGCAGATGGCTCATGGAGACTGACAGTAGACTACTGAGGCCTGAATAAAGTAGTGCCACCAGTGGCTTCAGCTGTTCCAGATATGGTATAGGTGGTGCAGAAAATACAACAGGCCAAAGGAGACTGGTACTCAGTGACTGATCTTGCAAATGCCTTTTTCTCTGTACCAATCTCAGAAAAGAGTCAGTCACAGTTTGCTTTCACATGGGAAGGCTCTCAGTACACCTTCAGAATTTTGCCCTAGGGTTATTTGAATTCATCAGCTTACTGTCATGGCTTGATTAGGAGAGACTTGGACTTGGTACACATTTCAATTATGGTGATACATTACATTGATGACATTATGTTAATAACAAACACAGAAGAACAGGCTAGGGCAGATTTGAAAACAGTGGTGGCCCACATGACCAATAAAGGCTGGTTAATAAATCCAGCAAAAATCCAGGGCCCTGACCAAACAGTGAAATTCTTGGGAATAACGTGGGCAGGAGCCACCCATGACATTCCACAGGTAACCAAAAATAAGTTGCTGTCACTACCTACCCCCAAGACTAAGCAGGAAGCCCAACGTTTAATTGGTCTATTTGGATTTTGGAGAACACATATTCCACACCTGGGTATATTGCTGGCTCCTATCCATAAAGCCATTAGGAAGAAAAGAACATTTGAATGGAGGCCGGAGCAACAGCAGGCTATGTCTGAAATACAGAAAGCGGTCTCACTGTCCTTGCCTTTAGGTCCTTATGATCCACATTCAGACATGATCTTGGAGGTGTCTGCTACAAGTGCTTATGCAGACAGGAGCTTATGGCAAAAAACTAAGAATGCTGCCCTAAGACAATCACTGGGATTTTGGACTAGAAAGTTTCCAGGTGCTGCATCATGATACACACCATTTGAAAGGCAATTGCTTGCCTGCTATTGGGCATTGATTGAGACTGCTTCAATGACAGAAGGGCATAAAATTATTATGAGACCTGAAATACCTACAATGTCCTGGGTGATATCAGGGAAACACTCTAATAAGGAAGGTGGTGCCCCAAATAGTTCCATAATAAAATGGAAATGGTTTATTCAAGAACAAGCAACTAGAGGGATGCAAGAAGGCACCCATTATATCCATGAGCAGGTAGCCTCCTTCCCTATAGGTCCTATGCTGGAACGACCTGAGGAGCTGCCAGAACCCATTGCCACATGGACAGTGCCATATGAACAACTTTCTATGGATCAACAGAAGGCTGCTTGGTTCACAGATGGCAGCTCCAGGGTACATGGATAGAAACTGACATGGAAAGCTGCTGCATTAAGACCAACAAATGGAAAGACCCTTATTGAAGAAGTTAAAAACAGGTCAGCCCAATGGGCTGAACTGCATGCTGTCCTCTTAGCTGTCATGGAAGAATTGGGCAATGGTGAGAGCCCATATGTTTGGATTTTCACTGATTCATGGGCAGTTGCCAATGGCCTGGCTGTATGGTCAGGCAAATAGTAGATAGATAATTGGACTATTAAGGGGACCCTGTGTGGGGCAGGGACCCATGGAAAGCACTCCAGGAGTTCAGAGGATGCATTAGAGTAAGCCATGTTGATGCCCATCAGAAGAATCTCTTTTCTGGATCAGAAGGTGATTGGAACCAGCAAGTGGCCAATTGTGTTTATGAGATGAGTGGACATGGGGCTGCTGCAGCAATGCAGAGATGGGCTGAATCAAGGCACATCCATCTTGCACCCTCTGAGGCACAAAATGCCAATAAGGACTGCTCTGTCTGTCAGCAGGAAAGATAGAGGTTACAGAAGGCTATGGGGCAGATTCCTTGGGCAGAAGACCCTGCACACAGCTGGCAAGTTGATTTTATAGGACCAATGACACCAGTGACTCCAGGTGGCTATAAATGGGTCCTCACAGGAATAGATACTTATTCTGGACTGGGCTTTGCTTATCCTGTGACAGATGCAAATGCCAAAAACACCATTAAAGGATTGGAACAAAAGATACTGTACCAATTTGGGCCACCAAGTTATATTTCCTCAGACCAAGGAATGCACTTTACATCCCATAGGGTGCAGCAATGGGACAAAAAACATCATATTAAGTGGACATACCATGTTGCATACCATCCTCAAAGTAATGGCTTGATAGAGAACTGGAATGGGCAATTGAAACATTTGTTGTCTAAAACTGGGGGAGATAAAGGCCTAAAGGGCTGGCTCACATGTCTTCATGAATGTGTGCTCACACTCAACATGAGGCGGGTGAAGGGAGGATCACCACTCGACAGATTCCTACACTTTTCTGGGGGATCTGGTGAAGAAAGAGTGGGGGAGGATGCTGGTGCCACTGTACAGTTTTTCCCACATCACCTAACGTTGCTTTCTTCCTGCCAGAAGCTGTGGTCCCTGGACTTGGGATGCAGCTGTGGATGCCAGAGGCTGGGGTGATTCCTAAGCAAGAAACTGTGTCTATATCTCTGAACCTGTATGCCAGAATTCCCAAGGACTTTTTGGGATGGATTGTACCTTCTCCCCATCTGACCAAACTAGGGCTGACAGTGAATACTACCATCCTGCCCAGTGGTCGAGATAGCCCACTAGTTTTGTATCTGTGTAACCATACCCAGCATGAATGGGAGTGGACTGAGGGGGAAGCACTTGCTAGACTGATCTTGCTACCAGCAATATGGATAGGCACAACAGCTGAATTTGATGTCCCCTCCCAAGGTGGGAAAGTCTGGGTAACAATAAATGATGAATAGAAGGAAGGAGAAATAATAGCTGAAGGTAAAGGAATGAATAAATGAGTTATGCAGTGGGGGAAATCCAACATTATGCTGATACCTAAAGATAGACTCAGAACAAGGGAATAATATCATCTCAGTTAAATATTATCAGATACTATAAAGATGATAATGAGAAAAGCTTTTGGATCAGATGGACACATATAGCAGACCTGAATGGATGGTATCTGAATAATCTCACTCTTAGGATTCTTTGTCTTGCTGAAAGACTAATTGTTAATGACCTTGGGACCAGTACTATGATTGGGAGAGGCAAATTAATCTTTCAACTATGAAAGGGCTAATGGCTAGAAGAGCCAGGGGGTGCAATGCAGTGAATTGCTTGATGTGGCCCTTCTAGCCATTGTCCTCCATTTTGTGATGTTTTGTAAATCCCATTATCCATGCCTATTTGGGGTGGTGTGGTATTTAAGGTCAGGTAGCAACTTAGCTGGGCAGTTAGTAGTAGTCATGCCCTATAATGACTGGCAATCAACTCTATGATGGGATTTAGGTTATTTCTGTTGGGGCAACATAGGTGGAATGTACCTTGAGTCCTGCCTTGCTGGAGGGTAAAATTCAAATCACCACCCTTAGCTTCCTTGAGGGTATACCTATGAATCTCCTGGGAATATTTGCCCTCCTCTTGCTCCAATTTTGTGTCTTGGCTCATCCTCATCTCACCCCTGGATTTGGAACAGCAGCCAGCATCTGATCGGCTGATCGAGGTTCATGAAACCCCAAGAATTGGGAGGATTGTCCAGACCTACTCACTGACCTGGGACTCGCCAGCTTGCCAGCTTCCACCACTACTACGTGAGATGAACACTTGGGTGTCTATGAGTTCTGTGAGGCATTACAGCGAAATACAGAACTCTAAGACTGGGGAAATTACTGGGAGGAGGAGTTAATGTCTGAAATGATGGAGTGGTATGGTAGTTTGGACATTTGGGACATCTTTAGCCTCTGCCTCATGGGGTCCAGCCTTGTGCTGATCTTTCTGAGAGAAATTGTTCAAGCAACCATGGACTGCTAAAAGAACTAACAGATCTGTCCTGGAGGAAGGGCACCCAAAATGCTCCTTGGAAGTGAGAATGGCCAGACTTCGTCTCTTCTATTTCGGTCATGTTGTCAGAAGGGACCATTCTCTGGAGAAGGATATCATGCTTGGTAGAGTGAAGGGTCGGCAAAAGAAGGGGAGGCCTTCAATGAGATGGATTGACATGGTGGCTGTAATGATGGGCTCAAATATAGCAGGGATCATGTAGCTGGTGCAGGATCACGCAGTGTTTTGTTCTGCTGTGCATGGCGTCGCTATGACTCGGAAATGACTGGATGGCACCTATCTACAACAACAAATATGGAATACGAAGAGGAAAATTGGAAGGTTTATTCAGTCATTCTGATGGTCATTCCTATCAGGTTTTGATGACATCCTGCAAAACAAGAAATGAACATTAGTTCAATGCACACCCCATAGAAAAAACATCACTATTGTGAATCCTATAAAGAAGAAACAAAATAAAAGACAAGTTTGCCAATCTAAGGACTCCTTACTTTCTGAGTAAACAGTAGTGCTGTGAACCCAGTAAGCACTGGGCAAGTAGCATTGATAGGATAAGACGTAAGCATCAGTTAAACTGCATCTACACACAAACAGTAAAACCAACTTGCGCAGTGCAGGTATAAACATTATGGGTTGTCTCTGCTATGTGCCATCATCAATATGGTTCACTACTACTCTTTCTATTTTAAAGTGATCTGAATTGATTGTAGAGGCCAATAGAATCCAAAGGCATAGGCTGCATCTATTGTGAATGGTCCATTTTTCTCTAGCTGTGACCCTGAGTATCATTAACTAAACTTGACAGTCTTATCACTTCTTATACTATAGTTATTACTTGTATTTATTATTTTGAACGGAAGGTTAAAGAATAGTAATCAAAGAAAGAATGCTACTGAGGAAAGTAAAGTTGTATAAATTTTTAGTTCAAATTCCAGTGACTCCATAATGTAAAATTAGGCCACAAACTCAAAAGACGTTCATTTACAAATCTCAAGTAAATGAATAATCAGGATTAAAATACCTTGGTTTATTATTTTTTCCACACAATAAGCCTATGAGATACACTGTATATAACATCTGTACTATTGCTATCACGTCCATTTCACTGATAAGAATCTGAGGCACAGAGGGCTTAACAACTTGCTAAATTTATCCAACTCACCAGTTACAAAGCAAGAATTTGAACAAGCTAGCCTGACTTCTATGCCATGCTCTTCCTCCCCAAGCCTCTCCTGCTAGAAAGCATTTAATACAAATGAGTAGACATGATAATATGCAACATAAGAGACATGAGGCTAGAACTGAGGACTATACTTAGAGTAACCATATGTTGCCTCAAAAAAAAAAAAAAAAATCAAACATTTTCCTTTCTTTAAGAAAAAAAAAAAAAGGTTTCAGATATAAATGGCACTGTACTTCAAAAAAGCCTGGACTAGTTCCCAGTTCCAAACAGTACATTCATATTAGTCTAAACTAGGAATTTACCACTTATCTGTCAATTTGTCTTACTGTGGTGGCCTGCAAGTTGCTGTGATACTAGAAGCTAAGCCACTGATATTTCAAATACCAGCAAGGTATCTATGGTGGACAGATTTCAATGTAGATTCTAGACTAAGACAGAGGAGGAAGAAGAACATGGCCATGTTCACTTCTGAAAAAAATGGCCACGGAAAACCTTGTGGAAATCTGGGAAACATTGTCTAATTTAGTCATAGAAGATTAGCCATTAAAATTGGAAGGCACTTAAAATATGACTGGTTGAGGGCTGCCTCCACAAAGTAGAGTTGACCTTAATGGTGTGGACAGAGTAAAGCTTTCTGGAACTTCATTTGCTGATGTGGCACAACTCAAAATGAGAAGAAAATCTACGCACATCTGTTAAAAATTGGAATGTGGAATGTAAAACTATGAATCTGGGAAAACTGAAAGTTTTATAAAATGAAATGGAATGCCTAAAGATTAATATCTTAGGTATTATTGAGCTGGAATACACTAGCATTGACCATTTTGAATCAAACAATCTCTGGTCTACTATGCTAGGACAGACAAATTGAAGAGGAAGGGCTGCACTTTCAACATCAAAAAGAACATTTCAAGATCTATATTTATGTACAATGCTGTTGGTGATAACACAATATCCATACATCTACAAGGAAGACCAATTAATGCTACTATTATTCAAATATACTCACAAATCACTATAGCCAAAGGTGAAGAAATTAAAGATTTTTACCAACTTCTGTAGTCTGAAATTGACCAAACATGCTATAATAATATATTGATAGTTACCAGTGATTGGAATGACAAGTTGGAAACAGAAGAATCTGTCATTGGAAAACATGACCTTGGTGATAGAAATGACACAGGTGATTGCATGATAGAATTTTGCAACAGCAAAGATTTATTCATTCAAAAAGATATATCTTTTTTCTACAACATAAATGGTAGCTATACAGTTGGACCTTGGCAGATGGAATACACAGAAACCACATCAACTACATCTCTGGAAAGAGATTAAGGAGAAGCTCAATATATGTAGGAGAGTTCAAAAGGCAGTTTGAGAAGACTAAGTATTATAATGAAATGTGAGAAGACCTCGAGTTAGAAAATCGAAAGGAAGAACATGCTCTGCATTTCTCAAGCTGAATTAACTGAGGAAGAAAATTCAAGACTTGAGTAGCAATATTGAAGGATTAGAGGACAAAATATTGAACAATGAGGAAGCATCAAAAGAGGCTGGGAGGAATATACAAAATCACCATACCAAAAAGAATTGGTCGACTTTAAACTATTTCTGCAGGTAGCATATAATCAAGAACTGATTATATTGAAGGAAGAAGTCCAAGCTGCACTGATGAAATTGCAAATATCAGATTGACAGAATATCCCTTGAGATATTTCAACAAATGGATGAATAACTGAAGGCACTCACTCATTTATTACAAGAATTTGAAAGACAGCTAGCCAACCAATTGGAAGAGATCTATACATGTGCCCTTTCCAAAGAAAGGTGATGCAACACAATGTGGCAATTATCAAACAATATCACAGGCATGTAAACTTTGCTAATGATAATTCAAAAGTGGTTGCAATAGTATATTGACAGAGAACTGCCAGAAATTCAAGCTGGACTCAGAAGAGGACATGGAATGAGGGATATCATTGTTGATGGCAGATGGATCTTGGCTAAAAGCCAAAATACCAGAAAGATGTTTACCAGAGAGCAAAAAGAACACAAAGCCATTTCACTGTGGATCATAACAAATTAAGGATAATAGTGAAGAATGGGAATTCCAGAACACTTAGCGTTGCTAAAGGGACAGGGATGTGCCATCTTCTGACCTCTTAACCCCACTAGAGGAAGATAGAATCACCACAGAAGCCCAAGGTCTATTCCTGTGAGGCCAGACATGCTGCCTCCCTCCAGCCCTTTCATTAACACTGACACCAACTGTTCCTCCCTCAACAGCCACCACCTCTCTGCTGGATTCAACAATTTACTGCAGTGGCCACACAGAACTCACAGATTATGGGGTTCATTAGGGAAGCAACAGGGTACAATTCATGTTCAAGAAAACACTCAGTCTCTCTCAGTCCACTGTCTCTCAGCCAGCATTCTCTCTCAGTCTCTCACCCAGCAGTGTGTGTCTCTCAGTGTCTCTCTCAGCAAGTGCATGTCTCTCAGGAGTGCCTTTCTCTCAGCAGCATGTCTTGCTCAGCCAGCAGTCAGAGAGACTCCTTCTGCCTCTAGGAAGGCTCATTTTGAGCCTGACAGAGTGTGCAAACTAGCCAATACCAACATCAGAATTCTATACACCTGACAGAGAGAGAAGTTCCCAGAAAATTACTTTGTACTACTCCCAATAGAAATACCCCAGGGGGATAACTTTAACATAACAATCAGGAGCTACTCAGTTGTTGATGGCAAGTTCCGCCATAGATTTTACAAAGACTTATGACTAGAAAAGCCATACCAGGTAATTTACTACACTGCAAGTGTGCTCATGTGGAATCTGTACCTAGATCAAGAGACAGTCATTCAAATAGAACAAAGGGATAATGCAAGGTTTAAAATCAGAAAAGGTGTGCATCAGGTTGTATCCTTTCACCATACTTACTCAGTGTGTATGCTGAGCAAATAATCCAAAAACCTGGACTATAAGAAGACTGAAGGAAGACCCATTAAAAGCTGTGATAAGCATTTGACATAACTTTGCTTGGTGAAATTTAAGAAGACTTGGAGCACTTACTGATGAAGATCAAAGACTATAGCCTTCACTATAGACTACACCTCAACAGAAAGAACAAAAATCCTCACAACTGGACCAATAAATAACATCTAGATAAATGAAGAAATGATTGAGATTGTCAGGGATTTCACTCTACTTAGATCCATGATCAACCTTATGGAAGTAGTAGGCAAGAAATCAAATGATGTTATTACACTGGGCAAATCTGTTTCAAAAGACTCCTTTAAAGTGTTCAAAAGCAAAGATGTCACTTTGAGAACTAAGGTGCCTCTGACCCAAGCCATGATATTTTCTGTCATGTCATATGTGAATGCTAGACAATGAATAAGGAATACCAAAGAAGAGCTGATGTCTTTAAATTATGGTGTTGGAAAAGAATATGAAATGTACCATGGACTGCTGGAACAAACAGGTCTGTCTTGGAAGAAGCAACCCTAGAATGCTGCTAAGAAGCGAGAATGGCTGGACTTTGTCTCATGTACTTTGGTCATCTTGTCAAATGGGACTGATCCCTGGAAAAGGATATCATGCTTGGTAAGGAAGAGGGTCAGTTAAAAAGGAGATGACCCTCAATAAGAAAGATTGACACAGTGACTGCAACAATGGACTGAAGCATGGCAACTATTGTGGGGATGGAAAAGGGCTGGGCAGCATGTCATTCTGTTGTATATAGGATTGCTGTGAATCATATTCCACTGTACTACACCTAACAACAAGTGAATGGCAACTGGAAAGTAGTATAAAGGTACAGGCATACCTCAGAGAGATTGCAGGTTTGGTGCCAGACCATCGTAAAGAAGTGAATATTGCAATAAAGGAAGTAACGTGATTTTTTTTTGATTCCCCAATGCATATGAAAGGTATGTTTATGTTATATTATATTCTATTAAGTGTGCCATAGCATTATGAAAAAGTTCAAAACTTTGTGAGCATTACCAAAATATGACAGAGACATGAAATGAGCACATGCTGTTGGAAAAGTGGCACTGATAGACTTACTTGATGCAAAGTTGCCACAAACCTTCAATTTGTTAAAAAAAAAAAAAAAAATTGTGAAGTACAATAAAGTGAAACTCAATAGAGAAAAAGGTATGCCTGCAAAACAAACAAGTACTTTCCCTAAACAGCATAAACTAGTCACATTTTAAAGGTAAACATTCAGAGATGGCTTGCTTCTGTACACCTATACTATGTACATATACATATATATGTAATATGGAATAGAGTACAACAATCACTGTGCAGAGACAGGACAGATTTCTAGGGGAGAAGTCAAGAACAACAAAATTCATTATGTGAATGGATTTACTCCACTCCTAATAACCTCTAAGTCAATGTTTTCATGATAGTTTTTGGAGGAAAATAGAGATTCTATCTTAATGTCATAGAGCTTTCAGAAATTATACATTTCCTCTCTCTGTGTGGCAGACCCCCACCATAGACTCAGAGAATCTTATCTGTAATCAGCCCAGTATTGATGGTGATTTATTATACCTTTCAGATGTACAGAGCAGAGAATGCTTGAGGACCATTAAGCACTATCTTAAACTGAAATATGAGGTTCTTGTTCAAATTCAGTTCAAACCACTCTCAGGAAAGAAATGACCTGATCCTCAAGGTGTGAGCAATAATGTTGTTTATAAGTTATACTACTTGATAATGATCTGTGTGGAAGCCACATGAAAAGTAATAAAGAAAATGATTTTTTCATTATTTTAATTCAGATGTTTCCCCAAAGTGAATATTTCCTCTAATTCCATATAATATAGCAAGTGTTTCTATACATGATAACCTTGCTAACAGAAGTAGCAATGTCTCTTACTGACATGACTTCATAAGGCACTGCCCTGAGAAGTACTGAGATACTTATCTCCCAAAAAAATAATTTACATAAGGAATTAAGATTAAATGGGTAATTTATTACTTCCCATCCATTAGACGA
>NW_006921609.1:20380898-20385787 GCF_000298275.1 Orycteropus afer afer | reverse complement strand
AGGGGGAGGCCTTCAACGAGATGGATTGATACAGTGGCTGCGATGATGGGCTCGAGTATAGCAGGGATTGTGGGGCTGGTGCGGGATTGGGCAGTGTTTCGTTCTGCTGTGCATGGGGTCGCTATGAGTCGGAAAAGACTCGACGGCACTTAACAACAACAACAACATCCATTTCTGAAGTCAGTATACAAAGCCAGGCCTACATCTCTTTTAGCTTAAACTACTCAGCTCATCAGTTAGTACCCCATTCTTATTTCTATAAATAATTACCAAGCTAGTCTTCTTAGAATACCATTTTCATGCCATCCATCATCTCCAAAAACTCCCTATTGTCTCTTTATCAAATTCAAACACCTGATCTTTGATCCCTCTCTCTAAAGTCACGCCTCATTTTTTTTTTCACATTGTTATTTTACTCTGAGTAAGTTATGTAGTAAATTATATAAGTGTTGTTGTTGTTGTGTGCTGTTGAGTTGGACCTGACTCTTAGTGACCCCTTTGGTTTCCGAGGTGGTTTCACTACAGAAGTAGATTGCTCAACCTTCCTTCAGAGGAGTAGCTGGTGGGTTTGAACCACCAGCCTTCTGGTTAACAGTCAAGTGTGTTAGGCACTATGCTACCAGAGCTCCCAATTAAATAAATAGTATTTGATTTTTCCTAAGAGTTTACCTCTTTTAATAATACCAATAAAAGCTTTATCATTAAAATCTAGTTATATAATCCCCTTAAGACTCAGTTTAAACTCTTCTACTTATGGAAGCCTTCTCCAATATGGAAGTTTAATCAATATCTATCTATCTATCTATCTATCTAAATCTAGGTTTTCTTCAGCACTTGGATATGCATAATAAATTAGTCACACTGCTTCCTGCCTCAAATATTTATGTTTGATTGGAAATTCCTCAAGGGTAGAAAACTTGACTTGTCTTCTTATTATTGCCCTGCCTACCTATCAGCTCTGTAACTGATCAGAATTTGTGAAACTATGCTAAATCTGTGATTTATGCATGGTTTCTTTCATCTGTGTCTATCAAGCTCATCAGCAGCTGGTTGCTAGCGCTGATCTGAAAAGGTGCACCAATGCATACAGTAAGTGATACATTTCATGTTTGGTGAATAACTGCTCCCACTTTAAAATTCTAAAGTACAGCTTAAAATAGCATATGACAAGGCTGTCCATCTGGAATTAGTGTACTGTGCATTGCAAAGTGAGAAGACACTAAATCCTGAAGAGGACTCAAATTGGAGAGACCAGTGAAGTGTTTTGCCAACAGGAAAGGCAGATGATTGCTTTTCTCAAACTGTGCCATGTTGCCAAGTATAGGAATCCAGCTGTTGTGTGACATTTATACTCATTTCACTTAACTATAAATGCATCATGCATCATTTTTCTTTAATTACTCAGATTAGCTGGGTAGGTGTAGGTGATGCACTGAGGTCTGAATGTAATCAAAATGAGCTACAGTGATAAAGTGAAAGGAAAATATTTTTGTAGTCAATAGGGGAAGGAAGTGTGTTTATGTGAAAAAATAAGATCTTGTCATTGCAACAATCTAATTAACATTAAAATCTCTTTAGTTAGCCAACACTTAGAATCTTCCAATTATAGAGAAAGTGATTTTGTAGAATAAATCCACATCGCTTTTTTTTTTTAAACTCTTAATTACTTTTCTGTTCTGTGCTCTCATATTCAGGACATTCTGATAGGCAGCTTTATCCTCTGTAAACATGATTGTGTTCCTTCTTCCACAAATCTCAGAAAAGCTTTCAATGTCCTGAATTTTGATGTCAGAATTCCTGGCCAGATTTTCAAATCCCCTATCAACTTCTGCCCTCCCTAATATAACTCAGTTCTTATATGAGTTTTCCACGCAATTTTCTGTGTCAAGTACTTTTAAGATTTTTCACAAAGTGCTCCAAATTCTCAAAGTACTCCCTATTCTGCCTGTCATATTGGGAAAGAATCTTTATCTGTTAGTAGACACCTTTACTGAATATTTTAACTCAGTTCCATACCTTAATAGTACCAGCATCAACAGCATGACTGCCTATGGTCATCTGAGTATTTAATGTCTATACAAATAGATGTGCCTTTTCTTTATCAATAAACGATTGCTAAATTGAATATAACTTTGTTACTTTCCTTGATGTTCATTACATTACAATTTTCTTAAAAATAAGGACTATATTATCATCTTGGTTTCCTAGTACTGTTGTACAGAAATACTTTAAAGAACAAAAATTTATTTTCTCACAATTCAGGAGGCTAGAAGTCCAAATTCAGGGTATGGCTCTATGGAGAGCTCCTTTCTTTGCCTATTTCTGTTTCTAGTAGCTGACAATCCTTGAATTTCCTGGGTTTAATAATAAATCTGCCTCCTTCACCTTCAGATAGTATCTGTCTTCCTCTTGTATATGGTGGTATGTGCCTAATCTACTCTTTTATAACTCAAAAGTGATTAAATTTATGACACACCTTGCACTGATATGACCTCATTGACATAATTTGGAAACCTCTATTCCTAAATGGAATTACATCCACAGGTGCAGAGTTTAGGTTCCAACATGTACTTTAGAGGAACACAGTTGGATTCATAACAATTAAGCAATTCTACTTTGTACAGATCCACCATAGTTATTCAATGTGTATGCTGAGCAAATAATCATAGAAGCTAGACTACATGAAGAAGAATACAACATCAGGACTGGAGGTAGAGTCACTAATGACCTGCAATATGCAGATGACACAACCTTACTTGCTAAAAGTGAAGATGACTTGAAGCACTTATTGATGAAGATTAAACACTACTGTCTGCAGTGTGGATTACATCTCAATATAAAGAAAATGAAAATCCTCACAACTGGACCAATAAGCAGCATCATGACAAATGGAGAAAAGGTTGAAATTGTCAAAGATTTCATATTACTTGGATCCCCAATCGACACCAATAGAAGCAGCAGTCAAGAAATCAGATGATGTAAAATCAAGAAGGGAGTGCATCAGGGTTGTATCCTCTCACCAAACTTATTCAACCTGTATGCTGAGCAAATAATCCAAGAAGCTGGACTATATGCAGAAGAACAGGGCATCACGATTGGAGGAAGACTCAGTAACAATCTGCATTATGCAGGTGACACAACTTTGGTCACTGAAAGTGATAATGACTTGAAACAGTTACTGATGATGATTAAAGACTATAGTCTGCAGTATGAATAGCACCTCAATATAAAGAAAACAAAAATCCTCATGAGGAAGGCCGGAATAGAAAGCTGAAGGAGCCTCTCATTGAAACCTGCAAAACCTTTAAAACCAACAGACAGGACTAAAGTAGACCTTAATCTTAGTGACCAACTCACTGTTTTTCCCTTCCCTTATCATTATCTTCTGAGTAAACAGTATATTCACTGCCATAGAGTCGGATCTGACTCATAATGACCCCTCCTTGGGTTTCTGAGGAGGTATTTCTACGGAAATAGATTGTCCAACCTTCCTTCCGAGGAGTGGCTGCTGGGTTTGAACCTTCTGGTTAGCAGTCAAATGCCTTAGGCATTATGCCACCAGAGCTCCTGCGTAAACAGTGTAGCCAACCTTTATTTGCCCTGGGAAAGGAGACAGCAGGTCCTGGGGCAACCAAGGATAAAGAGGAAGCGGAGATATTCTAGCAGATAGAGACACCTGCAGTTGCCCACTCCCATACTCTCTCCCCTTGCAGAATAAATCTCTCTAGACAGGTGGGAGGCGCCTGAAAGACCAAGGACAGTTTCTTTATCACTGAACAGAAGAAAGGCCAAGAGACTACAAGACAAATACAACTCAACATGTAATGGAAAGGAAAACACTATTAGCATTCCTAAGATCTATGCCCCTCTCAGCTCCATTCCCTTTAAAAGCCCTAACCATTCCCCAGCTTGGGGAGACAGACATTTTGGAGAAACAATTCTCACTGTCTCCTTGGGTGTCAATAATCAATAAACCCACTTTCTCTCTTCAACCTGTTATTATTGGCTCTTCACGACAAGGGGTAAGGACTTTTTTTCCTACAACATTCACAACGGGACCAATACGCAGCATCAAAATAAATAGAGAAAGATTAAAATTGTCAAAGACTTGATATTACTTGGTTCTACAATCAACACCAATGGAAACAGCAGTCAAGATATCAGATGTCATATATAGCATTGGGCAAATCTGCTGCAAAGGACCTCTTTCAAGTGCTGAAGAGCAAAGGTGTTTCCTTGAAGACTAAGGTGCGCTTGACACAAGCCATGGTATTTTCAATCACGTCATGTGCATTTGAGAGCTGGACAATGAGAAAAGAAGATTGAAGAAGAGTCGATGCTTTTGAGTTGTTTTCGCAAAGAATGCTGAAAGTACCATGGACTGCTAAAGGAACTAACAAATCTGACCTTGCAGCTGGAATGCTCCTTGGAAGAAAAAATGGCCAGACTTTGTCTCACCTACTTTGGTCACATTGTAAGAAGGGACCATTCCCTGGAGAAGGATATCATGCTTGGCAAAGGGGAGAGACAATGAAAAAGGGGAAGGCCCTCAATGAGATGGATTGACACAGTGGCTGCTATGATGGGCTCAGGTATAGTAGAGATCATGGGGATGGCACAGGACCAGGCAATGTTTCGTTCTGCTGTAAATGAGGTCGCTATGAGTCAGAGGCAACTTGATGGCATCTAACAACTAAAATAGCTCAACACTTTGCTATACATATTATCAAAAGAAGCACCAAGTGTCTTCCGTTCCACATTGATTCTTGTGAATTCTCAAATTTCTAAAATATATAGCTTTCATATAACAGCATAACTTGTGCTGTCTTGCAAATATAATCACTTTCACTGAATTAAGCTAACTTAACATTTTTAAACCTTTACTTTGA
>NW_006921609.1:20379557-20380798 GCF_000298275.1 Orycteropus afer afer | reverse complement strand
TGTTCATCGCAGCACTATTTACAATAGCCAAAAGATGGAAACAACCTAGGTGTCCATCAACTGAGGAATGGATAACCAAACTATGGTATATACACACAATGGAATGTTACGCAATGCTAAAGAATAATGTAGAATCTTCAAAACACCTCATAACGTGGAAGAACTTGGAGGACATTGTTGTTGTTGTTTGCCGTCAAGTCGGCCCTGACATTTATGCTGAGTGAAATAAATCAATCACAAAAGGACAAATATTGTATTAGTCCATTATTGTAAAAGTTAAGGAAAGGTTTATCTATAGAAGGAAGTTTTCTTTGTTGGTTACCAGGGGTGGGAGGAGAGGGAAGGGAATGCTGTTAGATAGATAAAGTATTGATTTGGGTGAAGAGAGGGGCAATGTACCAAATCTGTGTGACCAATATGACAGCATTGAGGATGAGAAAGACATAGAGAAGTACATGGGAGGTACAGACAACTAATATGAAGCCTTTTGCACATATAGTACTGTGTTGTCAAGGGAGGTAAACATGGGTATATGGACGGATAGATGAGTGGACAGGCTGTACGACTAGGTATGTCTATGAAATGGGGAGTGTATCCAAGTACATATATAGGGTTGGCAGACAATGGCCCTACAAGTTCATGTGAATGATCAGAATTCCCAGGTGTATAGTAGAGCTGACAAAGGGTAATGTTGTGGTCACTGCTTGGTCACAGCCAGCTACCCAAAGAGACCAAGTAGTTGAACCTGTGGGCTTAGAATCATAGTCACAGGGGACATCAAGCTCAATTGGCATAACACACTACACAAAATATTGCTCCACCTCCTACCTTGGGATCTTAAAAGCTAGCAAGCTGCCATCTAGATGCAAAGGTGGGTCTCTCCTCATCCAGAGCAAAGAAGAATGAAGAAAACCAAAATTCATGAAAACAATTAGTCTTAGCAACTGGTACACCATCTGCTCTGCAGCCTATATGACTATGAGACCAGAAGAACTAGATGGTACCCGGCTACCATTGTCATCCACTTGAAAGGGGATCTATGTAGGAGATCCTTGATAGAGAGGCAGAACAATGTGAGACAAAACTCAAAATAATTGAATGAATAAATGGGGGGGACCAGGTTTGCTGGTCCGATAGAGCCAGGTGGAACCACTGAGACTATGGCCCCTAGCTGCCCTTCAGGTCTGGAATTGAACCCACACCTGTGGTTTCCAGCCAAACAGGGGACAGGCATATGAGTA
>NW_006921609.1:20373258-20379247 GCF_000298275.1 Orycteropus afer afer | reverse complement strand
ATTCTAGTTCATTGTAAAAAATATATAAACCCAAAGACATAAAGGTAGAAATGTCCTGATATGACTTCCAGTTTCAACTCTGACATGGAAGCTTTGGAAGTTATCACTCCCATTGTTATAAAAGAGAGGACAAACTAAAAAAAAAAAAAAAAAAAAAAACCCAAGGCTTGTCTCAGACTCATTACATGTCTAAGTTCTCAGGCAAACTACTACCCCAAAATCTAGACAGGAACATCAAAGATTCATAGCTGAGATCTGCATACCTGGAGCAGAAGCTACTGGAGCCATAATCTTTAAGTACATTGTTGTAGTTAAATTTGTATATCAACTTGGCTGGGCCTGGTTAAGTGGCCGGGCAGCTTGTGGTAGTTATTCCCCAGGACGAGACTGACAATCAACTCCATGGTGCGATCTACCACAAGCAGCTAAGTAGCTGCTTTGGGTATGTGGTCTGTTTTCCATATATAAGCAACAGCTTTGGGAATGGTATCTAGCCTATGGCATGCTTGGACCCTTCATGTAGCTGCATTGTTGTTCAACAGCCTACTATGCTCTACTGACCTTGGGACTTACAATGGACTTAAGTTAATGGCCTGCCATGTGGTTTGGTAACATCAGGATTGTGCCATTTTTTTTTTTTTTTGTTAACCTTGTACTTGGCAGCCTCAGCAGCGAGCAGCTGTCTGAGTAAAGACATGCCTCTAGCTCTAGTGGGCTAGGAGCAGAAGGCAGAGCTAGACCCCAAGGTTGAGAGGCTTTCACCCAGTCCCTATATCATGTGATCATTTTGAACTTGGACTTAAACCCTTCAAACTGTAAGAGAATAACTCCTGTTTGTTAAGGCCATCCTATTTGTGGTATATTACTGTCAGAATGGTACTAGGTAACCAGATCATACATAAAAACAACAATTTTGATGAAATTCTGAAGGCTGTGTATAGACTAGATTAAGAGTGAAAATTTCTTGGGAGCACATTCTTGAGGTCTTTGAAGGCCATATTTTCATGTTATTTACCTCCAATAACCTCACCAGTTTCTCACACTGACTACCCAATAAATATCTCATATTGGCTCTGAGAAAGGAAAGGAGAATTGTGAAATAATCTTAGAGCCTTCTCTGTAACAAAAGCATACTCCACAGATATTAACTCTATGTCAAAAAAAGTCTTAATAGAAACTTAAAAAAAAAAAAAAAAGACAGGAAAGGAAGAGAAGACCAAAATGGATGTCAGAAGAGACTTTGAAATTTGCCCTTGAATGAAGAGTAGCTAAAGGAAATGGAAGAAATGACAAGATAAAAGAGCTAAACTGAAGATTTCAAAGAGCATCTTGAGAAGACAAAGTCAATTATTATAAAGAAATGTACAAAGACATGGAGTTAGAAAGCCAAAAGGCAAGAACATGCTTGACATTTCTCAAGCTGAAAGAACTGAAGAGGAAATTTAAGCCTCGAGTTGGAATATTGAAAGTTTCTATGGGCAATATATTGAGTGATGCAGGGAACATCAAAAGAAGATGAAAGGAATAGACAGAGTCATTGTACTAAAGAGAATTGGTTGATATTCATCCATTTCAGAAGGTGGCATATGATCAAGAACCAATGGTACTGAAAGAAGAAGTCGAAGCTGCACTGAGGGAAATGGTGAAAAACAAGGCTCCAGGAACTGACGGGATACCCACTGAGATGTTTCAGCAAACAGAAGTTGTACTAAAGGCACTCACTTGGCTATGCCAAGATTTTTGAAAAACAACTACCTGGCCAACTGACTGGAAAAGATCCATATTTGTACCCATTCCAAAGAAAGGTGATCTCACAGAATGTGAAAATTATCAAACAATATCACACATAAGTAAAATCTTATTGAAGATAATTCAAAAATAGTTATGACAGTATATTGACAGAGAACTCCCAGAAATGTAAGCTGGATTCAGAAGAGGACATGGAACGAGGGATATCATTGCTGTTGTCAGATGGATCTTGGCTCAAAGCAAAGAATACTAGAAAAATGTTTACTTGTGTTTTATTGACTATGCAAATGCATTTGATTGTGTGGATCATAACAAATTATGAATAACATTGAGAGGAAGGGGAATTCCAAAGCGCTTAATTGTGGTCATGAGTAACTTGTACATAAAGCAGGATGCTATCTTTTGAACAGAATAAGGAGACACTGCATGAATTATATCCACAGGTGCAGAGTTTAGGTTCCAATATGTACTTTAGAGGAACACAGTTGGATTCATAACAATTATGCAATTCTACCTTGTACAGACCCACCATACTTATTCAATGTGTATGCTGAACAAATAATCATAGAAGGTAGACTACATGAGGAAGAATACAACATCAGGACTGGAGGTAGAGTCACTAATGACCTGCAATATGCAGATGACACAACCTTACTTGCTAAAAGTGAAGATGACTTGAAGCACTTATTGATGAAGATTAAACACTACTGTCTGCAGTGTGGATTACATCTCAATATAAAGAAAATGAAAATCCTCACAACTGGACCAATAAGCAGCATCATGACAAATGGAGAAAAGGTTGAAATTGTCAAAGATTTCATATTACTTGGATCCCCAATCGACACCAATAGAAGCAGCAGTCAAGAAATCAGATGATGTAAAATCAAGAAGGGAGTGCATCAGGGTTGTATCCTCTCACCAAACTTATTCAACCTGTATGCTGAGCAAATAATCCAAGAAGCTGGACTATATGCAGAAGAACAGGGCATCACGATTGGAGGAAGACTCAGTAACAATCTGCATTATGCAGGTGACACAACTTTGGTCACTGAAAGTGATAATGACTTGAAACAGTTACTGATGATGATTAAAGACTATAGTCTGCAGTATGAATAGCACCTCAATATAAAGAAAACAAAAATCCTCATGAGGAAGGCCGGAATAGAAAGCTGAAGGAGCCTCTCATTGAAACCTGCAAAACCTTTAAAACCAACAGACAGGACTAAAGTAGACCTTAATCTTAGTGACCAACTCACTGTTTTTCCCTTCCCTTATCATTATCTTCTGAGTAAACAGTATATTCACTGCCATAGAGTCGGATCTGACTCATAATGACCCCTCCTTGGGTTTCTGAGGAGGTATTTCTACGGAAATAGATTGTCCAACCTTCCTTCCGAGGAGTGGCTGCTGGGTTTGAACCTTCTGGTTAGCAGTCAAATGCCTTAGGCATTATGCCACCAGAGCTCCTGCGTAAACAGTGTAGCCAACCTTTATTTGCCCTGGGAAAGGAGACAGCAGGTCCTGGGGCAACCAAGGATAAAGAGGAAGCGGAGATATTCTAGCAGATAGAGACACCTGCAGTTGCCCACTCCCATACTCTCTCCCCTTGCAGAATAAATCTCTCTAGACAGGTGGGAGGCGCCTGAAAGACCAAGGACAGTTTCTTTATCACTGAACAGAAGAAAGGCCAAGAGACTACAAGACAAATACAACTCAACATGTAATGGAAAGGAAAACACTATTAGCATTCCTAAGATCTATGCCCCTCTCAGCTCCATTCCCTTTAAAAGCCCTAACCATTCCCCAGCTTGGGGAGACAGACATTTTGGAGAAACAATTCTCACTGTCTCCTTGGGTGTCAATAATCAATAAACCCACTTTCTCTCTTCAACCTGTTATTATTGGCTCTTCACGACAAGGGGTAAGGACTTTTTTTCCTACAACATTCACAACGGGACCAATACGCAGCATCAAAATAAATAGAGAAAGATTAAAATTGTCAAAGACTTGATATTACTTGGTTCTACAATCAACACCAATGGAAACAGCAGTCAAGATATCAGATGTCATATATAGCATTGGGCAAATCTGCTGCAAAGGACCTCTTTCAAGTGCTGAAGAGCAAAGGTGTTTCCTTGAAGACTAAGGTGCGCTTGACACAAGCCATGGTATTTTCAATCACGTCATGTGCATTTGAGAGCTGGACAATGAGAAAAGAAGATTGAAGAAGAGTCGATGCTTTTGAGTTGTTTTCGCAAAGAATGCTGAAAGTACCATGGACTGCTAAAGGAACTAACAAATCTGACCTTGCAGCTGGAATGCTCCTTGGAAGAAAAAATGGCCAGACTTTGTCTCACCTACTTTGGTCACATTGTAAGAAGGGACCATTCCCTGGAGAAGGATATCATGCTTGGCAAAGGGGAGAGACAATGAAAAAGGGGAAGGCCCTCAATGAGATGGATTGACACAGTGGCTGCTATGATGGGCTCAGGTATAGTAGAGATCATGGGGATGGCACAGGACCAGGCAATGTTTCGTTCTGCTGTAAATGAGGTCGCTATGAGTCAGAGGCAACTTGATGGCATCTAACAACTAAAATAGCTCAACACTTTGCTATACATATTATCAAAAGAAGCACCAAGTGTCTTCCGTTCCACATTGATTCTTGTGAATTCTCAAATTTCTAAAATATATAGCTTTCATATAACAGCATAACTTGTGCTGTCTTGCAAATATAATCACTTTCACTGAATTAAGCTAACTTAACATTTTTAAACCTTTACTTTGAGTCCTAGTATCAATGTTTCCTGTGGCCAACTTAGTACATTAATCTATGATTTGCTAACAATGTGGCTTTTTAAGAAAGTGAGTAAGAGAGCAAGGTAAATATGTATAGTAAGATCTACAGAATTATGTTTACTTTAAGTGAATATTTATCTTTTTAATGACTCATCAGAACATTTTTAAAGATTTAAAAATAAACTTAGGATGTTATTGTTGTTGTTAGATGCTGTCGAGTGACTTCAGACTTATACTGATGCTGTGTGCAACAGAACAAAACATGGCCTAGCACTGCAACTTTCTCACAATTGTTTAAACTCCTTGTTGGAGCCACTGTGCCAATCCACCTCATTGAAAATCTTCTTCTATCACTGATGCTCTACTTTACCAGCCATGATGTCCTTCTCCAGAGACTGGTCCCTCCTGATAAATGTCCAAAATACATGAGACAAAGTCTCTCTGTCTTACCTTCTAAGGAGCACTTTGGCTGTATGTCTTCCAAGACAGATGTGTTTGTTCTTTTGGCAGTACATATTATACTCAGTATTCTTCTCTAACGCCAAATTTAAATTAATCAATTCTTCTTCTATCATCCTTATTCATTGTCCAGGTTGTACATACATATTAGGTGATTGAAAATACCATGGTTTGGGTCAGATATACCTTAGTCCTCAAAATGATATCTTTGCTTTATATCACTTTAAGAGGTCTTTTGCAGCAGGTTTGCTCTGTGTAATACATTGTTTGATTTTTTGACTGCTGATTTCATGGGTGTTGTTTGTGAATCCAAATCAAATTAAATCCTTGACAACTTTAATACTTTCTCCTTTCATCAAGATGTTATTTATTGGCCTAGTTGTAAGAATATATGTTTTCTTTAACTTGGAATAGTTTTCAAGATTGTCTCTGAAAAAACAATGACCAACCACCACCCCAGCAGCCAGTTGCTGGCCACCTTTGCAACTGCTGATTTGAGGAGTTTACTGAAGACTATTCCTCAGAATTGGCCCCTTTTTCATGTAGGGAACCCAGGTGCCACCACAGAGAGTGCTCACCGCACTGACGGGTGCAGAAGTGGCAATTGCCTCAGCCAGTGGAGCGGCAGGGACAGTTCCAGACTCCCTTGCCTTCCTGACCCCTTCTTTCCATCTCTCCAGTCATGGGGAATGCGGGGATGGACTGCCAAGAAAGGCAGTGAGCTGGAGAGCAAATTCAGAGTACAGTGATGCATCAGTGAATATCCATTGGTGGTATTGCCATCAGCATTCAAGGCAAGTGTCCATTTCACAATAGACAATGCCTTAAGTGGATTTCTTCTCAGTGGTGGCTTTTCTTTTAGTTCCTGCCTTAACCTAACTTTCCAGTCTTCATATCTATTTTATAATACATGCATCTAATAAATTCCCTTTCCACTTAATTAGTGTCAGTGTTTATTTTATATTTTGCAATGAACAACCCC
>NW_006921609.1:20369257-20372146 GCF_000298275.1 Orycteropus afer afer | reverse complement strand
CCCCATTTTTCTTTTTTTTGGTTACAGTTCTTGTGTGATTACATGGTGTATTTTTTGTCCATTTGCCTTCATTTTTTTGATGGTTATTCAATTGTTATTTTTGTCTAACTGAGTGGAAGATAGCAACAGTCCCCATACAACACACCTACAACCACACCTCCTGCAGCTTCACTTACTGAGTGAGAGCAACCACTTCCTTCACCAACAACGGGCCAACAATAAACAACCAACAAGAAGAGGCTGACTCACCACTGAGTGCTCTTCACAAACAGTTACCAGAGATCTAAATACAACAATACCATGATGTCATGGAGACAACAGACCATCACAATCCACACAAAGAAGCACGATAAAGTGATAGAAACAAGGGAACAGGATACAGACCCACAACACATCCCACAGGAAGAAGCAGCATTAGAAATCTCTGATAAGGAATTCAAAATAATTATATTTAGTTATCTTCAAAGGATTGAGAGACAGACTACGGAAAACACAGACAAAATCCTAGAAGAACTTTGGAAGAAAATACAAGAACAAAATGACAAAATACATTTAAAAAAATTAGAAATGCTTCTATATCTATATAGAAATCCAGATTAATACTAAATTGCAAGAATTAGATAGAACATTGAAAGGGCAGAGGAGTAGAATTGATACAATGGAAGACAGAATTAATGAGATCGAAGACAGATACCTGAATACTTCTTTGGAAAGGGATCAATCAGAAAAAAAGATCAAAACAAAATGAAGAAAGCCTAAGGTTCATGTGGGATACCATCAAAAGAAATAACCTATGTGTCATCAGAATTCCACAACAGGATGAGAAAAATAAAACCACTGAGAAAATTGTCCAAGATTTGTTGGAGAACTTCCTTGACATGATGAAAATGATAATATATCCATTCAGGAAGTCTAACAAACCCTAAACAGGATAGACCCCAAAAGAAAATCACCAAAACATATCATCATCACACTCATCAAAACCAAAGACAAAGAAAGAATACTGAAAGCAGTGTGGAAAAAAAAAAAAAAAAAAAAAAATTTACTTACAAAGGACAACCAGTAGAAACCAGGCAACCAGAAGAAGCCATACAAGTGAGAAGGCAATGGGATGGTATATATAAACCCTGAAAAAGAAAAAAATTTCAACCAAGAATTATGACCCGGCAAAATTATTCCTCAAATATGATATTAAAATGAGAAGATTTCCAAATAAGCAGAAACTAAGGGAAGTTTTTAAAACCAGACAAACCATACAAGAAACACTAAAGGGAGCCCTTTAAGCAGACAACCAATGCTAGCAAACTACAACCAATCCTTAACACACAAGGTGACATAACCTAGAAACCAAAACAGCTATGGAAGTATCCCAAGTAAAATAAGCTTACAAGATTTCAAATAGGGAACCAGAAACATCAATTGGCAAGTGAGGACAACTACAAACCAAAATGAGGAAAAATACTGTGTAGTTACAGAACTACTCAATGGTGAGGAAGTCAAGAGAGTTGCAAGATAGAATGGACTATTCTAAACTCAGCGAGAAAATTATAAATCACAGAGAAACCTCAAAGAGAAATGATAAATATTCACATCACAATAAAAAAGAGGACAAGCACAAATATTCAGCTTATATGAAAACAACAGCAACCAAAGAAATGATAACATGATTCATAACATAATGACCTCAGCACAGAAAATAATATGGAATAAAGAATCCAGAAACTCTATAAAGAGAAAAGGAGCTCTGGTAGCATAGTGGCTAAAGGACTTGACTGCTAACCAGAAGGCTGGCGGTTCAAACCCACCAGCCACTCCGCAGAAGGAAGGTTGGGCAATCCTACTTTTGTAGTGATACTGCCTCAGAAACCCAAAGAGGGGTCGCTATGAGTTGGGGCTGACTCGATGGCACATAACAACAACAACAACATAAAGAGAAAAAACACATAACAAAATGACAGCAACCAGTTAATACTTGTCAATAATTACACTGAATGTTAATGGATTAAATGCACCACTCAAGAGATGGATAGTTGCAGACTGGATAAGAAAACAAAACCCACCAATATGCTGTCTACAAGAGAAATACTTAAGAGAGAAAGACAAAAATAGACTAAAAATCAAAGGTGGAAAAAAGATGTATCAAGCAAATGGCAACTGTAAGAGAGCAGAAGTGGCAATATTAATTTCTGATCAAATTGACTTTAAGACAAAAACCACAATACAAGACAAAGAAGGACATTATATAATGATAAAAGGATCAATTGAACAAGAAGATATAACCATAATAAATATATATGGACCTAAAAGAGCCCCAAAATACATAAATCAGACTTTAAAAGACTTGAAAAGCCAAATAGATGACTCCACAGTCATAGTGGGACACTTTAATACACTACTTTCAATTAAAGGTAGAACAACTGGAAAGAAACTCAACCAAGATGCAGAAGAGCTAAACAATACAATCCACCAACTTGACCTTATAGACATCCACAGAGCACTTTACCAAATAAGAGCACAACATACATTCTTTTCTAGTGCACATGGAACATTTTCAAAGACAGACCATATGTTAGGCCATAAAGCAAGTGTTCACAAATTTAAAAACATTGAAATACTGCAAAGCATCTTTTCAGATCACAATGCTATTAAATTAGAAATCAACAATAGGAAGATCAATGGAAAAAGAGTAAACAAATGGAAACTGAACAACACCCTCCTTAAGAAAGACTGGGTAAGACAAGAAATAAAAATTGAAATTCAAAAACCTGTTGAATCAAACAAGAAGGAAAACACAACATACCAAAAACAGTGATCAGAGGCCAATTTATAGCAATAAACGCACACATCAAAAAAGAAGAAAGAGCCAAAATCAACACTTTAAACCAACAT
>NW_006921609.1:20353583-20369138 GCF_000298275.1 Orycteropus afer afer | reverse complement strand
AAAAGCCTGCAGTCACCAGAAGAAAGGAAATCATAGATTCAAGCAGAAATCCATGAAACAGAAAATAGAAGGGCTATAGAAAAAATCAACAAGACTAGAAGTTGGTTTTTTGAAAAGATCAATAAAATTGACTAACCACTGGCAAATTTAACAAAGGAAAAGAGGGAGAGAATACAAACAACAAAAATAAGAAACAAAATGGGTGACATCACAATAGAACCAACTGAAATAAAAAAGATAACATCAGGGTAATATGAAGAACTGTACTCCAACAAATTTGAAAATCTGGAAGAAATGCACATATTTCTAGAAACACACCACTTACCTAAATTAATGCAGACTGATGTGGAAAAGTTGAACAGATTTATAACAAAAGAAGAAATTGAAAAGGTCATCAAAAAAATTATAAACAAAAAAAGTCCTGGCCCAGACGGTTTCACCAGAGAATTCTACCAAACATTCAGAGAAGACCTGACACCATTCCTACTCAAACTATTCCAAAACATAGAAAAGGATGGAATCCTCCCTAACTCATTTTATGAAGCAAGCACAAACTTGATAACAAAACCAAGAAAAGACATCACTCTAAAGGAAAACTACAGATCAATATCCCTCACGAATATAGATGCAAAAATCTGCAACTAAATCATAGCTGATAGACCTCAACAACATATCAAGAATATCATTCATCATGACCAAGTGGGGTTCATATCAGGTATGCAGGAATGGTTCAACATTAGAAAAACAATCAGCGTCATCTACCACATAAATAAAACAAAGGAGAAGAACCGCATAATCATATCAATGGATGCAGAGAAGGCATTTGATAAAATCTAATACCCATTCCTGATCAAAATTCTCAGGAAAATAGGAAGAGAAGGGAGATTCCTCAACATAGTAATGGGCATCTATGCAAAACAAGCAGCCAGCATTATACTCAATGGAGAGAGATTGAAACCATTCCCCTTGTGAACAGGAACCAGACAAGGATGCCCTCTATCACCACTTCTATTCAACATTGTACTGGAAGTCCTAGCCAGGACCATAAGGCAAGAAAGGGAAATCAAAGGTGGCCAAATTGGTAAGGAATAAGTCAAGCTATCCCCATTTGCTGATATTATGATCCTATACCTAGAATACCCAAGAGACTCAGTCAAAAATCTACTGGAACTAATTGAGAGATTTAGCATTGTGGCAGGATACAAGTTCAACATCCAAAAATCAGTTGGATTCCTCTACACCAGAAAAGAAATTGCTGAAAAAGTAATAAGTAAGTTAATATCATTTAAAATAGCTACCAAAAAAAAAAAAAATTAAATACTTGGGAATAAATCTTACCAGAGACACAAAAGAGCTGTACAAAAAAAAAGAAAAAGAAAACTACTTCAAGAAACCATAAGAGAGCTACATATATGGAAGAACATCCCATGCTCATGTATAAGAAGATTGAACAATGTGACAATGTCATTTCTACCCAAAGCAATCTATACATTCAATACAATCCCAATCCGGATCCCATTAACATTTTTTAAGGATATGGAAAAACCAATCACTATCTTTATATGGAAAGGAAAGGGACCTCGGATAAGCAAAGCACTATTGAAGAACGAAGTAGGAGGTCTTACAACACTGGATCTCAAAACCTACTATACAGCCACAGTAGTCAAAACTGCCTGGTATTGGTGCAATGCTACACACATAGACCAATGGAATAGAATTGAGAACCCAGAAATAGATATATAGACCTACGGTCAGCTGATCTTTGACAAAGGGCCAAAATCCATTAAATGGGGAAAAGAATGTTTGTTTAATTAATGGTGCTGGCAAAGCTGGATATCCATTTGCAGAAAAATGAAACAAGATCTTTACCTCACACCATACACAAAAACGAACTCCAGATGGATCTAAGACTTAAATGTGAAACCTAGAACTATAGAGTTCCCCAAGGAAAATTTAGGGGCAAATTTAGGGGCCCTAATATATGGCAGGAAGCTCTGGTAGTGTAGTGCCTAAGGCACTTGACTGCTAACCAGAAGGGTGGAGGTGCAAACCCACCAACCACTCCTCAGAATGAAGATGGGGCAATCTACTTCCATAGTGATAATGCCTCAGAAACCCAAGGAAGGGTCACTATGAGTCGGGTCCAACTCGACGGCACATAACAGCAATAACAACAATATATAGCATAAATAGACTATTGAGTGTAACTCAAAATGCACAAAGAGCAGAAGAGAAATCAGATGATTGGGACCTTCTAAAAATTAAATTTTTATGTGCTTCCTAAGACTTCTCCAAAAGAGTCAAAAGAGATACAGATTGGGAAAAAAATATTTGGCAATGACATATCTGACAAAGGACTTATCTCTAGATTTTATAGAAAACTCCAACACCTCAATAACAAAAAGACAAACAATCCAATTAAAAAATAGGCAGAAGACATGAATAGACACTTCACCAAAGAGGATACTTAAGTGGCCAACAAACATATGAAGAAATGCTCACAATCATTAGCTATTAGAGAGATGCAAATCAAAAAAACAATAAGATACCATCTTGCTGCAGCATTAGTAGCAAAGTTCAACAAGGGAAAATAACAAATGCTGGCGAGGATGTGGAGAGATTGGGACTCTCATACACTGCTGGTGGGACTGTAAAATGGTACAACTGTTGTGGAAAGCAGTATGGTGATTCCTTAAAAAGTTAGAATTAGAAATATCACTTGACCCAGGCATTCCATTACCAGGCATATATCCTAAAGAAGTGAGAGTCATGACAAGAACAGACATATGCACACCCAAATTCATTGCAACACTATTTACAACAGCCAAAAGATGGAAACAATCTAGGTGTCCATCAACTGAGGAATGGATAACCAAACTGTGATAAATACACATAATGGAAAACTATGCAACCCTAAAGAATAACCTAGAATCTGCAAAACACTACACAACATGGATGAACTTGGAGGACATTATGCTGAGTGAAATAAGTTAATCACGGAAGAAATATTGTATTAGTCCTTTATTGTAAAAGTCAAGGAAAGGTTTAGATGTGGAAGGAAATTTGATTTGTTGTTTACCAGTGGTGGGAGGGGAGGGGAGGGAATACTGTTAGATAGGTAGAGATAAGTATTGATTTGAGTGAAGAGAATGGCAATGCATCAAATGTGAGTGATCAACATTGTGGCATTGAGGAAGAGGAAAACATGAGAGGTACATGGGAGGTGCAGACAATAAAGATGAACCCTTTTGCACATATAGTACTACATTGTCAGTGAAGGCAAACATGGGTATATGGGGAAGTAGATGGGTGGACAGGATGAACTATTAGGTACTTCTATGAACTTGGCAGTGTACCCAAGACAATGTATAGGGTTAGCAGACAATTGTCCTAGATGTGTATTAGTATGATCTGAATTCCCAGGTGTATAGTAGAGCTGACAAGGGACAAGGTTATAGTCACTTCTTGGTCACAGCTAGCTATGCAGAGGGACTGCATAGTTGAACCTGTGGGCTCAGGACCATAGTCACAGGGGACATCAAGCTCAGTTGACATAACATACTACACAAAACATTGTTTCATCTCCTACTTTGGCAAGTAGCAACCGGGATATTAAAAGCTTGCAGCCAGCCATCTAGAAGCAATGATGGGTCTCTCCTCATCTGGAACAAAGAAGAATGAAGAAAATTTAAGATTCATGGAAATAATTAGTCCTAGCAACTGGTACACCATGAGATCCTCAGCCTCTATGACTATGAGACCAGAAGAATTAAATTGTTCCGAGTTACCACTGTCAACCACTGAGAGGGGAATCTATGTAGGAGATCCTGGAGAGAGAGGGAGAACAATGTGGAATAAAACTAAAAATCATTTGGGGGAAAAAAAAGGAGGGGGGACCAGGTTTACTGGTCTGATAGAGCCTGGTAGAATCACTGAGACTGGCCCCTAGCTGCCCTTCAGGTCTGGAATTGAAACCACACCTGTGGTTTCCACCCAAAGAAAAGACAGGCATATGAGGCATATGAGTTGAACATTTACCTGAGGTAGATACACTCCTTGGAGAGAACAATTATGGGAGAAAGAAAGGCTGTTTATGTACAGGGAGACAGCTCAGGGGGCAGGAGTACATGAAGGGATGGGCATAGGGAAGAGGTGACTATCGGGAGGAAGTAAAGGGGAGCTGTTGCATTGTGGTGAATTGTAGTCAATGTCATGAGACAAAGTGTATGTCAACTGCCGTATGGAAAGCCAATTTGCTCTGTAAATCTTCACCCAAATCACAATTTAAAAAAAAAAAAAAAAAAAAAGACAATGACATGCATGACATCAAATATGAAGGGGATAATTAGGCTCATTAAACATTCAGTAAGTATTCAACTAGGTCAAGAGCAATACATTCCCTTATGAAATGAAGTACTTTAAATTCTACAAGTAGAGATAGGAATATGGCACAATCAATAAATTTTTGCTCATTCCTATGTTGCTAAGAGAAAGCACCAAAACTATAAACCAAATTCACTGCCACTGAGAGTTAATTTCAATGCATAGAGACCCTATAGAACAGATTAAAACTGCTCCATAGGGCTTCCAAGGCTGTAAATCTTTACAGAAGCAAACTACCTCATCTTTCTCCTGCAGAGAAGCTGGTAAATTCTAAACACCAATTTTTGGTTAGTAGCCAAATGCTTTAAACCCCTGTGCCACCAGTGATCCTCAAGAGAAAGGCTGTTATGTCCCGTATACTTTTCTGAAGGTAGGAGGCTCTCATCTCTCTCTCTCCTCCTTTCTTTCATTCTCTCTGTCTGTATTATATATATATATATATATATATAATATATATATATTATATATATATATATATATTATATATATATGTATGTGTGTGTGTGTAAAGAGCCCTAGTGGTATACTGGTATAAAGGGCTATAGTGGTTAAGACATTTTACTGTTAACCAAAAGGTCAGTGCTTTGAACCCACTAGCCTCTCTATGCAAGAAAGATGAGGCAGTCTGCTTCTATAAAGATTTATAGTCTTGGAAACCCCCTGAGGTCATTATAAGTCAGAATCAATTCAATGGCATTTTTTTTTTTTTGTATATATATATACACACAAACACATATATGTGTATATACATATAAATTTTAAACATTTATTTTTCCTAAGTTAGAGAAATGAGACATTTCTGAATGTCTCTGCATTGAACTAAAATTCTGTACTAGAGGAAGCTTGCCATAAGCATGTGACGTATCCTGTGTTTTGTTTTACAAAACCATGTATTTTTGTGTTCCCTCTTTTTTTAAACGATATTTCTTGGAGCTACACCAAACACTAGAGAAAGTGTAACTGAAGAGTTTCAAGATTCTTTCAGTTAATACAAGAATTGTGAAAAAAAAAAAAAAAAAAAAAGATATCATAGATAAGAATGATTTTTTTTTTTTTTAACACTAATGTTTGAAGCTTTTAAAATAGAATTCTGAAGTGTAATGTTTTGTAAGGGTCATACAAAATACTTTAGAGAGCAATATGACTTTGAGTGGGGAAAGAAGGATGTACCACATATGGCTTACAAATTGCTTCATCGGATTCTCCACGTTTGTGAAACTCAAGAACAGCAATTCCTATTGGCTCAACAAGTTTAGGCAATTACCTTACAGATGCAGTAACAGTGAGGAAAGTTCAGTTCAATTTCTGCAAGCACTAGTCCAAATGAGAACTGCAAGCAAAGCAATGTGTAGTGATTCCCGCACCCCCCCATTCCATGCCCTACTCCCCAGTTGTTAATGCTCCAGGTGAGGGATTCAATCCTAGGAGCCCATGGTACTGAGACAAGGGAAGAACACTGAACAATGGGTAGTAATTTCAGTGAGTGCTGCTGTCAGAGATGGTGGAGAGGAAATAATACAAATCAGAAGAAATAGAGGGACAACTGGGAATAATAAAAGATAAGTAAAGCTATCAGTGCAAAGTAGTATTTTTATAAAATGATAAATGTAAAGAACTTTTTTTTTTCTCTTTAGACACAAGAACTTTTAAAAAGAAGTCATCTGCTCTTTAGAGAGCTGGGAGCATTAATAATGTACTTGGGGATGTTTAAGTTATTGTTATTGGTCTGCTGATATTGCAGTTTTTAGCTTCAAAATAGCTTTTGAGTAAGTAACAACCTTCCATTTAAAATCTGTCTGCCCTGCTGACACTCTGTGATCACATTGCTTACTCAGGCCAGGTGTTTCATGAAACCAGCTTTACGTGCCAATAATGAAGCACCTTAGAGGGTCCATGTCTCAGCACAGATGTATGTGGTTTTGAAGCTTGGAATCTCTGGTGTGCTCAAATTTGGAAATTTAAAGTAAAGAGCAAATCATTTTCTTGTGTAATGTTAATGTCTTTCTCTCCTCCTTTAGAAAATATGTGGGCTTCATGTGTTAGAAATGGACATTATTTTCCATGCATTATGGCACCTTAGGATAGATCTGTGAAGCAGAGAAGCTTTTATTCTCATTATACTGTATATATGGAAGAACTAAAAAATATGACGTCCTTCACTGGTGCAGACTAAAAGATTTTCATTTTGTCTGGAGGGGAAATGTGCCAAAGTGGTTGAAAATAATTCAAGTAATTGGAAAAGATCTGTACTCTAAGGAACTTTTTGGTGTAATTTGATTTTGTGCCTTTTAGGGGAGCAAGTGAGATGTGATTCTATCTGCCCCTGAAGGCCAAGAGATTTTTAAACATTACAGAATTTTTTAGGCATATAATGATGAACTACAATGCTAAAAGCCTATCTGGAGTTATAATAACCTTAAAAAATAATTATAATAATGTTCAGTGGAGTTAAGGATTGCCTTTTACGTGCATAATTTTTTTTGTTTCTTGAGTTTTGTTATAACGCTGAGAAAACAATCTTACTTAAAAGCTAGATGCTTCTCTGCCTGTCAGGTCACAGGATTATTGCTGAACTCTGTAAGTGCTGCTAGAAGTTAAGAATGAAAATAACCCACTCAGTGACAATCCGCTGTACTTTGATGGGCACTCATGGCATTACAATACAATGATCCTACTTACGCATACTACTACTACTCACTGTCATGTAGTCGATTCTAACTCACAGTGACCATTTTTAGGACAGAGTAGAACTGCCACAAAGGATGCCCAAAGCTGTAAATCTTTACAGAAGGAGACTGCCTCACCAGTCACCTGTAGAATGGCTGGTGGGTTCAACTTGCTGATCTTTTGTGTAACGGCTGAATTCCTTAACCATTGTTCCACATAGGTCTCAGATAGACTTGTGAGGCAGCCAAGTTTGTTTTGGCACATTCCCACCTAAGTCCCCAACAGCATCCCCTCTCATTATGGCCTCTTTGCGTATCTTGGATAGTCTTCAAACAGAGGCTTAGAATCTACTGTTGTTGTTGTTAGTTGCCGTCTCATTGGCCCCAACTCATAGCGACCCCTCCTTGGGTTTCTGATGCAGTATCACTACAGAAGTAGATTGCCCCATCTTCCTTCCAAGGAGTGGCTGGTTGGTTTGAACTGCCAGCCTTCTAGTTAGCAGTCAAGTGCCTTAGGCACTATGCTACCAGAGCTCCTTAGAATCCATGAGTTTTCAATTTATTCCTCTTCTATTACCAGGGAAAAGGCAGCTTTATGTGTTATTTCTTCATTCAGGAAGATACCATTGTCTTCTAAATCCAAAGAACTGATTCTAGTAGTAGAATTTTAAGCATGTTTTACACAATGAAGGCTTAACATTCTTCACTGCCTGGGACCTAAAAGTAAGGAGGGCACTGACTATATTAATATTTCTCTTGTGGAAATATTTCCCAAAGTGAAAATAAGTAGAAGATTTAAGTTGCCCATCTACTCGTTAAGGAGCTCTGGTGGCGTAGTGGCTAAAGCATTCAGCTGCTAACTAAAAGGTCAGTGGTGTGAATCCACTAGCTGCTCTATGAGAGAAAGACAAGATGTTCTGCTTCCATAAAGATTTACAGTCTTGGAAACTCTTGGGAGCAGGTCTACTCTGTCCTATATGGTCACTATGAGTCAGAATTGATTGATGGCAGTGAGTTTATCCATGCCCAGACTCTACAGGCAACTTGTTACTTTTTCATTGAATCTGCATACTTTCTTTTATCTTGTTTACCCATAAAATCAAGTAAGTGGAAGGATAGAGTTCATGACAACATTTTCAGAAGGACTAAGTTCCAGAGATCTCTGATAGCACAGTGCCTAAGGCATCTAACTGCTAACCTGAAGGTTGGTGGTTCAAACCTACCAGCCCCTCCACAGAAGCAAGACAAGTCAATCTACTTCCATACAGATTTACCACCTTGGAAATCCAATAGGGATCACTGTAGGTTGGAATCAACTCGATGGAGGTGGGTTTAAGTTCCAGAGAAAGTGAAACTTAACATAGAAGGGATTCCATCATCACTCAGGTCATAGGGTCTGGAGCATTGTCCCCTCAGTAAACTACATTAAACTGCAGGAGTCCTCCTTATTCCCATGCCTCACATCTGAATCATCTGAGAACCTATTAAAACACAACATTGCTGGGTTCCACCCTCAGAGTTTCTTATTCAGTGGATCTTAGTAAGAATAGATATTAAGTGCATTTCTACACATTTCCAGGTGATTCTGCTTGTCAAGAAACCACATCATAGCTCAATAGTTTTGTTCCACCAACCATTTTATTTGGCATATCTTGAGGAACACACAAAACTGAAGTTAGCTGTGTAGTGTTCAGAAACAGCAGCATATATCTCAGATCAATTTCTGTTCTCATTTTTTTAGATATATATCATTATTCAAATATGCATAATTCAATGAGTGATGTGTACCAATGAGTTCTCTGGGTTCAAAAAGCTTAGGACTTGAAAGTCAATTCAAGATCTCCTGTTCTAGACAAGGTACAGTAGACACACTTCTCTCAATCTCCTGCTAAGAACTGCTGAAATTCTGGACATTATGTATAAAACAAACATAAGAAAACTGTGAAGTGAGGAGTCAGAAAGAAAGACCAGCTGGAGATTTTGGGACCTGAGGAGCTATACAGGTGGTTAATTCCCCAGGTTCTCTTTTTACTTCCTAGCACAGAAGACCAAAAAAAAAAAAAAACCTGCTTTTTTAAGGCAAATGACAAGGGAAGGGCAGTAGCAAAACAAAAATTATTTAGAAAATAGTCAATCTACTCTAGACAAATATTATGGAGGAAAAAAAAAAAACACTATAGTCCCTTCCCCTAATCTCATCACCAAAGACCAAATAGGTAGCCTACACTTCTATGTTCACCCAGCAGTAATGAAGTGCCCACCCCTACAGGGGTGGTGTCAGCATCATGACTTTCATCTCTGCCTGGAAGTAACAAGTCTATACCTCCACAGTGTCAGTGGAGACCACATGGGGAACCTGGATTTCTACCACCAACCAATGATAATGAGGCCCCTTCTTCCTCCTTACCACAGTTGTAACAGAAGAAGCCAAGTGGAAAGCCATGACTTTCACCACCTTCAATCAGTAATGAATCGCTCCCTCTACTCCATGATATCAGTGCATGGGGAGTAGTAATGAAGAAGCACTTCGCCACCCAGCTAGGGCAGTGTAAGCACAGGCCTATAATGGAGGCTACACTCACCTCTGCTCAGTGGTGATGAGGTACTCAATTCCTTCAGGATGTCAGTAGAGAAGAAGCTGGCCTTCCATTCCTACCTGGCAATATGAGACAGAAAGGAGTCAAGAAATAGAGCTCCAGCACTTTTGGCCTACTGGCATGGTGCCATAGGAGGCTGGCTAAAACATAAATTTTAAATAAGACCCAAAGTCTAAGGACAAAATATAGAAAATATCTAGGATACAATCAACCCTCACACAACATATCAAGAAACAGAAAAAATGTCATCTTGAATGAGAAGAAAAGCAACAGACACCAACACTGAGATATCACAGATGTTAACTTAGCTGGCAAGAATTTTAAAGGAGTCACCATAAAATTGCTTCAATAAACAGTTACAAGCAAATTTAAAAATAATAAATGAGTCAGTTCAGAGTGACTCCTTAGTATGAATTTAATCTATTGTTTTTGTTCAGCAGTTTGAAGCATGTATATATGGGTGGTGTAAATGAGTAAGGACTAAACTATTAGCCAAAATGTTGGTGGTTCAAACTCACTCAGAGGTATCTTGGAAGACAAGCCTAGAGATCTTCCAAAAGTATCTGCCTTGAAAACCCTATGGAGCAGTTCTACTCTGTACAACTAGAGAGGTGATAGATAGATATATAGATAGATAGATAGATAGGCCCAAGCTATATCTATCTATCCCTCTATCTATCTATTATATATGTATAGATATATAATCTCTGGTAGCATAGTGGCTAAGACACTTGCCTGCTAACCAGAGGGCTGGTGGTTCAAACCCACCAGCCACTCCTCGGAAGGAAGGTTGGGCAATCCTACTTCTGTAGTGATACTGCCTCAGAAACCCAAGGAGGGGTCGCTATGAGTTGGGTTTGACTCGATGGCACATAACAACAACAACAACAGATATATAATGGCATATGTGTGTGTGTATATATATATATATATATATATATATATATATATATATATCTTCTTCTAAATGTCCACCCATAGAAAATATTTTCCATTTCATTTGGAAAATTCCAATGCTTTAATATTACTTCTCATAGCAGATAAACTCAATAATTTCCCACTAATACAATTTAAGAATAATCAGAGAAATGCAATATATTCACATTCAAAGATTATTTTTTATTAAGAATATTTCATTTTCTTATGAAGGTATTTGACTAGTTTAATGATAAGAAGAAGGAATGAAAGTTTAAGTTCCTATTACTTTTACCTATAATCTTAAGATATTCTCCTTTCCAAAGCACTGGAATAATGCCATCAATACTTTATGTAAATAAAGCCTCACTCCAAAGGCATTCACATATATTTTCTGACACCCAGAGACAAAGAAGAAGACATGGAATCAAGAAATACAGCTCCAGCCCAGGAGAAAAGTGAGGGAATTTCCCAGAATCACAGCTGCACAGCAGGTTTAGAAAATCAGCGGTCTAGACTAGAAGCAGCATGATGAGAATGTGTTCTGCAGGAATCTGCAGGAGAAAAAACTGGAATGCCAAATGTTATCTGATATTTTTAATAATGTGGAAAGCTGTATTGAGAAGCTGTTGGAGAGTGTGGGAAGAACTAGTACATAGAGAACTAGATAAATGAGAACAACCAATTTATTGACTCTAGGGACACCAGCCACTCCTTGGAAGGAAGATTGGGCAATCTACTTCGTTAGCGATATTGCCTCAGAAACCCAAGGAGGGGTCACTAAGGGTCAGACTCTACTCAATGGCAATGAGTTTGGTCTTGGTTTTTTGAGAGACAAAATAATAATTATTATGGCAAAAAGGAAACATAGTATGCTACTTGGATCTGCAGTGAATAGCATTTATTTTGAATAATATAAATAGCTGAATATTATTTTAACTTGAAATTGGGATATGATGATTTAGGGAAAGCAATGGAGGGGAAGCAAGAAGGAATTGTAAGAGAACTAAATAAACCTTTACCTATCATAATATAAAGTCAACAGACAAAGTTTAAACCATATAAATCAAGAAATAGCAGTATTATAGTATGTCAGTTAGAAATATGAACACAAATTTCCAAAATAAAGTATTACAAGACTTTGAAGAATATTATAAAGAGTATGATAAAGTAAGAAGGGGCAGGGCAGGAAGTATGTTTTTTAGTCCAGGAAGTGTGTTTTTTTAGAAATAAGGTTTTAGTACCATTTTTTGTTTATTGACTGTACGTATATGACTTTGATTTATTTTTTAAAATAAAAATATTATAAAATAGTATTAAAAAACACTAGTTTCTGTTGAACCTATTCTGACACATGGCAACCCCAGGTTGCTGAATACACCCGTGCTCCATAGGGTTTTCAATTGCTGATTACTAGGAAATAGATTGCCAGGCCTTTCTTCAGGCCCCCCTGGATGGATTCAAACCTCTAATTTTATGGTAAGCAGCAGAGTGCCTAACCATGTGTCCCACACAGGGACTTCACAAAATAGGCCTGTAGTGGTAAATTTTACTACATTTAATTGTGTTCAGGAGGAAATTCTACAGATACCAAGGGGCAGTCATTCAAACTGAACAAGGAGATACTGCATGTTTTAAAATGAAGAAAGATGTGCATCAGTGTTATATATTTTACCATAGTTATCCAATTAGTATATCGAACAAATAATCCCAGAAGCTAGACTCTATGAAGAAGAATGTGGTGGCAGGATTGGAGGAAGATCTGTTAACAACCTGTGATATGCAGATGACACAACCTTGCTTGCCAAAAACATAGAGGACTTGAACCACTTACGACTGATGAAAATCAAAGTCTATAGGCTTCAGTATGAATTGCACATCGACATAAAGAAAATAAAAATCCTCACAACTGGACCAATAATCAACATCACGATAAATGGAGAAAAGGTTGAAATTGTCAAGGATTTAATTTGACTAGTGTGGTGGTTAAGTTTGTGTGTCAACTTGGCTGGGCCTGGTTGAGTGGCTGGGAAGCTGAATATAGTTATTACCCATGGTGGGATTGGTAATTAATTCCATGGCAGAATCTGCTGGGGCAACTGAGTAGCTGCTGTAGATATGTGGTCTGCTTCCCATGTATAAGAAATAGCTTTTGGAATAGTCACTAGCTTATGGCACTCTTGAACCCTGCATGTAGCCAAATCATTCCATTCTCTGCCAGTCTTGGGACTTTCAATGGACTTGAATTAATAGCCTGCTGTGTGGTTTGGTAACATCGGGACTGTGCCTTTTTACTTGTCAACCTTGGGCTTGTCAGTCTCAGCAGCCAGTAGCTGTCTGAGTGAAAAGATGTCTCTAGCTTTAGTGGGCTGGGAGCAAAAGGTAGAGCTGAAGCCCAATGTTGAGGGGCATTCAACAAGCCCCTAGATCCTGGCACTTTGTACTTGGACTTAAAGCCTCCAAACTGTAAGAGAATAAACTACTGTTTGTTCAAACCATCCCATTTGTGGTATATTCTTGTCAGAGCAGCACTAAGTAACCAGAACAACTAGGATCCATAATCAATGCCCAAGGAAGCAACAGTTAAGAACTCCAGTGATATATTGCATTGGGAAAATCTACTGCAAAAGACCTCTTTATAGTGCTAAAGAGCAAAGATCTCGATTTGAAGAATAAGGTAAACATGACCCAAGCCATTTCCCATAGCCTCATGTGCATGTGAAAACTGGACAGTAAATAAGGAAGACCCAGAAGAATTGATGCATTTGAATTGTGGTGTTCACCAAGAATATTGAATATACAAAGTACTACTGTTGTTGTTGTTGTTATGTGTCATTTAGTCGGACCTGACTCATAGCAACCCCTCCTTGGGTTTCTGAGCAGTATCACTAAAAATCTGTCTTAGAAGCAGTACAGACAGGATGCTCCTTGGAGGTGAGAATGGCCAGAATTTGTCTCTCATACTTTGGTCATATTATAAGGAGAGACTGGTTCCTGGAGAAGGATAAAATTCTCGGTAAAGTAAAGGGTCAGTAAAAGAGATGAGATGGGTTGACATACTGGCTGCAATAATGGGCTAAAAACAAAACAAAGATTGTGATGATGGCATAGGACTTCGCAGAGTTTTCTTCCTTTCTACATAGATTGGGTCACTATGAGTAGAAACCAATGTGACAGGACCTAACAACCACAATATAATTTAATATATTAACATTTTTGAATCAGGAGCTAAAATACTAATGTTGACTTCTTGCCCTTACACTACCTCAACAAAGTGTATCAAATCAGGTAAGAAAAGGAGCATGATCAAATTTTATAATTTTCCTGAATTCCATGGAAATGTTCACAGCCCTATAAAACTAAGCATTTCTAAATACTTCTTTAAATACACACCTTTCTTCTTGCATATTTATGGAGTAAGTTGTTCAAGGAAGCGATAAGTTGTAACTCTGATTTTAGAGCTTCACTTTATTTCCCATTTACTTAGTTTTTGCCTTTCCTTTTGAGATTTTCTTTTTGAATATTACACTATATTGTCTGGGACATCTACATCAATGTAGAATTTTGCTCTGTTTTGTTTTTAAACCTTGCTACATTTCTCCACCAGGGAAATCTACATTTGAAATGGTGCTATGAAGATATGAGGACATCAGGGAGAAAATGTGTGAAGGTAGGAGAGCAGTGATCAAGGAGCACTGTTAGGAGAAGGAAATGGAGAGTGAACAGCAATCACTTTACCTCAGGCTACCGTCAGTAACTAGCAAAGTAATATAAGACAGAGAGTAAAGGGTGCTAGTTTTATCATGAATACAACTTCTCAGGGAAATTCAGGGAGATGCCAGGCATTTTGTCACTTTAAACATTTGTATTTTAATTAAAGAAATAATAACCTGTTCACAAGATATTTTGAAAAACCTTTTTCTTACTATTCAGGCAATCCTAAATTGACAGAAACACAAGATTTTAAACAGAGCTTCCCCCACTGTCCCCCAAAAAGAAGTTCTGGTGAGGAAGTAAATTTCAGCCTTTAGTTATGGCGACTCTAGCATTTCCAGGCTTATTTCTTCTTCAGACAAATTCCATTCCCCCAGAAGCTACTCTATCAAGAGCTTCTCAACCATGCTATTAATGTGAAAATGAAAAATCTGCTTTATAGAGGCAGCACTCATGGGAAGAGGCATGCTGGCTCTGTGAGCTTCTGAGACTCTTGATTACCTGGAATTCCTGAAGCTTTTGCAGTTGTTAATGTACCTCTTGCAAAATAATAAGATTTCAACCTTTTCCAAACATAGTGGCTTTGCTTTTCCTTAGACAAACTGTTGCACACATTTTACATTTCTAACTCCAATTTCCCCTGGCCTTATTCCCAGCAATCTCTAGTTGCATTCTACCTGCCATTTGCTTTTAATCTAGAAACCAAAATAACAATAATTATTCTATCAGATAGCGTGTGATGTTTCCAAATATATATAGTAGAGAGAAGGGATGCTTTCCTTCTACTACTCTGAGTTGAAATAATATGTTGGTTATTTCAAAGTAAGAAAATGTATAATTAAACATTCAAAATTATCAAATAATTATTCAAATAAATATGTGAATTTAGAGGATTCCTTTCTTATGGTAACTAAGGATTGCTAAAGTAGCTTATTTTGATTTAAGAAAAGGGAAACTTTCACTGATTTGTAATATTTGTAGTTTTCAAATCACTGGAGGGTTAGGTTTCCTTCAACACGTTGGGGGAAAAACAGCCCGGTAGACAAAAATGCTGTCTCAATATTTGAAATCTGTTTGCCAAGGCATAGTGTTCTCTTTGAACTTCTATTTTTCACCTGCTTAAAATTTCTGAGATTTCTCTCTGGATTTATCAGAATGATTGTGTGATAGTTGAAGATATGTCAACTTGGCTGGACTCCAGTTGTGAGTGGTGGTTCCCATGATAGATCACATAACTGAGTTCTAAGCGGCCGGTCTGCCTAAGGGGAGTTTCCCCAGGG
>NW_006921609.1:20255031-20328323 GCF_000298275.1 Orycteropus afer afer | reverse complement strand
CTCAGGGGTCCAAGATTATCTTCTGTGTCTGTGTTAATTGGTTTCCCTTTTCTTTGTTGAAGAGGGTCTGTGCAATCCTTCTGCCTAGTCCGCCACCTTGCCCCGCCTCCTAAAATTAGTTTTACATAAAGAGCTCTCTTAGTATAATATTTGCCCATTTCTTAAGCAAGACAATTTAGCCTTTAATTCATAACAAAATGCCACTTTTATTATCTGTTTAAATATGTGTGTTCTGTGGTCATAGTGTCTGAATTTAACCCTTACTTTGCCATATATTAGGTTGAGCAAGTAACTTAAGCTCATATATAAAATCAGGATAGTAACAATGATCTCAAATAAGGTAGGTGTCAGGAACTGGTAAAGTAATTGAAATAAAGTACCTAGGAAAATGTCTCAGCATAAGTGCTTCATAAAGGTTAGCTATTATTTTGAAAATTTTTAACTAGAGAGAGAGAGCTACTTCAAAATATAGTCAATGCCACAGGAAGGAAGTGGGAAGAGAGCTGTTACATTGTGAGGACTGTAATCAAGGTCACACACACACACACACACACACACAAATGTGTATGAACTGTTAAATGGGAAATGAATCTGTTCTGTAAAATTCCACCCAAATCACAATAAAAAGTTAAAAAAAAAAAAGGTACACTGCAGACTCCTATTATGAATAAAACCATGTATTTTTTCTATTAATTTCTCTCCTCATCAGAATTATTTTTTCTACCAACTCTTTGCAGATTATGAAAGAAGCAGAGACTAATTAAGTAATAAGGGCTTGGAATTTGAGTCTATTACTAAAATAATAAGAATATTCTGTGAGAGACATTTGGTACATAATTAATTTTTTGTACAAATTTTTATGTTGAAAAAATTGCATTTAAAATAATTTATTTTCATTATTAAGATTTTTTGGCATTGTGTTAAATTTTGTGTCTTAAATAAATGCCTCACTCCTTGAACTCTCCAGGAGAACCATGAATAGAACCAGAGTAAGTTAAAAAAAAAAAAAAGGGGGCAGGGGGAGCTATGTTTATATAATACTAAAGAGCAAAAGTTGCAAATTCATATATCTCCATGGGTCAAGAAGTTGATATAAATAAATCAGACAGGTGTGGAGTAAGATAACAATGTGTAATGAAATTGTGATTGAAACACTTGAAAATCTAAAGGCATTCAAATTGAGATTTTTAAAGATATTGGTCAACTACAGTGTAGTGAATTGCTTAATATGGCCCTTCTAGCCCTAGTCCTCCATTTTGTGATATATTATAAATCCTAGTCTCTGGTGTAGTGCCTAAGGCATATGACTACTAACCAGAAGGTTGGCAGTTCAAACCCACCAGCCACTCCTTGGTAGGAAGATTGGGCAATCTACTTCCATAGAGATACCACCTCAGAAACCCAAGTAAGGGTTGCTATGAGTCAAAATCCACTGGATGACAGTGAGCTGTTTTTTGTTTGTTTGTTTGTTTTTTAATGCCTCCTTAGGATGGTATGTGGGAGCTCTGGTAGCATAGTGCCTAAGGCACTTGACTGCTAACCAGAAGGCTGGAGGTTCAAACCCACCAGCCACTCCTTGGAAGGCAGATGGAGCAGTCTACTTCCGTAGTGATACTGCCTTGGAAACCCAAGGAGGGGTCACTATGAGTCGGTCTGACTCGACGGCACATAACAACAACAACAATTAGGGTGGTATGTATCTTTAGTCCCACCGTTCTGGAGGTTGTGATTCAAGTCACCACCCTTAGTTTCCTCAAAGGTGTATATATGAACGTTCTGGGAAAGTTCATTCTCGCTCTAATCATCCATTTGGTTTGACATCATCTCACCCCTGGACTTAAGAGAGTAGCCAGTCATCTGACCCACCAGCTTGGGTTCACCAGCCCATGCAACCAAGTAACTAAGGATAATCCTTCAGACCTACCCATGGGCTTGGGACTTGCCAGCCTCCCAACCTCCACCACCAAGTGAGCCATTTCCTTGGCAGCTTGTGAGTTTTGTTAGATATTATAGCAACATACAGAACGCTAAGACAGGAGGGAGAGTACTGACGGGAAGAGGAGGAGTCAGTGTTAGAGATGATGTAGTGGTATAGCAGTTTGGAAAAATTGGACATCTGGGACATCTTTAACCTTTGCCTCATAGGCATCAGCCTTGTGTTGATCTTTCTAAAAGAAATTATTGAAGTTTTAGCCAAATAAAAGATCAAAGCCTAAAATTTTGTGACACCACCTTAAAGAATTAGTTTCATATTCACCTAAAGTCAGAAGGAGATGGGATTAGATATTTGTATTTGGCTTTTGCAGTAGGTTTTTGCCACTGTTGGTAACAGTGCTAAGTCCTCCAACTTGCTGGTGTAGAGAATGAATATTTGCATTATTTCCATTGCTTTACTGTGTGTCTTCTATGTATCCTTGAGATAAGAGTGTTTGTCGGATCTATATGTATCCTTAATGTCTTCCCTCTATCCACTTTTTACTCAGGATCTCACATTGAGTACTGGAAAAATCAGTTATACAAGCAACAAGATTTACTTTTAGAAAAACCCCAAAATTTCATCTGTAGGTAAAACTGCACATATTTTATATCAAAGACATTTTGTAATCTACATTGAGAGAAAAGGTGAAAACAGGTAACTTTAGCCCTGTTATCCCTACATTCCTCATCTGGAAAATAAAATTACATAATTTTTATTATACAATTCCCATCTCATATGGTTATCATAAATATCAAATGCCTAATGTAAATAAAATGAGTTTTCACGTGACGATTGTAAGTAAAAGGTTAGTACAGATTAGTATAAGTTTTTTAAAGGAATATTTCACTTACTTTCTTGCCTCTTACTTCCATTGCTATGATCAGTTTCCTGACAACAACCACAAAAAAGTTAATGGGCTGCTATGCACATAAGGAATATAAAGTGAGTTACTATATACAAATCTATGTGTGTGAAGGAGAAAATCACTGGCAAATCTATTTTCAATATCCTCAAATGTGGTATTAAACAAATCATGTAGGCAGAGCAAAATATGATTAAAATACATAATTATTTTGTGACTTTTACTTTGTCAAGAGTATTTCTTTGGTTTTTCTTTTGAATGTAAATAAAACTTTGTTTTATAAATGTAATTTCCAAAGGTGATTACATATTATAAGTTGAATATACCACTCAGTCCATAAGACTCAGAGTTAGCGAGCCCTTTAAATCATAGAAAGATTCATAAACAAATATTCACTGAAAGAATCAAAAGTTCAAAGTACACCCAATTAGAATTCAGAAAAGAGATGAGTTTTTAAATGCAATTTTAAACTTGAAAAGGGAATCTATCAGGAGGTAATTGATTCCACCAAAGAGAAGTAATGATTGAAAATGTTCTGTCACTAGAGGATCCTCTGGAATATAAAAATGCATGGAAAGGCAATAAGTAGGTTACACATTTGAAAACACATTTGAAAAATAAAGCTTTGCACTGTATTCATTAGTAAACATCAGGAATCCTTAAAATAGTGTGTGATTATTCAAATACTTGTTTCCTAAGCAATATTCAGAGGAGAATAGTGGTGTGGCAAATAAATGTATAATCAATTAGAAGTGTCTTCAACTACATGAGTGCACATTATTGCATGTCTTGTTATACCAGTAACATTGCAGCCCCGTGCAAGCACAGTAGCTGATTTTACAAGATACATGGTGATACATTTGCCTGTATACAAGAACAAGAGGAAAACTAAGGACTGGGTGCCAGAGACTGAAACTTGCCTGTGCAATTGTAGATCTCCATAGTGGAAGTCTTGTAAAATTCAGGAAGAGAAGGATCACTAACTAATGACTGAAGCATGTTCACCTCTGGTCCTTTTCCTTAGATTTTGAAAGCCACGTGGATTAAAGTACTAGGAAAATATTATGGAACCCAGAAATAATATTCTCTAAAAAGAAGAAGGATTCCTGGTTGCCCAATGCTTAAGCACTTCATTGTTAACCAAAAAGTTGGCCATTCAAATCCACTAGCTATTCTCTGGGAGAAAGAGCTAGCAATCTCCTGTAAAGTTTACAGTCAAGCAAATCCTAAGGGGGCAGTCTAGTCTGTCACAGGAGATCACTTTCTGTTGGAATCAGTTTTATGACATCCAACAGCAACAAAAAAGGACCATTGAGTAAAAAAAAAAAAAAAAGTAAAGGCATAAATAAACTCTGAAATATAGTCTGCTGTGAAAGATTTGAGATTTCAACGGTATTATTTGAAAACATTTTAGAATGTCCTTTTTGTTAACAATCCTTATACTTATCTGGAGGGAGCTCTGGTAGCATAGTGGCTAAGGCACTTGACTGCTAACCAGAAGGCTGGCGGTTCAAACCCACCAGCCACTCCTCGGAAGGAAGGTTGGGCAATCCTACTTCCGTAGTGATACTGCCTCGGAAACCCAAGGAGGGGTCGCTATGAGTCAGGGCTGACTCCACGGCACATAACAACAACAACAACAACATACTTATCTATTTGTGGTGTTTCTCTTTGTTTGGCTGTGGCTTTGCTCTAATCAACCTTAGTGTAAGCACTGTTGTTAAAATGTTTAAAAATGCTATAAATGTTAAAATATGGAAGGGCTTCTTCCTCTCTTAACCTACAGGTCCTCCCCACACACACCAATCCTCTCACTTCATCTCCTTTGGCCTCCAAAACCACTCTTCCTAATTCAAAAGACTTCATTAAATGTGATTTGGGATGCTATACCGATGTCTTCTTTAAGGAAAAATATACTAAAGAAGTAGATATAAATAGATGTATAAAATCGTATTGGAGAAGCTTAGAAGTGCTGCACTCAAGAAAAGTACGGCGATTGACAAGCAATTTAAGCTGGAGTGTGAAAGGATGCAGAAATAACAAGATTTGCATGAAAAATATTGAAATCATGAGAACATCAAATTTAAACGAAAAACTCCTGTGCCTCATGATTTAATCATGAGGGCTGACATTACTGTTATAACTTTCAATATCCTTACCTTTTGAAAATAGTTCTATAATGAGAGTGGCATATATCTGTCTACACAGAAAACTAGTGTTACTGTATCAAGTCACCTTGTTACTATGAGAATCAGGGCTACAAGAATCTTAAAACTTAATTTATATTTGGGGACCCTAAACATTAGCTATAGTGAACTCTTATTTTTGATGAAGGACTGAAAGCAAAAGAGAAAAACTGCCAGATTGTGAAATAACCCTTCATTTAATTAATTATGATTAACCATCCCACAGAAGGCAGAAATAAATTCAGTATGATGTTAATATTTTCACTTCGAGATTATGAAAAATGCTAATAACTGGCCAGGAGCAAGAATCGTGGTACCATCAGTATAGAAGTCATTTAAAGGACTCCATGTTGACCTGGTAAATTTCATTTCCATGAACCAGGCAGCCACATAGAGTAGGTCTTATTTTTCCTTTCCCTTTTATTTTTTATGGCATAATAGGTGGTCTGAAAATCTAGTTGCACTTGTTATCTCAGAGGAGAAATGCAGTTCCGACTTCTGTTTATACTTTCATATCATACTGTATTGCTGTGAACCTGGATGGCACTTCCAGTGGGACACCATGTTTAGCCCATGAATGAGAAGACTGTCACAATCAAAAGTGCTTCGGGCACAAACAGATTTGAAACAATCTTCCTACTGACTGGAAGAGAAAAGGCTGGTTCTGAAGATCATTAAAGGTTCTATTGATGTGGTTTCAGGGGCACACATTTAGATTTTCAAATGTGTTTTACATTTGGAACAGTTTTACTTGCATTAAAGCTTAGCTGCTTTGCCTGAGAACTCTCCTTCTTGTTATCATTTGCAGAAGCTTTCACAGAGAACTTACTGTTCCAACTGAGAAGGAGGTGGGAGAGGTGGGGAACACAAAGCAGGCGAATGAATTAGCTTGCTTGACTCAGAGACGCAGGGATCACCTGCTCTGAAACATTCTGCAGAGTGTGAAGAACTGAGATGAAAGATGCCACCTGCAATGTCCCAGAAAGCAAAAGGGGGGAAATAAAACCAAAACTTTTTGGCATTTCAATGTGCTAACAGCCTCTGGTCTTAAAAGTAAAAAGTCTTTCTATCAATACAAATTAGATTGACAGTAATTAGGCAACCAAGCTGGCTATCATTTTTTGGTATGTGTATGTATGTGTCTTTTTTTGTTGTGACATTTTGTTGACCATTTCATTGTAGGGACATCTTGTTATGCAACATTTCATTGTATGGATGTTCTCCATGCAGGGTTTTATCACTGATTTTATCATCAACAATGTCAGGAGCATTTCCTCACACAATACTCAACCGTTGACACTTCATCACAATGGCTGGCCATGATGGTAATAACGCAGTGATGACAGTTAGTATACGAAATCCCTTAATTAGATTTTTATACATGCAATTAAATTTTCCAGTTCCTGATATAAAACTATCCCTGTGAAAGGAAAGAAGAAATATCTCACTGTCCTTTCCCTGAATCATTTTAAGCAATTGTGTCTTGTACCACTAAAATATTGTTAAGTCCTCAATATATGTATGTTCCAAGGCCATCTGAAAAGAATCTCTTATAGCAGGGATGGGAAAACTCCTTCTAGAGGACCAAATCCATTCTACTATCTATTTTTATGAAAACAAAACACGAAATAAAAACAAAAATAAAAAGTTTTACTGGAACACACAGCCACACAGATTTTACATATTGTCTATAGCTGCTTTGCACTAGAGACAGAGTTAAGTAGCTACAACAGAGACCTTCTGGCACACAAAGTCTGAAATATTTACAGTCTGGCACTTTGCAGAAAATGTTTCCCAACCTTTGTCCTAGAGGATGCATATTTAAAATGTGGGTTTCAGGACACATTGTACAGAATTAGAATATCTGAAAGTAGGGTGTGGTAATCTGCAGTTCAACAACTTGCACAGGAATTTTAGCAGAGAACATACTGTTGTAATTGGAGAAGTAGGAGAGGTGGGGAAGGCAAAGCTCTTCAAATTTCCTACCCTCTGTCATCACATACACATAAAAACAATTTGAAGAAAATTAATAGCTCATCTGATTTATTCACCCATTTGTGGTATATTCTTGTCAGAGCAGCACTAGGCATCAAGAACAATGAGGAAGAAAAATGACTTTAAGTGAATAAAAGCCAGGAGGATAAAAGTCTATGAAACAAAAAAGAAGTAACACAATTTAAAAAAAAAAAAAAAATTAAGGAAATAAGCAGCATGTCCCAATTTTCCTGATTTCCAGTCCAGTCCACAGTCACTCCTTCCTGAGGCATGTTTCATGTATCTGCAGAAGCTGTCACAGAGTCAACATTCAATAAAGTTTTGCTGACTGAGTCTTGAGGCTTTAAGCTTCAACTCTGTTTGTTGTTGTTGTTGTTATTTGCCATCGAGTCGGCCCCGACTCCTAGCGGCCCTTCCTTGGGTTTCCGAGGCAGTTATCACTACGGAAGTAGGATTGCCCAACCTTCCTTCCGAGGAGTGGCTGGTGGGTTGGAATCACCAGCCTCCTGGTTAGCAGTCAAGTGCCTTGGCACTATGCTACCAGAGCTCCTTCAACTCTGTTTAGTACCTTTTAAAAGAAAGTAGGGGTTGGGGGTTCATTCTTTCATGACCTAGCTTGACAAAGTTTTTAACCAAATTATATGAAAATGACAAATTAGTCTAGGATTAGCCTTGGAAAATACTGATTTTTAAATTTTAAAATAGGCATATTATTATTAAAAAAAAAAAAAAAAAAAAAACTCTAACAGAACTGATGAAAATAGTTATTGAAAATGCTCCTTGTCCCAAGTCTCAAGTTCAATTTCCAATTCAAGATTTTGTTCTTCAGTAAATATTCTTCTAGGGTTGTTTTTTTGTTTTTATATTATATTTTCCTTATTTTCTTCTTCCTAAATGTCAGGCAAATTGCATATCAAGACTCAGCAAACCTTTATTGAATGTTGACTCTGTGACAGCTTCTGCAGGTACATGACAAATGCCTCAGGAAGGAGTGACTGTGGACTGGACTGGAAATCAGGAAAATTGGGACATGCTGCTTATTTACTAATTTTTTTTTTTTTTTTGTTACTTCTTTTTTGTTTCATAGACTTTTATCCTCCTGACTTTTATTCACTTAAAGTCATTTTTCTTCCTCATTGTTCTTGTTACCTAGTGCTGCTCTGACAGGAATATACCACAAATGGGATGGCTTAAACCAACAGGAGTTTATTTTTATAATTTGGAGGCTTTAAGTCCAAGTGCAAAGTGCCAAGCTCTAGGGGCTGGGTGAAAGCCCCTCAGCTTTGGGCTTCAGCTCTGCCTCCTGCTCCCAGCCCACTGAAGTGAGAGGCTTTTCTTCACTCAGACAGTTGCTGGCTGCTGAGGCTGACAAGCCCCAGGTTGTCAAGTAAAAAAGACACAGTCCTGATGTTGCCAAACCACAGGCCAGGCCATTAATGCAAGTCCATTATAAGTCCCAAGGTCAGCAGAGCATGGCAGGCTTCTGAACAACGACAAGGCTACATGCAGGATCCAAGTGCACCATAAGCTAGAGACCATTCCCCAAGGCTTCTGCTTATATACAGGAAGCAGACCACATTCCCTAAGGCAGCTACTCAGCTGCTCACAGTAGATTCCACCATGGAGTTGATTACCAGTCTCATCATGGGAATATTTTATCCAGCTGCCCAGCCACTCAACAAGGCCCAGCGAAGTTGACACACAAACTGAACTACCACTCTCATATACATTTCTATTCTCTTCCCCCTTTCATCTACTTCCATTTCTTTCCTTTTATTTTGATTGGGTTTTGCAACTGTAGAAGACCTGTACATATTCCTCTTAGTTTCACCATCTCATCCAAATGTTGTTTTCTGTGACTTTGTCAGCAATTACACACTGTTGAGCATCCTTGTCTGTGACTTTTTCCTGGAAATGTGTTTTACTGATGCCAAAGACAATTATAATTAATTTAACTTGTAGCTTCTCTTTGAAGAATATGGCACATGCTATCTTTTTTTTTTTCCTACTTTTCACTTCATTCAGCCTCTTGAAATAAAAGATATAAACATAGCTGTCATTTCCACCATTTTGATTTTAATAAAGCACAGTATTGTTTATATTTCCTTGCATCTAACTTCCTTTTTTCCTTTCAGAACATCTCCTTTTATTTACATATTATTCCATGTTATCATCTATTTTATCTTGTCTTTCTCCATTTTTGAATAATAAATATTTATATAGTTTCCCCAGCAGGTAATAAAACTTTTAAACCCAGTCATTATATTACTCTGCTCACCTACATATTAAACAGAAAAACATTTATCTGTGAAATAAGCCTGCATTGGTGAATGCAGTGAAAATATAGAAAATATAGAAAGTATAAAATAAAAACAAAAAACAACCCTAGAAGAACATTTACTGAAGAACAAATTCTTGTAATCACTAGGAAATTAGTCACTCTATCAATTGACAAATACTTTCTACTGTCAATTCATCTTTTACAATCAGAAATTTTGCAAAATTAACATATAAAGAAATATTCATCAGAAATTCTTGTTCTGCTCTCAAAATCAAAATTTGTCACTGGCATCCCTATGATAACATATTATTTCTTCCACTTTTTTTTTTCCCCCAATCCTATGACTCATAATTCCAGAGTGTTTTAAAAATGGACATCCTTCTATTCTTTGTTGGAAACTGACAGGGGGATAAAGGGATTACCAGTGAAACTGCCAGTAAAGGTTAAGAGGGTAAAATAAGGAGCAAGCGAGTAGTTTAAGGGAAAAAATGTGTCAAACTACAAACCAAGGTCATAAGAGTATCATTAGCTTTTCTGATAAGACCAAGGACAGAGTTGCATGCTGATAAACTGAATGAATGTCATAACGTAAATGTGCCCAAAATCACCATATATAATCGCTTCATTCAAGCAATAGTTGCAAGAATGGTCATTGTTATGTTTATTTCTGGAATGAAAATTACGCTATAATTAATAGAATTCTATAAGAACCTATTCGGAAGCAAGGCTGGGCAATCTACTTCCATAGTGATACTGTCTCAGAAACCCAAGGAGGGGTCACTATGAGTCGGGTCTGACTTGATGGCACATTACAACAACATAAGAAACTATCTTCATAGCTCTCTCTAGTGTATATCCTATGGATGAGAATGATAATGAGGTTTGTGTTCTTATAACCTACATATATGCAAAAACGACAAGGAGGCCACATGTTCCGACCTCCTCTAATTCCACAAAGGGAAGACAGGGTTACCAGCAGTAACGCAAGGCCTATTACTGCCAGGCCAGACATGTTGCCTCCCTCCAGTCCTTTCTCCAACCGTTCCTCCCAGAGCACCCACCACCTCTCCCCTGGGTTCGATAATTCACTGCAGTGGCTACACAGAACTCACGGATTACGGGGTTTATTAGGGAAGCACCAGGCTACAACTCAAGTTCAGGAAGAACACTCAGTCTCTCTCCCAGCCCACCGTCCCTCAGCCAAGAGTCTCTCACAGTCTCTTTCTCAGCAGTGCTGGTCCCTCGGCGTCTCACTCAGTGATGCGTGTCTCTTGCGGCTCTTTCCCAGCAGCACGTGTCTCTTTCAGGGGTGCGTGTCTCTTTCGGCAGCATGTCTTCCTCCACCAGCAGTCAGAGAGAGAGTTCTGCCTCTAGGAGGCCTCCTTTTGAGCCCTGCAGGGTGGTCAAACTAGCCAATCATAGCATCAGAACTCTAAGCACGTGAGAGAGAGTGGGAACTTCCCAGAACATTGTATTGTGCCACGCCCAACAGAAATAACCCAGGTGGGCGACTTTAAAATCAGGATCTCCTCCGTAGCTAATAGCAATTCCCACCTTAGAGTTTACAAAGACTTATGGGTAGAAAAGCCACACTAAGTAATTTACTACACCGCAATATATAAGAGAAGAAAAAGGACAGGAAGGCTCACTCTTCTGTTTGCCATTTTCTTTCATCTCTCCAACTCAAGTGACAGTGATCTACTGTGCCTTAGCTGAATCTGGTACAGTTATCAATTATATAGGTTTTCTCACTACTCTGCAAGTGTTTGTGTACTTGTCTGCCAGCTCTCTCAGAATAGGACACAGGTCAGGAATTGATATTAATTTATCTCTTCATTCTTCCAATACTTTGCTTTATTTTCTCAAGAAACATTTGATGTACAAGTGGATGAATGGATGAAAGAGAGAATGAGGATGGATAACAAAGATCATTCTTCTGCTTTTCTTATATTATTATGTGAAGAAATGACTAGAGTATAACTAATGTGTCAAATTCCACTATATTTGTACTACTGCATCCCAGATTTTTTGTGTGAGACCAAACCACAGAACCTGATCAAAATAATTGGAATGGAATTAGTCTCCTTAATGACTAAGATGGAATAACTGATACTAGGACTTAGTTTTGTAAAATAATAATACAATAATAATAATAACAGCTAAAAGTTACTGTTTACTATATGGAAGACATCATTCTAACAACTGTACAAACTGGGTTACATTTTTTTCCCCATTTTATCAAAAGGAAAGTGAGGTGACAAAAAATTAAGTAGGTGCCCGAGAACACAGCAAGCCAATGGGATTTCTCAATGATGAGCCTCTTTTTTTTTTTTTTTTAAATTGTTCTTTAGGTATAAATTTACACAGCAGAATTTGTTTTACCATCAACATTTCATGTACATTTGGTTTCACTACCCAATTACCATCCCTAACCCTAACCTGGGAGCTTTGGTAGTATAGTGGAAAAGGCACTTGACTGTTAACCAGAAGGCTGGCAGTTCAAACCCACCAGCCACTCCTCGGAAGGAAGATGGGGGAATCTACTTCCATAGTGATACTGCCTCAGAAACCCAAGGAGGGGTCACTATGAGTCGGGTCCGACTCGAAAGCACATAACAACAACAACCCTAATCCACTCTCCTCCTCTCCCTTCCCAGTAACCCCTCTTCCCTGAGATCTTAGTTATGTACTCCTATATGTCCAGCTTTTCCTCCGTGTGAATGCTACCACCCCTCTGGTGTCCCATGGCCGATTACTCCAAGGGATGTATCTCCGAAGAGTAGATGGGTGCATCACCCTGGGCTGAGTGTTTTGCATTTAAGTCTTATTTACTATTGAGTTGAAAGCCAGCCCTTGGGAGTGAGTTTTATCCCAGATCTGATGTGTTTCCCCAGGCTGTAGTCTTAAGGGTCCCCCCAGAATCCATCCAACCAGTAATTATTGTCATTATTGTGTTTTTGGATTTTGTTCCACATTTTTCCTTCCACTCTATTCAGGATCTCTAGTTATGATCCCTTCCCGAGTGGGTGGCATTGGTAGCCAGGCATCATCTAGTTCTTCTTGTTTCAAGGTCCATGATGTCTTAGGGTTGACTGTATATACTATATTCATCTGCTGTCCCCGTTTCTAATAACTTGCTCAACTTCCCAGGAGAAATTAATTGACAGCCAATTTGAACAACAACTAGAAACAGAATAAAGTGTCTGGGGAAAAAGAAAACCATTAAAGGATAAAACACACCTAAAATTAGATGAGGACAAGAGAAATCAAACAAATATTTAATATTTCACATGGGGATACTTCATATCCTGTCTATTAAAAGTGTGTGCTGAAATTTTGCCAACTAATTGCTACTACAGAGTATTTTTTTAAAGTCTAACTGTGACTTAAGGCAAAAGTAAGTCTATTTGGTAATACAGAGAATAATTATTTAATACCCTCCCTTTAACCTTTCAAACACAGTATTAAATACTTTTTTTTCAAGATGGTATTACCATAATCCCATCATCCTTGTCACACAGATAAAGAGCTTTGTTTGCCTTCTTTATTTCCTCCACTATTTTTCAACTTGTTTGATCAAGGAGAGAGACCAGGCTAAGAGAGATCACTGTAATAGGGTCTCATACATACTAAGAAGAGCCAGTTTACTTTCTGATTTGTCTTTGGCTTACTGACAGTAATGCAACATACTAGGAAAGTTTATTTTTTTATCTTTATACATTTGTTCAATAACTGTGGGTTTGTTTGTTTTTGTTTGTTTTGTTTTTGTTAGTCTTATTTATGCCATAGCAATAATACCATTCTGTATCACTTTCATTTTTCCCATCTTTTGTCTATTTCTTAATATTACATTTAAAGCTAATTCCTACCCATGTCAAAGTGAAAGTTAATTTTTGACAATAAACCCCACCCACAAGTCCTCTGCCAAATACCAATTCTTACACGTTCCAGACATAAACAGGGCTTGAATGCTATTTACCTTCTTTGTCCTTCTCTGTTTACCAGGAAGGGGAAAAAAAAAAAAAGTAATCAGTTCTTTTTCAAAATAAGATATTCTTAATAAGAATGTTCTTATGGTCAAGCAATGACTGCCATTTATATATAATTCTTGGTCATAATTAGAAACAGGATGAGAGAGCTGTAGTTCATAGTTTCCTCTCCATCTCTACTCATGCTTTAAGTGATCTCATTGAGACACATGACATAATTATTACCCGAATTTCTACTTCTCTCATTAATTCTCAATCGTATAGCCAATTTCCTACTTAACCTTTATTTTCAAATGTCCAACTGGAAGCAATGACTAGTCTTAATTTCCCATTTAGCTATGCAATCCTAAAAAGTTCTTACATTCTCCAAATCTTGGTTTCTTCATCTATAAATCAGAATGATGCCACTTACTTTAAAGAGTTGATGCTGTTATGACATGAGGTCATGATTGTCAAATATCTAATATTGAGTAGTAGCTGGCACATAATAGATATTCAGTAACTCTGAATATCTTCCTTCCATTTTTATTCTCTCCCATGACTGCTATTGACTCTCAGGGCATTCTGTTTCACTTATCTTATGCAGCTATCTTGTTTCCTGGTATCCTCCTTAACAAGGAGCTATATAATTGACTCAGTGTCCCAGGTAATGATGATATTACTCATCCTCCCACTTCCTCACCCACCAAACTCCACTAGCAGCTATGTGAAAAATTAAAAGACTAGATATATAACAATCATTTAAAAATAGCACGTTTATTTGTCATTAACTGTATATTCTTTAGAATATGAATATATTTTGCTATAAATATATAAAACACTGATGGTTTTAACTGTGCTTGAAATTTCAGCACTTTCCAGTTATAGCTGAACAAAACTGCAGAACATTTTCTGCTTTCAAAGATGCATATGTTAATTACTGTGACTGCTTAATCTGCATATTTTAATACCTCACTTGGCTCTTCCCTGATTGGGTTTTCCACATTACTCTGAGAAATTGAGAATTGGTTATTCTTAAATAAAACTCAAAATCATATTTGAATAAAATAAAAGTATTTACCCTGAACATAAGCTACAACATTGCCAAATTTTCAGCCAATAAGAACTAATGATAAACTCTAGCACTGTAACAAAGCAGCTCAAACACTTTCAGGATTTTTTTTCAAAAACATCACTCTCTCACTAAAAAGTGAGGGAAGTTTTACCAACAAAGAAACTCTTTGGACAAGTGAAAATGCTGTCTACAGCTATGCTTGCCAAGTGAAGAAATGATAATGCCCAAGACGCACATTTCCAAGCTTGTTGGGTAAAGGATAGATTTCAAATATGTTTCCAAAAACATTCATTACAAAACAGTCAGGTTTACCTCTTTGAATTGTTAGTTACTAAGTCATATAAAAAGTTCATATACTGAAGATTTTTCAGCTTGCTGTGAGCAAAATACTGTGTCAATTCACATTTGACACACTAAAATACTTTTAAAAATATTCTGAATTGGCCTTTTAAAAACAATTCAGGCATTCAACTTTATGTATTCACCTCTATTCCTACTTAAATATGAACATGGAAAAAGAAGTTCACCAGGGGATAGATAATATGCAGCAATTTGAAGCAAGGAAACATGACTTGACATCTTGTCTGGTTGACAGAAAACCAAATAAAAGACAGCTCACAATAGCAAAAACTGATGCTAGCACTGTTTCAGTGGATTATGTCCTGAAAGCATAAGTAACCCTTTGAATCAATTTCTGAGGCTAAATGCAGCAACCTAAGCTTGTACTTCAAATCCAATAGAGAGCAGAGAAAAAAAAAAAATCATTTTTATACTCTTTCATGAGCCATAATCTTCATAATGGTTATATAAGAGTACTGGCTTCTAAGAGATAAAACGTCTTCTAGACTTTCTTTAAGGATTCTGAGTTTTACTGTCGTTAGCTCCACTGTTTGACTTACCAAGAGTTCTGCTCTTTCCTGAATACTCAGTATATGTTTATTCCCTATCTCTGGCTGAATGCTTTGTCCAATATCCACAAAGAATAATGCAACTAGAGAGGGCAGAAAGTAGCTCATAATTGTTGTTGTTGTTAGTTACCATGGAGTTTGCCCCTGACTCTCAGTGATGCCCTGAAGATTTGAGGGAAACACTGCCTGGTCCTACACCATCCACATGATCAGTTGCCAATCTGCCCATTAGTCTGCATATATTCTGGGTGTATAGAAAGGTTAATTGCAAATGTAAACATAGTAAAATATGTCCATTCATTATGAAGACATTATAAAAAGTCACAGCCATGAAGTCCCTATGGAACACAGTTTTACTCTGGAACACATGGGGTCTCCATGAATCAGAATAGCCTTGTTAGCAGTTGGTTAGTTTGTTCTGTGTTCTAAACCCTCAATTTTCAAAGATAAGTGAGATTCAGTCTCTTTTCCTATAGTCCCAGCAAAGGTTTATCCAGTGGGACCGTATATGTCAAATGATGATTCAGCACATTCTGTCAGGTGGTTTAACTTTTTGAAAACATTTCATTACCATTTAGCAGAATTCTATGTCCCTATCATTTTTTGCTGTCTTACTATTATTCTTAGGAAAAGAAATAAGTTTGTTTCTTAGACATGAAATTATTTTAAGTATTTGAAAACTATTACCATGTTTTTAAAAAACTTTTATTTCTGTTTGCATTTTTGTTTCTTAATGCCAAACTTTCTTAATTTCTGCTATCCATTTGAATTTTGAAATATTTCAGACCTCTCGCCCTCCAGATCACACCTCTGGATTCTTTTGGATTTATCAGTATGGTTCTTTAGGTTATCCAGAAATGAAAGCAATCTTCCAAATGTATTCTACTCCAGTAGCAGAACCAGAGTTCCCACAGCAGAACCATTATCTGAACTTGGTTGCCGCAGTTACTGCATTTTCACCCATCTGTCAGTTTGTCATGTTTTGGTGGCTTGTATGTTGCTGAAATGATGGAAGCTATGCCAGCAATATTTAAATTGGAAAGAATTGCCAGCACTATCACCCAATGTAGATAGGTTCCAGTGAGCTTCCAGATTAAAATAGTCTAGGAAGAAAGGACTAGTGATCTAGTTCCAAAAAATAGCCAATGAAGATCTTTTGGATCACAACAGAACATTGTCTGTACAGTTCTAGAAGATAAGGCCCCTAGGTTAGAAGGATGATAAAGATGACATAGGACAAGGTAGCATTTTGTTCTGTTATACATAAGCTCTGTATGAGTCAGAGCCCACTACACTTCAACAACAATAGAGCATTACGTTTTGAATATATTTGTTATATTTTTACTAATACTGTGTATTTTACAAATCAAAATTCTTAGAAACTAGATCACTATGTTCCTGACACATAATGCAATATTTTGTGTATGGTTGTTAATAAATAGTTCTTCAATTAATGAATTTTGAATCCTGTATTTGATAGCTGTATTTTAAAAAAAAATTGAATGCATGACTTTTTGTGAACTTTAGCCCATCAAGTATGGTCCATAATTTCACATGTAAATATATATATAACCATCCCTCTTAACTATATGTGACCCACAACATTGAAAAACATGTCTTCCATTTTTTAAATTATTTTCACCAAAATTTTGTGTGTGATATAAATGATATTATTTTATAATTTCTGCATTCTATTAAATCATCTGTCTTTGGAATTGGTATGGATATGAATATCTTCCAGTGAGCTGGTCAGGTAGCTGTCTTCCAAATTTATTGGCATAGACAAGTGAGCACTCCAGTATTCCATTCATTTGTTGAAACATCTCGTTTGGTATTTTGTCCATTCCTAAAGGCTTGTTTTTTGCCAATGCCTTTAGTACAGCTTGGATTTCTGGCTTCAATAGAATTTATTGTTGATCATATGCTACCTCCTAAAATGATTTCACATTGACTAATTCTTAAGGCACTTGACTGCTAACCAGAAGGCTGACAGTTCAAATCCACCAGCCACTCCTTGGAAGGAAGATTGGACAATCTACGTCTGTAGTGATACTGCCTCAGAAACCCAAGGAGGGGTTGCTATGAGTCAGGCCCGACTCAACAGCATATAACAACAACAACAACAACAATTCTTTTTGATACACTAAGTCTGTGCATTACGTCCACCTTCTTTTGATGTTTCCTGCATAGTGCAACATTTTGCCCACCAAGTCCTTCGATATCGCAACTTGAGAACTGTACAAAAGATTTCCAATGCAGATATGTGAAAAAGCCAGGAGTTAGGCAACTAAAAGGGAAGAATACATTCTGAATTTCTTAAGCTGAAAGAACTGAAGAAAAAATTCATGTCTTCAGTTGTAATATTGAAGAATTCTACGGGCAAAATGTTGAATGATGCCAGAAGCATCAAAAGAACAGGGAAAAAATTCACACCTTTGGTACAGGCTGTACTTGCCCACCAAATGTTGCATTTATCCACTCACATATTCTGGGACCTTTACAGTAATATGAAGAACATCATTTTGGGGCTGACATAGTAAACACATCATGTGTTATTTTTCATGATTTTCCTTTTTCCTGCTACTATGTAGATTGTTTTGCTAGAGGATGATGTTGCTTGCCACCCTGATTGGTCACACAAAACATAACTCACCAATAATTCATACGAGATATGTTGTGGAAGAATTCTTTACCCCAATGGTTCCCAAAATGCACTGTCTGAACCAGCAACATGAGGATCATCTGGGAAGTTTGAAATGCAAATTCTCATCATCATGCTAGACCAACTTAGCCAGCAATTTTGGGGATGAGAACCCCAAAATTTTTGTTTTACCAAGCCTCCTAGTGATTTGATATACCCTGAACCTTGAGAATCACTACAATAGCCTATCCTACCCAATAAAATATCCCGGTCACTCTTTTATCATCATAATGAATATAAGATCCACAAAAGAAAGATTATGTCTTGTTCAGTGCTATACCTTTAGCATATCGAAAAATATCTGGTATGCAGGAGGTACTCAATAAAGATATGTTTAATGAATGATAGCTCTTGGGCAGGAGTAATTCACCACAGTTAGAAGCATTCTTCTTTTCTAAATTCTGAAAAGTGGCTTTCCATGAAATGTGAAGTGATTTTAAAAGGGAAAATAAATTTTAATGAAGGCATTGCAGATAAAGCAATTGATTTGAAAGAACCTTTGCTTTCTTAAAAACATTATTTTGCATTACTAGTTATTGTAATGAATTGAACTGTGCCTCTCATAAATATGTATTGAAATCCTAACCTCTGTACCAGGGGATAGTGGTCCTTGTGGCAGAGTGGTTAAATACTTGTCTGCTAACCCAAAACTTGATGATTCTAACCTACCAGGTCACACCTTTGGAGAAAGATGTGGCAATCTGCTTCCATAAAGATTCCAACCTTGAAAACCCTATAAGGTAGTTGCACTCTGCCCTATAGGGTGGTATATGTTGTAATTGACTCGATGGCAACAGGTTAGGGTTTTGTTGTTTATTTGTCTAATATCTATGGATGTGATCCAATTTGGAAATAGAATTTTTCTTTTTATTATGTCAATGAGATCATGCTGGTGTAGTGGGGTCTGAAACCTAACCTGAGTTAGAAAAAGAACAGAACAAAGACAAAGAGACACACACAGGGAAAAGCCAGATTCCATGTGAGGACTGGCTGTAAGCCACTATATGCCAAGGAACCAAGAAACTCCCAGGGTTACATGGATAAGACCCTGATTTGGACTTTCATTCTCCAGGACTGTGAGAAAATATATTTATGTTCTTTAAAGCCATCCACTTTTGGCACCAAGTATCTAAAAATAGTATACTACTTACAGTAGCATTAGGTAATTAAGACACTTATCATCATAAATGTTTTCTTTGAAAGAAAGATTTGTGTTTAATAATTACTTTGGTGTTGGAGACCAAGAAAAAGACCCCTAAAAGAACATGATTGTAAGGCACATGTTCTAATTACAGTTAAGAGATGGCAAGACCTCTCTTGTGGTTGAATGTTTGCTTTAAGAGATGGCAAGGCCTCTCTTATGGTTGAATGTTTGGTTTCAGCTTTGAGTTCCTGGGGCGGAACGTTGCCCCAGCAGAATGTTTGCTAACTTGTTTCCCTGGAATAATGTTTTGCCCTAAGAATAGTATACCTTAGAAACCTTTCGGTAGAATCATGTTCCTTAACAATTATATTATATTTTAGAATGATGTATTTTAGTGATTGTTTGCTAATCCTGCAAGAGATGTTAACCTAATTAATTATCCAATACATTTGGACATGGGAAAATGCCATTGGATACAGGAAAGAGTAAAATTTTAACTTTTAATTGATAACTGATTGTTATAAGGAAATATTTGATTTTCCTGTAAAACAATATTTGATTGACTACTTGATTGTTTTTGAGAAATATCAAGAATAATGATGTAATTGTATGCTTATGTATAAATAATGCAGAGCGGATGCATCAGGGGTCACTCTTGCAGAATATGTAGGGCATCCTCTTGGTCCCTGTTCCTCTTAAAAAACCATTAATCCTTTCATGTCGCTTCATTTTGTGACCTGTGCGGTTTTGCCGGATGCAGCACTTTGGAATATCTGTTTTTCAAAACTCTAAGAAAATTTTCTTTAATGTGCCCCTAGAAATTTGTGTTTTAGAATATACTGTGATGGCCATGAAATGTGCTTAGCAAAACTTAATTATAAGAATGTAATTGACCAAGGATTCCATCCAGCTTCTAATGTCTGAAATTCATCACTACATATGCACAGAGGCTATGTTTTCCATAGGAGCTATGACTAAGCATGGAGAAATATTGAGGCAGGCTAGTTTCCGAAAGCCAGCTTTGCTGGAGGACTCACCAATATCCTGACTGATCTCTTCTTAGACAGCATGGCAGCCTAAGATGCTTCCACCCAACTTTCTTTCCTTCTTTCCTTCACTTAGGGTCAGACTTGGCAACCACATGGATTTATCTGATGTTCTGAATCGACTTTTGTCTAAACATTTGAATAAAGGGGTAATGTGGTTGGAAAAAAGAAAAAAAAAATGTAAACAAATTAAATTGTGAGCCCCAATATAATGGTGAGAGCAGAAAAGAAAATTTAGAAGGATTGATGACATAAAGAGTCATATAAATTAAAGTTTAGTATAACTGATCTATCTAAACCAGGTAGAATGTTTTATTTAGAGGTAGTCTATAGACTAGAAGTATTTAGGTGATATGATTTCAATGTCACTAACAACTTTCTCCCACTCACTCCCCACCTCCCTCCCACATTCTCCCATCCTTACCTATGTCTCCAATTCCACAATTAAAATTTTCACTGTCACAAAGCTTTCATCCATGATATAATGCACATGAATACTATTTTTGATTGAAGTTACATTTTTAAACACTATAATAATGTTAAGTGGAATATAACATCCTTTTTTAGAATAAATCCTAATAAGAAGAAGTGGTGGGTAAAAGAAGTGAAAAGACTTGAGACCTAAATAACTGAGGTGTTTGTTGAGGAGGGCTAGCAGTGACAGGAAGCACTCTGAGGAAATTATGCAGAAAAGGAAGGCTAAAGACACAGAAAACTTACTTTATAATTTTGCATAGGTTAGAATGATTAATAATTTATAAATACTGCATCTAGTAAGAATGTGTTCAGTAGCAAGCACCAAATTTCTTTACCAAGAGTAGTTTAAACAAATTATTTTTTAATTTTTTCTCACATTAAAAAAATTCCAGAGAAAAGTAGTCCAGTGTCAGTTCAGAGGTCATCAAGGAATCAATAAATCCTTCCACACAGTCATATTTAGATTGCCTGCTTTAATGCTTGCAGTTGTCACCTCAAAAGCACAATATGGATGTTACACTTCAAGATCATGTCCACTTCAATCAGAATTGTGTCACATGGTCAATCCTAGCTGAAAGGTGATCCAGGAAAAGAGGGATATGTTCACTGCAGCTACATACGCAAACTTAAAATTATGTCAACTATGGTAGCCAACCCCATTACTCATTTAACAAAAGCCTTAAAATAAATGTTCTTGATATAATGGAATAGCAAAACAACAGCTGGTATTTTCTGCTTCTTTCTAACTTGCATTTTATGTTTTATTCTATTTTTTAGGTGCCTCTCCCCAGTCATTCTTAGAACTATTGGCTGAGTCCATGAAAAGAATAAAAGAACGTTTGGTAAAGCTAAAATTCTGTGCTAGCCTGGAAAGAGCACATAGTTTTATATAAAACATATGAAGCAACTATATAATTAGAAAAAAAAAAGAATTATACTTTAGCACTCAGATTTATGCTTAGATGCAATTATGTTGTTATATTTACATACGATATATTTCCTGAGTTGCCTTATCAGTTGTGTGCAATGGGTAACTTCTCTTCCTTTTATGTGAATAAACTCTCTTTATTGTCTTGAACTGCTTTAATAATTTCTCTCCTCAAGTTAGCTACTAATATTACTCTGGAGTTCCCTAGCATTTCTCATTTTTCTGGGCTTCTGAAAGCCTTCTGTGAACATCCCGGGCTCTCCTCCACATGGCTAGGAATAGCGCCAGGGTTCTGTTATATATTCAGTTACATCTGCTCCTTCCACACACTGGGGATACCAGGAGCACAGATGTTCTTGGCTCCTAGCCATTTCCAGCCTGGTTTCCTCTGCAAGTAAATTTTTTCATTACACATTTATCACAGTATATTACTTCCTAGTTGGTTCTCATCCTTAGTGCTGTTGTTGTTATGTGTCATCGAGTCGTCTCCAACTCATAATGACCCCTCCTTGAGTTTCCGAGGCAGTATCACTATGGAAGTAGATGGCCCAATCTTCCTTCCAAGGAGTGGCTGGTGCGTTTCAACCACCAAACTTCTGGTTAGCACTCAAGTTCCTTAGACACTACGCCACTACTTCCAAAGTGATACCGCCTCAGAAACCCAAGGAGAGATCGCTGTGAGTCAGATCTGACTCGACGGCAGTGAATTTGGTCCTAGTGCTAAATGAGCCATATTGTGGCAATTGCCTTTGTAGTTCTGGTTTTCCTCTTCATTCTCCTAAGTCATTACATGTAACCAAAGGTTCTCCAGTTCCTTCACAAGAAGGATATAGCTGAACAGAGCCAACACCAATTCTACAATGAAAGGATCCAGTAGATTGTTGTTGTTGCTGTTATGTGCTGTTGAGTCAGCCCGGACTCATAGCAACCCCTCCTTGGGTTTCCAAGGCAGTATTGGGAGCTCTGGTAGCATAGTGGCTAAGACACTTGCCTACTCACCAGAAGGCTGGCGGTTCAAACCCACCAGCCACTCCTCGGAAGGAAGGTTGGGCAATCCTACTTCCGTAGTGATACTGCCTCGGAAACCCAAGGAGGGGTCGCTATGAGTCAGGGCTGACTCGACGGCACATAACAACAACAACAATCACAATGGAAGTAGATTGCCCAACCTTCCTTCCTAGGAATGGCTGGTGGGTTTGAACCATCAGCCTTCTGGTTAGCAGTCAAGTGCCTTAGACACTATGCTACCAGAGCTCCTCCAGTATAGATTACAAAGGTAGTTTTCATGAAACCTGAAATGCAAAATGGTAGAATAAAAGAACATGAATTAAAAAGTGATGATATTCACTTTAGAATATCAATTGGTATAACTGTCACTAACTTTTCAACTAGTACAGCATAATTGAGTATTCCCAAAATGTTCTGATCAAAAGAATTGTTTAGAGATATTATTAAATATGGGAGCTCTGGTAGCATGGTGCCTAAGGCATTTGACTACTAACCAGAAGGCTGGTGGTTCAAACCCACCAGCCACTCCTAGGAAGGAAGGTTGGGCAATCTACTTCCATTGTGATACTGCCTCGGAAACCCAAGGAGAGATTGCTATGAGCCATGTCTGACTCGATGGCAGTGATTTTGATTTTTTTTTTTTTTTTTTTGGTTTATTATTAAATATACTGACTCCAAGCCCAACCCCAGATTTACTAAATCCTAATTTCAAGAGAGGGAACTGTAATCATAATTTTCAAAAAATCATTAGGATCAGAATTTTTAGAAATATGATATTTGAATGTTCACTGGTAGCACAGAAGATGCCAAAATTGAAAGTTTGCTCTTGAGAACAGAGTTGAGATCATTGCTCTACAGTGCACAAAGTACAGGTAATGCAAACAATGAAGAATAACTACTACATATAGAGATTTCTTCCCTCGGAGATAAATCTTAAGAAGTTTTTCTTTCTTTCTTTCCTTCTTCCTTTTCTTTTCTTTTTTTTTAACATCATATCAAATGAAAGATTGATTGGAAGCACAATAAAAAGGGGAAAAGAATTTTTCATAAAAGTTTTCTCAGGAAGGAAAAGAAAACTCAAAAGAAAGAATCAGAATGTCCTTACACTTGAGTGAGCAAACCCTGCTGATCAATAAGCTTGTTCCACAGAAGACTAAACTTCCCACCACAGGACACCTCACTGCAGGGGCAAGTACATGGGGCTAAATACAAAGGGTGGGGTTTCTATGAAAGGACCAGAGGTGGGACACGTGGGGAGTCAAACCCTGAGGAGGAAAATCTACTTTTTAATCCTTTTTAAAATACTTTTTAGTTGAAAGAAAACCAAAATCACAATATTCTGATCTCCCTTGCTCTCTCAAAATTAATAATATTATTTATTATGGCCAATATGAGAACATCAGTCAACCCCTTAAATTATTTAAATGAAACTATTCCACTTGATTTGACGCTAATGCTTAAATGGTTTTAAGAAGTAATAATAGCTATTGGGGGATCTTAAATGCAGAGTTAAAAAATCTCTGCTGGTACCTTACTTTCTATTAAACAGAGGTATAGAAGCCTGCTGTCGCCATTATAACTGTAACTCACCATGAGGTACAGAGCCAGTAATATCAACTCTGCTCCCTGTGGAAATCTGCAGAAAGGAAAAAAATTCAAATCTCTTTTATATGACTTCAGATGGTAAATATAGAAACATCTTTCTGGACTCATAGATAAATAGATAATAGATAGATGGGTAGGTAGGTAGATAGATAGATAGATAGACAGATAGATAGATAGATAGATAGATGTGGGAAGACAAATCCGTAGACAATATACTTTAGTTGTTAGTTTGACAGCTCTGGGAAAGTATGCCTCTTCTCTGTAAATTCTCCAAATCTACTCTCAGCATCTTATGAAGAACAATAATTGTGTATTGATCTAAATGTTAACAATGTATCAATGAGGTCTAGAAATAAGACTCAAGGGCAAAAACTGCTCAGAATGGTGATCTTCAAGTACCTATCCATTATCCATAATATAAAGTTAAATATATATTTCTATATCTATGTACAATCTTTTAAGTTTCATGATTTTAGTTATAAATAACAATTTATAAACATAGTAAAACTAGCAGTGTTTATAATCACCTAGAAGTTTGCTAAAGGCAGGGAGCACTGACTTGAAAATCTGAACTTTTGACCTTGCAACTCTGCCACTACCTCTCTGGGTGATTTTAAACACATCACTTAACTCCTTTGTACTTTTTTTTTTTTTTTTTCTCTACCTGGTAAAACAGGATCAATACATCTGCTTGAGGACTCTTCAGACAACAGATATAAAACCACTTTATAAGTGCAAAGTGTTCTTATTACTTGTTATGATAAAATAGTAAATAGTACCTAGGACCATTTCCTATCTAAAGCACATATCCAACAAATGTTTTCTATATCTGAGTAAAGATGAAAATAATATTTAGTTCCATTTTCCTATTTCTATGACACAGATTTTAAATACCAAATAAACTCATATCATATGTACAAAATATTTTTTAAAAAATATTTTGTGAAATATTTAAAATGAAATATTCATCTAAGTATATTGTTTGATTGGTTTGCTACATATATAAGATTATGGTGTTGTTTTTGTTAGTTGCTATCAAATTGGCTCCTGATTCATGGCAACCTCATACACAAAAGAACAAAATGCTGCATGGTCCTGTGCCATCCTCATGGTCGGTTGTAGATGGAACCACTGTGATCAATAGGGTTTCCTCTGGCTGATATTTGGGCGTAGATTGCCAGCCCTTCTTAGTCACTCATAGACTGGAAGCGTGGTTGAAGTCTGATCAACATCATAGCAACACTGGCAGACCAGTGATAGCTATGCATGAGGTACATTGGCCAGGAATCAAACCTGGGTATCCCACATGGAAGGTTAGAATTCTAACACTGAACCATCAAGGACCCAAATGTAACAATATACAGGAATCTATATTGTAGTGAATATAATTTTCCCAACAGATGTTCTTGTACCTCTGTCATAGGAGCACACCAATCTTCCATTGGTGAGCTGTCCTTACTCTTCCAATACAGTGGGATAGTCAGTCACAAGTTTGAGCCTCACCCTGGCAGCAGAGACAAACATTTGATTTAGGTCCCCAACCCCTTATCCTTAGTAACTTGGCCATGTGAGTGAGTGACCATAGAATATTTCTACTTCCAATTTGAACACTTCCCCCAAAGTTAATATATGAATGGTCATAAAGAAGGATCATTTTTCTTTCTGAATTGGTGCTGCCAATATCTATCTTTCCCCAGTGGCATCATTAGGGTTGGTGTGACCCATTGCAGTTACTCACAGTGGCCCTGTCCCCAGGCAGGGCAGGGCCTGCCATAGAACCCTCTCCTGGTGGGAGGAACAGCATATCCCCACCCCTCCCTCCTGGCCCCTGGCTTCAGGAACTCCTTCCTTTTCCTATTGAACAAGGTGGAGAACCTCCTCTTCAGTCCAGTGGAGGCACCCCACACACACACCCTGACTGGTGAGTGATGGTATGCACATTCTCATTTTTCCCTCTGTCCAAAGATCTTCAGGTAGATTGATGTCTCACTGGATTCTGATTGATAAGATACTACTCAGTCTCAAAAATACTTTGAAACAAAAGACAGTGGACTACCTTCCTAGAATATGGTTCCTCCAGTTCTACCACTGTTTCACAGGAATGCACAAATCACCTTCTCAGAAATAAAATATCAAAGAGAAAAAAAAAAAAAAAAAGGAAGACATAAGCAAAGAGGTACTTGTATGCCAATGTGCCACCTCACTGAAAATGTTCCTTAATTATTTTTTCTTTCTTTTTTTTCAATAAATTTTTGACAGATCAAGGACAGAAAGGACTGAAGGAGTCAACTAAAATCCCGAACAAAGGAAAGAGGTGAGGCTAACTATCATGATAATTAAGTTTCTGAAGTCCTAAGGTATTTCCATGATTATGTCAAAATTAAAGAAAAAGTCTTATGAAACACCCTTCAGATCTATTTCATGATCCCATTTGGGTGCTTGACAAACCTTGAGAAGCCAGAGTGACAATTACTGATTTACCTTTCTGTGTAGAAAATGGAAGTTGAAAGTTAAGTGGCAAAATAAAGCTAAGCACCTCAGAGACCAAGTTTCAAGTCTGGACTAGACAGAAATGACAGAAAATCATTAAGAACAGAAGGCATTAAAAGGTCAGAAATAAATTGTTATCAAGCCCTGTTTGACCATTTTATCAGCCAGAATTTTTTCTTTACTCTTAAGAATGCAGCAGCATTTTCTTATCTCTAGAGACGAATATGAAATTATTAAGGTTGTGCAAATACTGATATTCAGATTCAGGAAAGTTTTGTAAAAAATGGAGTATCTGGAACAAAATGAGGCTCTTAAATGCCAGATGATATTTCAACATACATAATTGTATGTGCTATAAAAATGTCCATAAATGTAAAGAGCAAACAGAGAACAAAGTTATCATAACTTCTTAGCCACAACCAAACACCTTGAGGGAGTGAGTTGCTGTGCCTGCAGGCTTGAGGCCACAGTTGTAGGTGGGCATCAAGCTCATGTGGCACAGCATGTTATTGCTGTTGTTATGTGCCGTCGAGTCAGACCTGACTCATAGCGACCCCTCCTTGGGTTTCCGAGGCAGTATCACTGCAGAAGTAGATTGCCCCATCTTCCTTCCGAGGAGTGGCTCATGGGTTTGAACCACCAGCTTTCTGGTTAGCAGTCAAGTGCTTTAGCCACTATGCTACCAGAGCTCCCGTGGCACAGCATAGTACACTAAAACATTGTTCTACATCCTACTGTGGGGAGTAGCACCTAGTGTCTTAAAAGCTTGTGAGTGGCCATCTAGATGCAACTATTGGTCTCTCCTCATAAGGAGAAAAGAAGAGTGAAGAAAATCAAAAATCCATGGAAACAATTAGTCCAAGGGACTAGTGGACCATGGGAACCTCTGCCTACATGACTTTGAGACCAGAAGAAGCAGATGGTGTCCAGCTACCACTACCAACCACTTAGAAAGTGATCAGAATTGGAGATCCTGGATAAAGTGGGAGAAAAATGTGGAACAAAACTCAAAATCATAAAAAAGACCAGGCTTACTGGTCCTATAGAGACTGGTAAAACTCCCGAGACTATGGCACATAGTTACCCTCCAAGTCTGGAGTTGAAGTCACTCCATGGTTTAATTGTCAGGTCTATGAGGTGAACATTTACACCAGGCAGTTATGTTCCCTAGAACAATCAATCATTGGAAATCAGAAGGGCAGCATTTGCACAGGGAGAAACTCAGAAGGCAAGAATGAATAGGAAAGAAGGACACAGGGAAAACCAACCACAGAGGGAAGTTGGAAGAGAGCTGTTATGTTGTGGGCATTACAATCAATGTCATGAAACAAAATGTGTATGAAAAGTAGAACAGAAAAAAGAATTTGCTTTTTAAATTTTTACCCAAATCACAATAAAAAGTTAAAAAAAAAAAAAAAGTCTGTTCTCTACCTGTCTGAAATGTTACATAGTGTGAAGTATCCCTGTACCTCAGTATAGTTCTTGGTGAGATAGACAGCTTAGCTCTAAGTCAAAGTTCCAGGATAAACTCCCCAGCTCCCAATTACTCTGTCTCTCTCTTTTCACCCAGGTGGCCAAGGATAGTGATTTGCCATCCTGGTTGCCAGAGATCAGGGAAAAGTGATGCAAATCTCTCAGAAGCAAAATTCATCTTGAGCTAAATGAGCATGTTAGTGAATCAAAATTTGGATAATCTGAGTTTAAATTGTGAAAGTGGAAAATGATGGGTTAAGGAATTGAGTATAAGAGAGGAAAGAGCTTTAATCATTTTAGCAATTAGTATGTAATGTCCTAAAATGATTCACTAATCACTCTGCAGCTGGTTCTCCAAAAAAACGCAGGGTACAAAAGCATCTGTCAAATGTCATAGTCCAATGGAATCCACACTTTGAAGAGCATGTAGAAAACTCTGACTGAACTCAGGTAGAGCAATCTAAGTCTTAGCTCATTTTCAATGGTATTATTACATTTTAATGAAAGCTAGTTAGTTTCACCATCTTTTGATAGGATAGTGTATTTGCCAAGAGGCCAGCTTGTAGTAAATCATCTAAAGGCATTTTAAGTGCACAGTCCCAAAGGTTAGTGCAATATTATTCCTCTGGACCTACCAAAAAAAAAAAAAAAAAAAAGAGTGGGGGGGGGAGGCTTTGGTGGCGTAGTGGTTAAAGCATTCATCTGCTACCCAAAATGTCGATGATTCAAACTCACCAGCAACTCTGCAGGAGAGAAATGAAACAGTCTATTTCCATAAAAATGTACATCCATGGAAACACTATGGGGCAACTGTACTCATTGCTAAAGGGTCACTGTGAGTCAGAATCAATTCAATGGCGATGAGTTTGCTTTTTTTTTTGACAAAATCAAAATCTGTAAGTGTTACTTAAATGAACAGTCCTTCTTCAGGTTTACATAACCACAAATCTTAATATTTAAAATATCATATTCACTTGTCAAAGAGCCCTGGTGGAACAATGGCTAAGCACTCAGCTGCTAACCAAAAGGTCGATAGTTCAACCCCACCAGCTCCTCAGCAGGATAAAAGACAAGGAGATCTGCTCCTGTAAAGATTACAAGCTTGGAAATCCTATGGGACAGTTCTACTCTGTGATATGACTCAACAACACACTACCACAACAATCCACATGCCACCACAAATAAAAGAAACAAGCAAAATAATAATAATAAGGGCCACTGAAAACATCATTCAAGAATTACATAGTGATTTTCCTTCCTATATCATAAAACATAATTTACTGCATAAAAGATATTTTAAGGGCTTTTCTTTCCTTAGAAGCTACTAATTTGAACCCACCCACAGGTGGTTGATGATAATGATTACTTACAGTTATGTACCTCAAATTACCCCATGTTTTACTTTTCAAGGGCACACATGAGAATTTTTTTTTTTTTTTACTTTGTAATATATTTGTATTATAACCTCACCACAAGCTTCAATGCATTCCTAAACTTACCTGTCTCTCTGCCTTACTACAGTGTAACCACAAAGAAAAATGTCTGTTGAGCAATAGCTATTTAGTTCTGATGCAGCCTTCCTTTAAATCTAGTAAAAAGGTCTGGGACCACTTCTTTAGTATGCTCATTATCAAAATCGGTATCCATTTACGTGTGATTTGTTCTTGACAGCTATAAAATCCAGAGAGATTGCATTAGGTGTATGGTAGGCTGACAATTGCCAAGGCTACTCCTGTAGATATCAACAGCCCTATTTTTTTTTACATGATTGGATTATAAAACTGATTCAGATTATCCAGAGGCACTACGTTATAATGATGTTAATTTATGGAGAGCTTTTACCGAACAACACAAAGAGCTGTGTAGGAAGTCATTGTGACAAAAGCTTCCTTACCAAATTATGATGTAGATGTGTGTATGTATATATTTATATATGGTTAAATTGAGGCAGAAAACATGTCACCAATTAATTCATATGAGTCCCTGCATGGCACAAGGAGTTAAGTGCTTCACTAGTAGCCAAAAGGTTGGCCATTGAAATCCACCCTGAAATGCCTCAGAAGACAGGCTGGACAATCTGCTTCTAAAAGGTCACAGCCTTGCAAACTGTGTAGAGCAGTTGTACACTGCAGCCATGGGGTTACCCTGAGTCTGCATGGGTTGAATAGCAACTAAGGACAGCAATCAATCCATTTGAAGACATATGTAATTATATTAAGTATACAATGATTTTTTAATCCATTGCAGACTAGTACCTGTTTGGTTTTTTTAAATATGTAAGTTGGGCTTATTTTTTTAAATGATTAGCATATATGTTTACCCACACATTTTGCTGCACACAGCTAAGTACAATTTATGAGTAAACATATTCTTACAGCTCAATTAAACTACAAATTAAGACTTAAGAGACCCCCTACAAATCATCAGCTAATTTATTCTTGCTGTCATCTGAATAAATACTGTGAGTCATTTCTGGAGAAAAGCAGTGCTTTCTCTCTTTATTTTTCTATTTTGCCTGAGGTTGTGCTGCAGTGACTATGTGCCCCTGTCACTGGAAGGAAAAGAGATAGTCACTCTTTTATAAATAAGAACACAGAGTCTTTCACTTTATATTAGATTTTTTTCAACTGAATGGATTATTTTGGACAGACTAAGTTTAGTAAGAACCAAAATAGCATGAGTTCATTGATCTTTAATTACTTTAAAGAAGAAGGGAACGGAAATTCAGAAATGAAGGAGGCAATTCTCCATTCCATGCATAGAGATTGCAGGAATTGGAGGTGAAGAGGACGCAGCTGCATTTCTTAACTTTTGAATGAAAAGCAATTATGCCAAGAGCCTTCATTTTAGATTGTCAGCATGGGCCTGTGTCATACCCATCCTGACACTCCCAAGCTGAAGATTTTAAAGGCCTCCTGCCTTTGTCATTGAGACACCTGTCACCAACTACACTGAATCAGCATCTCCAGATGCTGGGAAATACATATTCAACATGAATCTATGTAAGAGGCAACGGTAGGGAGGCTAGAATTCTTCTGAATCCTTAAAGGGGGGAAAAAAAAAGGAAAATTTCAGTCCAAAAAAGAAGCTGAAATTGTGAGGATTTTTTTCAGCCCTTCAAATGTAGTTCTGATTCGAACTTTACTCTCCTTTGTTTGCAGTTGAAAAAACTTATTCCAATGCCAAGTTAACAAAATAAACTAATTTAAATATATTTAAAATTAAAAAAAAAAAAAAAAACCTCACTGCCACCAACTGAAATCCGACACATAGCGACTCTTCCTTGGGTTTCCAAGGTGGTATTTCTACAGAAGTGAATTGGCCAGTCTTCCTTTTGAGAAGTGGCTTGTGGATTTGAACCGCCAGCCTTCTGATTAGCAGTCAAATGTCTTAGGTACTATGCCACCACAGCTCCCTGTAAATATTACTAGAAGAGAGTACAGAGAAGAAAATGGGTTTCTACATGGGATCTGTAAAACAAAGGACCATTTGGGGATATTATTAAAGCAAGAAAACTTTTTGAAGATTTTATTTTTATTTTCAACTAGGATAATAATTAATAAACATGAAGTAATCTATAGCTACATATGATATTCTTTAGGAAGCATGGTAAAAGAAAAAGAAGTTATGATTCTTTAGAAGGCTATGAAATTTGGTACTCGCATGTTAACTTTCATTTCCAAAGGCATTTATTATTCATTCTTATCCTCTTCATCCTTGCCCTCCTTCTTAAGATCACATTTGAGTCAAATGCAGAAGTAGTGCTCATTTTCTGCTTACTCAAGTATATCAAGATATTCAATTTATGATTTCTGGATTCAAAAGAGACATCCCCAAGAACTCCAAGTGACAATCAGAAGAACTAAGAATTTTATAGTTCACCAACTTAGATCTTTTTTCTAAAGAAAGTCTAATGATTTCTTTATACCTTATTAGCTGTTTGATGGTGCACTTACATAAATGTATTCAACATTAAAAAATTAATAATCTTATATAACTGATGGGGTTAAAAATTAAATTGTATCATTCAATACTAACTCAAGAATCACTAAATCAAATCTACTAAAATGTGATTTTATGCATTATTAAAATTGAAAATATGGTAGTATATATATTTTCTCCAACATTAGCCTCTTTTATCTTGACAAATCATGAATAGGCAAAATATTTTTTAAAAAATAAATTTCTAGGTTAAAGGAATATTTAAGGTGGTCACACTAAGTACACATATTTTCCAAATAATTTCTTAAAAGAAAAGCAGTTCTTTCAAGTCCTTGTGTAGGTGCCAAAAAAAAAGAAAGGAATTTTTTTTTCTTTTTTTTAGATTTTTAGTCTAAAAATTTATTCTTTAAACACTTTTTTTTTTTTTTTTTTAATATTTCATTGTACTTTGGGTGAATGATTCAACAATTTATACACATTTTGTTTTAGGACATTCGTTACAGGTCCCTCAATGTGATAGCACTCTTCCCACTTCCTCCTTCTGTTCCCCTTTGCCCTTTGCCTTTCTTTCCTGCCCCTTCTGAACTTTGCTTCTTGTGCAAATGATATCCTTTTGCTCTTAAGTGGTTGATTGTCCTGAGAAACACATTTCTCATGGGTGTTATTGTTCACTTTGTGTTGTTGTTGTTATGTTCGCTAGAGTCAGACCGGACTCACAGCAACCCCTCCTTGGGTATCCGAGGCAGTATCACTAGGGAAGTAGATTGCCCAACCTTCCTTCGGAGTAGTGGCTGGTGAGTTTGAACCATTCACTTTATAAGGGCTGTTTATTGTTTGGCTGGGGAGCTCTGATAGCATAGTGCCTAAGGCACTTGACTGCTAACCAGAAGGCTGGCGGTTCAAACCCACCAGCCATTCCTCAGAAGGAAGGTTGGGCAATCCTACTTCCGTAGTGATACTGCCTCGGAAACCGAAGGAGGGGTCTCTATGAGTCGGGGCTGACTGGACGGCAAATAACAACAATTGTTTGGCTGAAAGGTGAGCTTCCAGAGTGTGTTCAGTTCCAGGTTTGAAACTTATCTAAGGGCCGTGGTCTGGGGGGTTCCACCAGTATTGATCAGACCAGTAAGTGTATTTCTCTTTAAAATTTTGAATTTTGTTCTTTTTTTTTTTTTTTCCTCTCCCATTCTTTCCAAGACCTTCTGTTGTAATTTCAATCAGAGTGGTACCCGGATGCGCTCTAGTCTTTCTGGTATCAGGCTAGTAAAGGCTATGGTTCACGTAGTCCTTTGGAATAATTGTTTTGTTGAATCTTTTATTCTCTTCATTTTCTTTGCTCCAGATGGGAAGAAACCAACACCTATATCTTGGATGGAGACTCACAAGCTTTTGAGGCCCCAGTAGCTACTCACCAAGCAGCAATGTAAAACATTGTCTTTATGGACTATGTTATGTCAATTGACCTACATGGCCCCTGAGGCTACCGTCCTAAGCCTTCAACCCCAATGATTCAGTCCATCAAGATGTTTTCTTATGGCTAAGGAGTTTTCCTAACTTTGCCCCTCATATGTTTTATTATGTACAAGGAATTATTTGCAAAACATATAAATATGTATAGAGAACTATTTAATAATTCTTGACATAAATGACATAATAAAATTACAGTATTAGAGCAGGATTTCTATTAAACTTCAATGAAATAATAAACTTCATAGAAATTTTATAGGAATACAGATGAAATTGAATTCACCTACTTACATAGAAAAATGAAGAGGGGAAAAATTAGGTTTAAAAGAATTTTTGACAGCAAGTACTGCCAATCTGTCTGAAGGTTAAAACTAATAGTATTTTATCATATAGAATTTAAATTTCAACCATTTTCTTCTGGGTATAACAGCAATCTATTTATTAACTGACCAAAATACTGCCTATCATTTGTTCTATTTTTCCAACAGAATCTATTTAATTGAGAACATTAATTTGATCAATGTCCAATGCCCAACATATTAAATCATAAACTTGTTGCTTTGTGATATTGAACACTCAGCTTGGATTTCTTTCTGACTAAGGCTTTGCAGCTGCAACTTCTAACAAGTAGCAGAAATGACCAAAAGGAGTATTTGTTTACTCTGGCCTGGTGGTATAGTTCCTATGGCGTTTGACTGCTAACCAGAAGGCTGGTGGTTCAAACCCACCAGCCCCTCCTTAGAAGGAAGATTGGGCAATCTACTCCCATAGAGATACCACCTCAGAAACCTAAGGAGGGGTCACTATTGGTAGGAATCAACTCCACAGCAGTGATTTTTTTTTTTTTTTTGGTCTTTTTATTAGTTAGAATTGAATAGAACATCCATACCACACTAAGGATGCTCTAAATGCTATTTTGAATTTCTTTTACAGACAACTTCAGAAAGTATCAAACAATGCAGTGATTGAGAATTGTGTAATTAACAACTAACATTTCAGCTCTCTCTGAGAAGGTAGCTAATGAATTAGAAGCCAAGCAAGCACTCTACTAGGTGGTGATGGTCAAAACAACATAGAGCTTTCCCAAAAGTCCTGTGAGGTATGATTAGCTCATTATCCATATAACAAAACTAAAGAGCAGAAAATTTGTAGTACATACATAATCCTGACATAATTAAAACCCAGAACAGTGTGAACTCATAGATTTTCCACCACATAACTCATCATATGGGTCAATTTTTAATCCCATTGTTTTAATATTGAAAATCATGATGTCCTTATACCTTAAAAATATCATCATAAAATAACAATTTTATTTTTAGCCCTTGAAATAATTTTAAATTTTATGTTTAGCCTGGGTTAGACAAAAGGGACTTTGTAGGTGTGATAACATTAAGAATCTTGAAAACGAAAGATCATCCTGAATTCAGATAATTATCAGAGTGGGCCCAATATAATCACAAGGATTCTTATAAGTGGGAGGCAGAAGAGACTAGAAGAAAAATTTGAAGATGCTATCCTGCTAATTTTGAAGATACAGGAAGGTTGTCATGAGCCAAAGAATATAGATGGTTTCTAGAAACTGGTAAGAGCAAGAAAACAGATTCTCCTCTAGAATCTTCAGAAGAAGTATGGTCCTGCTGACACCTTCATTGTAGCACAGTAAGACTTATTTGTATTCTGACCTCCAGAATTGTACAATAATATATTTGTTGGTTTAAGCTCCTACATTTTGAGTAATTTTTACAGTGGTAGTTGGAAACTAAAACTATGCACAGGGTCAACTTTCCTGTGGTCTTGACAGTTATGAAGCCACCATAAGTTTATAACCATCATAATAGGAATCAACCCTCACACTGAAGATAATAGGAGAACCTGGGTTATCTATGTTGGTTCTGTATGCAGCTTTCATTTGACACTCCACTCCACTTCGTGCCATATTGTGCTTTATTATAATGCCACCCTCTGAATATGTTACAAATTAGAATTAACAGTGTATCAGTTATTTGACAAAAGCTTCAGTTCTCATACCTACTTAGATGAAATTAATGAGCCAAAAGGGACCAAGCATATAAATTTTAACTCTTGCCCTTCAGACTGAAGCAACTTTCTGCTTTCTTGCTTTGGAAAGGTCATCATAATTCTATTTTAAAATCCTAAAGATCACAAAACATTTAAAACACTTCTCTGAAAAATGTGAAAGCTCCCCAAACTCAGTCAGGTCAATAAAGAATTATCATTTAACATTTGTTAAATAGCTTTAATGTGGAAAATCTCATACTAGACAAAGAAAAATAGACAAATATACTGAAGAAATTATAGGCACTTCTTTTCAAGAAAATAACCCTCACCTGTAGGTCGTAAGAGGCGATAATTTTGATTGATCAGAAGTAATGACCCTGCAACTTATTACAACCAATAATCCATGATGAAAAAATCACACTAATCTCTATTCTTGGTTAAAATGTCGAGGTCTATGATAAGACTACAGGAGTCAAAGATCTGAACTATTTTCTGATCATTTTTAGAGAAAGGTCAGTATATTATGATATATACTTTGGTAGTAGCCTTTCAAATTTTGTGTTTGTGGCTGATCTCTAAATTATTATGGATACCAATTATGAACAAATCATTCCACTACAGGTCGTGGGAGCTACAATAATTAATAGGGCCTTTCTTTCAAGGATATCCCCATCTAGTGGAAGAGAGAAAAATGTATATGTAAGCATGCCTTTCTCTAAGCTCTCACAATGCTTAGCACATTGTCTTATTAAAGAAGATCCATAATACACTGTTAACTATGTAATTACAGTACAAATTAGAAGGTAGTAAAGGCAAAGTTAAGGGTATAAATAAAATGCTATATATTAAAAATTGCCCAGTATTTGAAGAACTGCTAGCTTGTGTTATTGCCATTTAGAAAACTATAAAAGTAAGTTATGCATTGCACTTACATAAGGTCAAAAGATGAAACAAAAGCAAAGAATTATTTTTTTAAATTAATGAACTTTTGGCTTGACTTTAAAGGAAACCCTATGTAGATGTGGTGAGAGGTATTTACAGTCACACCTCCTTCATATGAGAGGGATAATTTGGGCCCCAGGAATTAGAGACTCATCCCATGCTTCATCAAACAGAAAAAAACAAACAAACAAACAAAACACTGTCTTTGAGTAAATTCTACCTCATAGAGACCCCGATCAGTTTTCCAAGGATATAAAACTTTACAGAAGTAGATGACCTCATCTTCCTCCTGTGGAGCAGCTGGTGGGTTTGAACCGACTACCATTTATTAGCAGCCCAATACCTTGACCACATTACCACCAAACAAACAAATCACTTTTGGAAGTTCTCACAGAAGATATTGTCAGTTTATTTCCCAGGAGCTTGTCAGCAAATTTTTCCTCTTATCTCATTAGCTTAAATTGAATCACATACCCACTCCTCTATCTGTGCCTAGGAGATAGTTTCTGCTGATGAGCTTAGCCTTGACTATTTGACTAAACCCCAGAGTCAGAAATAAAGCCAATTTCTTCCAAAACACTTGGGCTTCTCAGAAGTAGTATGAGAAGCTACCAAGAGCCTAAAGGAGGGTGAACAAAAGAACTACTGTGTCCACTATATGTTGTTGTTGTTGTTGTTTGCCGTCGAGTCGGCCCCAACTCATAGCGATCCCTCCTTGGGTTTCTGAGGCAGTATCACTACGGAAGTAGGATTACCCAACCTTCCTTCCGAGGAGTGGCTGGTGGGTTTGAACCACCAGCCTTCTGGTGAGCAGTCAAGTGCCTTAGGCACTATGCTACCAGAGCTCCTATATATTTCTCCTTTATATATTAACTTCTACAAACACTATTGTCCACCACTCGTCTGTGAGTTTGTAAATGGAGAAAAGATTGAAGTTGTCAATCTTTCATATTATTTGCTTCCATAATCAACACCAATGGAAGTAGCAGTCAAGAACTCAGATGACACACTGCTCTTGGCAAATCTGCTCCAAAAGACCTCTTTAAGGTGCTGAAGAGCAAATATGTCTCTTTGAAGACTAAGGTGTGCCTAACCCAAGACATGATATTTTCAATATACATGTGAAAGCTGTACAATGAATAAGGATGACTGAAGAAGAATGGATGCTTTTGAGTTATGGTGTTGGTGAAGAACACTTAAAGTACCATGGACTGCCAGAAGAACTAACAAATCTGTCCTAGAAGTGCAGCCAGAGTGCTTGTTGGAAACAAGAAGGGCCAGACTTTGTCTCAACTACTTTGGTCATGTTGTCAGAAGGGACCATTCCCTGGAGAAGGATATCATGCTTGGTAAAGTGGAGGGTCAGCAAAAAAGGGGAAGGCCCTTAACAAGATGGATTGACACAGTGACTGCAAAATAGGTTCAGGTGTAGAAAGCAGCGTGAGGATGGCACAGGACCCAGCATTATTTCATTCAGCTGTACATAGAGTCTCTATGAGTTGGAGTTGACTTGACGGCATCTAACAACAGCAACATACACTATATATATATTCCCCACATCTTGCCTGTGGCTCCATTTTAAAAGTCTTGTTCCCTTACCTCATCTCTCTCCATTTCAGTCAGGGTAATAGTAAAAAGGCATAATTATGTTAATAAAAGAACTAAGCAAGCACATATATTGCTAACATCCAAGAGATTTACTTGTGATGTCATTTATTTAATCTGATGGATACAGGGTGGAGAAGAAATTGACCAAGAAATCTATTTTGGCAATGTTTCTACAAGTGTATTGATATGTTCTGTAAGAATTTCTAGGTATATAATAGAGCTGACAAGGGAAAAGTTTATAGTCACTTCTTGGCCACTGCCAGCTACCAGAGGGTGCACATAGTTGGAACTGAGGAGTTGAAACCATAGTTTCAGGGAACACCAAGCTCAATTGGCATAACATAATACATAAAATCATTGTTCCACCTCCTATTTTGGTGAGTAACAACTGGAATCTTAAAAGCTTTCAAGTGGCCATCTAGATGCAACAATGGGTCTCTCCTCATTCAGAGCAAAGAAGAATGATGAAAAACAAAGAGTCATGGAAACAGTCCAAGTGACTGGTACACCATGCTATTCTCAGCCTATATGACTATGAGACCAGAAGAACTAGATGGTGCCTGGCTACCACTGTCAACCTCTCAGAGTGGAATCTATGTAGGAGATCCTGGATAGAGTGGGAGAACAATGTGGAACAAAACTCAAATTCATTAAAAAAAAAAAAAAAAAGGACCAGGTTTGCTGGTTTGATAGAGCCTGATGGAACCACTGAGACTATGGCCCATAGTTGCCCTTCAGGTCTGGAATTGAACCCACTCCTGTGGCTTGCAGCCAAATAAAGGACAGGCATAGGAGCTAAACATTTATATTAGGTAGATACACTCCTTGAAGAAAACAATCATGGGAGAATAGAAGGCCTGTGTATGCACAGAGAAATAGTTCAGGGGGCAGGAGTGCATGGAGGGAAGGACACAGGGAAGAGGTAAATATGGGGAGGAAGTGGGAGGGGAGCTGTTACATTGTGGGAAATTGTAGTCAATGTCATGAGACAAAGTGTATGTTACCTGCTGTATGGAAAGTCAATTTGCTCTGTAAACTTTCACCCAAATCACAATTTAAAAAAAAAAAAAGAAAGAAAGAATGAGAAAAAAAAAGAAATCTGTCTTGGACATAATGTTTAAGATGATTAAGAGTGGAGATGATGAGAAGACCATACAACTTTTGAAGGATAAGAACTAGAAAAATATGTTTGAAAATCCTCTACAGAGGGATTACATATAAAGCTATAGGACTTGGTCACCTAATAAGAAAGTGTACAGAAGGAAAGTATGGGGCCCAGAATGAACCCTGAGACAATCACCTGTTTGGAGGTTTGAAATAGGAGTTCACAAAGAAGAGTAAAATGGCAGTGCTATTGAAGGAAGAAGAAAACTGAGAGAGTGTTTGTCTCAGATTATTAAAAAAAGAATGGATAGAGAAGAAAATGCTCACCACTACTGAATTCTGCTGAGATAAAGAAACAGATGTAGAAGTGACCACTGGATATGGCCACAAGTAGCTGTGACAAAAGCAATATGATTGGCAAAAAGGAAATAAAACTTGGAAGCCTAAGGAGAAAATGAAAGGTAAGTAAATGTGACAGCATGTACAGACAACTATTTCAAGAAGTTTTGAATTGAAAAGGAGAGAGAAATGGTGTAGTAGCTAACAGGTGAAATCAAGGTAGACTGAGTGTTTGGTAAGGTGAGAAATAATATATGATAGCATATGGGCAGACTGAAGGAAATTTTCTAATAGAGAAAAGAAAATCAGTGATATAGGATATAGAATATATATTTGCAGAATGAGTTATTAAGAAGGTAATAGTCTTATAGTATTAAAGTCCTTGCCCTAGAAATACACACTTCTAAACTCATGGCTATTTGAAAATAATTGAGTACTATTAATCCAATATTAAATCATAATTCTTAAAATATCCTATTTTGCACAATTTTATTTTTATATCAAAATTAATGTTGACTCACTTTCTTTACTCTTGCACTACAACTGACACCAAGGAATCAAAGCTGAGAACAAAAAAACATCAAATACCGAAGCAAAAATAATTTGGGTATCAGTCACTTTGCGGCCAAATAAGCTTTGTATTCACAACTGTCAATTCCCAATACCTTATCCTTTACTTGCTGAAAAAAAGAATACTAAGAGGAGAAAGGGAAGACTATCTCCTGAGTCTGAAGACTGTCCTGGGGAGAAAGTGCTATTGCTTACCCTACCCACAAGGTGCTCTCCAAAAAAAAAAAAAAAAGTTTCCATTGTGCCAACTCCCACACATGGCAATCTCATATGTGTCAGAATAGAAATGTGTTCATAGGGTTTCGGTGGCTGATTTTTAAACAGTAAATCGCCAGACCTTTCTTTGCAGTGCTTCTAGGTAGACTTGAATGTCCAACTTTTCAGTTACCAAACAAGTACATAAACAGTTTGTACCACCTAGAGACTCCTAAAAATGATTTCTACCTCCCGTTAATAGATTGATTTAACCCAAGGTAAACCATTCCTACAGCATGATTCATGTCTACAGATTTTTTTTTTTCCCCACACACACAAAAAAAAAAGACCTGATTTGAACAATGAAATATACAGTCACCCTACTCAACAGCCAAGTGAGGACTAACTCTTTCCAGAAGGGGATATTGGTTATTCACTTTTTGGATGAAATTTGGGTTATGCCTTGTGGTAGTTAAGGTTGCATGTCAGCTTGGATGGACCTGGCTGAGTGGCTGGGCAGCTGGATGTAGTTATTCCCCATGGTGAGATTGGTAATTAACTTCATCGTGGAATCTACTGGAGCAGCTGAGTAGCTGCTGTAGGGAGGGATGTGGGCTGCTTTCAGTATATAAGAAGCAACTTTGAAGAAGGTCTCCAGCTTTTTGGCATGCTTGAACCCAGCACATAGCTGGGTATTCATTCAGTAGCCTTCCATGCTCTGCCAATCTTGGGACTTTCAATGGACTTGAATTAATGGCCTGCTGTGTGGTCTGGTAATATATCGGGACTGTGTCTTTTTACTTGTCGACCTTGGGTTTGTCAGCCTCAGCAGCCAATTGCTGCCTGAGTGAAGAAAGCCTCCATCTTCAGTGGACCAGTAGCAAGAGGCAGAGCTGAAGCCCAAGGTCAAGGGGCTTTCTCCCAACCCCTGGAGGCTGGCACTTTGAATACAGACTTCTAGCCTCCAAATTTGTAAGAGAATAAACTCCTGTTTGTTCAAGCCATCCCATTTGTGGTATATTCCTGTCAGAACAGCACTAGGTAATCAAAACATGCCTTGAACTGTTTGGTCTACCTCCAGGACCTATTTGAGCAGACAGAAGAGAATTGTCTACAGAAAACAGAGTGGACAAATAGGAACAATGTAGCAACCTGTGTTTCCATGGTTTAATATAGTGAGAATGCAGCAGTTTGTGAGTCAAGTAGACTTTCCAGAATGTACCCAGATTTGAGCTATCTCTCTGTTCACCCATCAAGGAGGGCTGACCACAGGAACAGAGGGTGTAAGACAGTCGTGGGGGAGTGGGGAGGCAGGTTTTCCTGGAGCTGGAAGAGGTAAAGGCAATAACTCTCCTGCTTCTGGACTGTATCACCGGAAAAGCCCAAGAAAGAATCACACATGTGCTCTGGAAGAGCAGCAGAAGATACCTCTCAGACAAAGGGCATCCTTAGACAGCCATTGTTATGTATAAAAGTATCCGCCATAGTGTAAATACTCCAGTAAGTTTAAAGGACTATTGCCTGTTTCTGCAGTGCCTCCTCCCTGAATCAGAGAAGTAGTTAGATTCAGAAAGGAGGGATATATGGCAAAGGAGTGAAAATGGAACACTCCTTGATCAGCACTGGGAGGAGAAATGGTTATAAAAATTGAAGTTTTAAATTGAACAAATCTAGAGTGCACTTTTTAATAACTGAAAGTGATGGGAAAACTATGAGATCTCCCAAGATGTCATTAAAGCTTGGGAAATGGATAATCAATGAAGCATGGTTGAAGGCAATAATTGGAGAAAAATAAAACTATTTTGGATTTGTTTATTACCAAGTTGAGATTTCCAATAAATGTATTTGATTAACTACCTCACCTGCTCTTCCACCCCACCTCCCTTAATAGTCTCATTATTGCAAGCAGTAGTTGGGGTTTGGGGAATTTGGTGACTGTGCAGTTTGTTTTGTAAGGTCATATTTTAAATGGTGGTTTATGTGATTCATGAGATTTAAAGGGTGATTGTTGACAAATTCTGAACTCTAAATATATATCTTCCCTTTCTATAGCATAATATATTAAACCACCAAAAGAAGTAACATCTAACCCAGAAGGTAAAAACATAAAAAGCTGATCTATTAGGAACCCACATTTCCACCTTGCCTTGATGTGCACTAAATATATGCACAAGTTTCGATTGTTGTCCATTTTAGTTCTCAGATACAGAAAGGTAAGTCACGTACATGACAAGCTTCTATAGATCTCTCCAAGAAAAACTGAAATGATCAACTTCAGGCAGCTAATCTAGCACTGGATCAAAACCCCTCAGGGAAATATTTATGTTTTACTAGTTTACTCAGAGAAACAACTCTAGGGATCTGCAGATATCCTCTGTTTTTCTGACTGAAGGAAACACTGATGCCAGAGCCAAAGCTTGTGATTTAATCATAAAGCAATTCAGCCTTTAGCAATCCTATCTCAAAAGAAATCAATAGCTACACTTTCAGTTCTATTAAAGGATTTTTTAACTTCTCTGCCTGACCAAGATATTAATTTGTATATGTTGTATTGTCTGCCTTTCTGGTGGATATCTTCAGAAGTTGATAGATGCTTTCAGTGATTCAGTTTGAAAATACTTCCCACAAAGATTTCCTCTATCATCAACATCATCATCATCATTTTAATTACTTATTGACTAATATGCTCTTTTTTTAAATGTTGGTGTGTTTTAAAGAATTATCTATAAGCCTTCAAGATAAAAAATCACATCGGCATCCCAAGGATAGAATAGTCTGTTGGAGATGCACAAAATAGCCTTTACAAACAACAATTCCTATTAGATTTGAAAACAAGAAAGAATAGGAAATCAAACAAAAATAAGTTCAGTTAAAGTAGAGAAATTGCAGTAACTAAAAGTCACACCCTCAAGATAGATCATAGTGTAGCAACGCAACACAGTCACTGCCTTAGAGTCAGATTCAACTTATGGCGACCTCTCCTTGGGTTTCTGAGGCAGTATCACTACAGAAGTAGATTGCCGAACCTTACTTCCGAGGAGTGGTTGGTGGGTTTGAACCCCCAGCCTTTTGGTTAGCAGTCAAATGCCTGAGGTACTAAGCCACCAGAGCGCCTTTATAGTATAAAGGAATTGTGAAATATGGAACCACCTACATTGAAATTCTTCAAACATCCACATGATGGAGCACTTCATAATATCTGCAGTATACAGAGGCTATGGTTTTCCATCAATTAAGAAAACATGGCTTCCTGCTCTGATCTGCTTGAAATACTGTTTCTTTTATTAAGACACTTCATTCTCCCTTACAATAATGCCTAAATTATTTTAAAATTTGGATTTAATATAGTTTTAATTAATTTATTCACAAAAAGGGTGTGTTGAAATAGGCCATTAAATGGAGAGCCAAGAATAATGGATTCTTTTCTGAGGACTAACCATCTATGTGCCTTTGAGTAGTTGCTTAAATTCTGTATGTCACATTCCTTCATTTAAAAATGTAAGGGCCTGAGTGAAGTTGTGAAAAAATCAGAGGCTTCATCCATTGCTGGTGGAATTGTAAAATGGTAAACACTTTAGCTGTTACTCAAAAATTAAACATAGAATTACCATGATCCAGAAATTTCACTCCTAAGTATATACCCAACAAAAGTGAATGGGAAACACAAATAGATACTTGTACATCAATGTTTATTACATCACTTTCTACAATAGCCATAAAGTGAAAACAACCTAAACATCCATGAACAGATGAGTGGATAAACAAAATGGATACATACACAATGGAATATTATTCAGCTATGAAGAGAAATGAAGTTCTGATACATGCTACATTATGGGTGAAACTTGAAAACACAATACTGAATAAAATAAGTAGTTATAAAAGGACAAATATTGTATGATCCAGGGAGCTCTGGTAGTGTAGTGCCTAAGGCACTTGACTGCTAACCAGAAGGCTGGCGGTTCAAACCCACCAGCCATTCCTCAGAAGGAAGATGGGGCAATCTACTTCCGTAGTGATACTGCCTGGGAAACCCAAGGAGGGGTCGCTATGAGTTGGGTCCGACTAGATGGCACATAACAACAACAACAACAACATTGTATGATCCAACTTATATGACATATCTAGTAAAAGCAACTGTGTAGAGACCAAAGTTTACTAGTGGTTATCAAGGGTGGACAGGAGGGAGGAGGAGAGAAGGACTCAATGTTTAAGAGTCACAGAGCTTCTGTTAATGGTGATTGAAAAATTTTGGAATGAAGAAAATCAATGGTTGAACAATAGGAGGAACATACTATTCACTGAACTGTATGCAGGTATGCATCACTTAATGTCCACTCAGGTAACAACTGACCAAATACACATCTGTGGGCCAGGGCACCCAGGTATCTGAGTGCAAGGATGTCATACCCTCATCTTGATGTTGGAGGCCAGCTTCTGATCAGCTGCAGTGCATGGCCAGGAAGCCATCTAATCTCTGGCAGTGGAGTTCCAGGCCCAACCTCCCAACACTGGTCCCCCTTGGTTCCTGTGACTTGTTGGGTCTAGTTCCCATATTTTGCCTGCTTGGGTTCCATACAGCACCAAGGGGAAGATATACACCCCAGGTGCCCTGGCCTTAACTCAGGTATCCTCTTCTTCCTCAGCCTGTATGATCCCTTTTACTGGGCATGTTCTCACAGGTGAACTGATCTTCCTTGCAGCTGGCTTAGCAGAGAAGGCAGCAATAACCAGGACCGACCCTGCCTAGTGCTCACCTGAGGTCTCTGTTGTGGGAACTTCCTGGGTCATGAGCCACACAGCAGCCACTGAACCAGTGAATGGACACTTCTGCTCTGTGCTGATCATACAATATCCAAATCACATAACATCCTATTTCACAGTACATATTTGAACATTAAGCAACACATATCTGTATATGGAAAGTGTGAGAATGACAAATATTTTGTTACATCTGTATTTTGTTATTTTTGTTATTAGTTGCCAATGAGTTGACTCCAACTCATGGTAAATTTATGTATAACATAAGGAAATGTTGCCTAGTCCTGTGTCATCTTCATGATGGTTGCAATGTTTGTGTCCATTGTTACAGTTATTGTGTCAGTCCATCTCATTGAAGGTTTCCCTCAGTTTTGATGACCCTCTGCTTTACAAAACATGATGTCTTTTTCCTGCAGTTGGCCTTTTTGATGATGTATCCAAAATAAGAAAGCCAAAGTCTTGCCATCTTTGCTTCTCAGGAACACTGTAGTTATATTTCTTCTAAGACTGACTTATGTGTTCTCCTGGCAATCCAGGGTATATTCAATACTTTTTGCCAACACCGCAATTCAAATGCATCAATTCTTCTGTCTTCCTTTTTCATTGTCCAGCTTTATACACATATGAGGTGATTGAAAGAACATGGCTTGAGTTAGGTTCACATTAATCATCAAAGTGACAGCTTTGCATTTTAAAAAGTTAAAGAGATCTTTTTCAGCAGATTTGCCAAATGAAATGCATCCTTAGATTTCCTGACTGCTGCTTCCATGGGCACTGATTGTTGATTCATGTAGAATGAAATCATTGACACTTCAATTTTTTTCTTTATTTATCATGGTATTGAAAATATATTTCCTACAATTTTAAACAATGTCCAACCCAAACGAAACTCACAGCCCTTGAGTCAATTTGACTCATAGAGACCCCTCCGTGGATTTCTTATGTGGTATCACCATGAAAGTAGATTACCCAATCTTTCTTCCGAGAAGTGTCTGGTGGGTTTGAACCACCAGCCTTCTAGTTAGCAGTCAAATGCCTTAGGCACTACACCACCAGAGCTCCCTTAAACAATGTAAGGGCCTAGAAATAATGACTTTGAAACTCCAGAATTTTCAACACTAAAATGTTAAGAATGATAGATGTCCTTAGATTTTAAACATTGCTGTTATAGCTGTACATTTTCTTTATAACGGAAGCTCTGAAAATAGCTTAATAAACACTTAATGTTTTCTCTTGTTGGCAATGTTTACTATAATTACATCTTCTTGAAAATATTTTTATTATATTACAATCAAAGTTCAAACTAGCTTATTAAAGGAAATAGAGTGGCCAAATGATCATACCCATTTGGCCTCTGGAATTTGGGAATAGAGACCAACGTTGTTATTAAAAGGGCCTTATAATTGGTTTATCTTTATTAAATACTAGACTGAGAACAGAATGAAGACAATTTTTAATTTTAGCAGAAAGTATTAGAATGAACTGATTAGAGCATATGTTTTGGAGGTTTGCTAGTCATCTAGGGACTCATCACTAGCTACCAAACAAGGACCATGTCTTCAATTTCTGTTTATGACCTATTTTCACAGTATGAAACTGTATATTCATCCATTCAACAAATATTTATTTAGTTTCTTCTATATATCAGACACTGTTCTAATAACTGGGAATATAGTAGTGAAAATAATATACAAGAAACACGCCTCCCACCCCCAAAAAGGAGCTCATATTTTAGTGCAGGAGAAATAAATTAAACAAGAATAGATTAGATTGAATTGGATTAAGTGATAAAGAGATAGAAGCTAAGAAGTTGTATGTGCTTAAATTAAAAGCATCATTGTTGTTAAGTGCCATTGAGTTGGTTCTGAATCATAGCAACCTCATGTTCAACAAAACAAAACACTGCCTAATCCTGAGCCATCCTCACAAATGTTGCTGTGTTCGAGCCCATTTTTGCCATTGTATGGCTCCATCTCATTGACATTCTTCCTCTTTTTTGCTGACCCACTACTTTACCAAGCATGATATCCTTCTCCAAGGACTGTTCTCCCCTGCATTGTTAAAAGAACAATTATTCCATCTCCTTGTTCAACTTGGTTCACAGTGTACTTAAGGGAAAAAAAAAAAAAAGTAGGTTTACAATTCAAAGGTGAGAAAACAAAAATGCAAGTTGAATTAACTTTTATGTAATATGCTGCACAGTTACACTTTTAAGAATATTTAGTTACTAGTTCTGGGTATAAATTGGCAGTTGATGTCTTGAACAGTTATTCTAACATCAGCTCTGTTTATTAGTTGAAGATCAAGAAAACTACATCTAGAATCATGGCCTTATGTCTAAATGCTCAATTTCTGATGGAGTTTTCTTCCATTTTTTTCTAAGTAATAGTTAATTTATGTATGATTCTTTTCTCATTTAAAAAAAAAAAAAAAAAAACAACTCACTGCCCTTGAGTCATTTCAGATTCATAGCGACCCCTCCTTGGGTTTTCGAGGCGGTAGCTCTACGGAAGTAGATCACCCAATCTTCCTTCCAAGAATGTCACAAAATTTTTTCCTCACGATGTTCAAATTTTACAGTTCTATCAATCTGCAACTTAGTTCTCTTTGTAATTGTTTTAACTTCCAATTTAGTCTTCCATTCCACGGAAACTTACTGCCTTCAAATCAAGTCTGACTCACAGCAATGCTAGAGGGTGGAGTGGAACTGCCTCATAGGAGTTCCAAGGTCGTAGCACTCCTCGGAAGGAAGGTTGGGCAATCCTACTTCCGTAGTGATACTGCCTTGGAAACCCAAGGAGGGGTCGCTATGAGTCGGGGCGGACTCGACGGCAAACAACAACAACAACAACAGTCTTTACAAAAGCGAACTGTCTCTTCTGTCTCTCACAGAGTGGCTGGTGGTTTTGAACAGCCAAGCTTTCAGTTAACAGCCAAGCACTTAACCACTGCACTGCCAGGGATCCTTAATCTCCACTAGGAAGAAATATATCAGGAGGCTGGATATAGCTGGAAAAAAAAAAGAGGTAAGCATTTCCTAAGCTCAAGATGTGTAATACCCCCTGTTGTTTCTAACAAATGCCTACACTTTGAAATATATATATTTAAACTACTACTGTCTTTGTCAGGACTGAGTTCATTGCTGGGAATATGAGAGCTGAGAAATGGCTCTTGTTCTCATAGAAATTACATTCAACACAGAGAAACAAAATGCATAAGCAAAAAGGTATGATGCAAGATGATTAAGTTCTTCTCCAGCTAATATAGGAAGATAGCAAGAATTGATGGTTCAGTGGTAGAATTCTTGCATTTCTGAGTCTCTGGTTCAATTCTCAACTAATGAACCTCAAATGAAGCCACCACCCATCTGTCAGTAAAGCCCTGTTTGTTGCTATGATGCTGAACAGGTTTCAGAGCAGCTTCCAGACTAAGGCAGACTAGGAAGAAAGATCTGGCAAGCTACTTCCAAAACTCAGCCAGTGAACCCCTATACACTACAACAGTCTGATCCACAACTGATCATGGGAATGGAATGGTACAGGACTGGGCAATGTTTTATTGTCTTGTGCATGTGATTGCCATGAGTTAGGGACCACTAGAGGGCAGCTAAAAATAGCAAGCAATAAAGGGATTCCAAAACATTCTCAGAGGAGACTTTCCTTGCCTTTTAAAGGATGAGTATAGGTTCATCAAGTAGAGGAAGTCAATATAAGCCAATTTACAAAGACTTGAGAGTATATCGGTAATTATGAATGGCTCAACATGATTAGAGATCAAAAATTAAATAAAACAAATGTAATAATTCTTACAAACTCGTAAATAAATAAAATGCAAGATACTCTACTACTTAATACTTGAATCACCTTTTAAGACTTTGTTTTTGTTGTTGTTGTTATGTGCCCTCAAGCAGGACCCAATTCATAACAACCCCTCCTTAGGTTTCCAAGGCAGTATCACTATGGCAGTAGATTGCCTAACCTTCATTCCAAGGAGTGGCCGGTAGGTACAAAGCCCATGATTATACCGACAATATTATCAGTATACCCAATTGCAATCTACTGGCACCAAGCTGTTTCCATTTTATTATGACCCCTCTCTTCCAAAATTCTGAGTCTTCTGCCTAAAATTTTCTCTATGATAGTGATTGAAGTTATTTACAGAAAGTGTATGCCTCTGTGGCTATTAATGTCTTTTCTCTGAAAAAAAAATTATATTCTTATTTTTCCTATTGACCCTATACATGTCTATTATACGTTTTCTAACCCCCCAAAAATATGTATATATTAGTTTATTGTCTTCAGCGTGCATTGGTATTCTCTGCAAGTTATTTAGGGAAAAGAAAGAAGCAAAGATAAGGGAGAAAACTGAAAACAATATCTTATGATTGAAGAGTTTTTACATTTACTTTAACAGAGCTCTAAAATTTCCATAGTATTCCCACAATCTGTCTCATCAGACAGATCAAGGAATCATTATAGTGCCTAAGGCACTTGAACTGATCACCAGAAGGCTGGTGGTTCACACCCACCAGCCACTCCTCGGAAGGAAGGTTGGGCAATCTGCTTCAGTAGAGATACCACCTCAGAAACACAAGAAGGGATAGCTATGAGTCAGGTCCAACTCAAGGGCACATAACAATAACAACAACAACAGCAGAAAGGAAATGTCAAGGAAACATCATAGATGTAAAACAGATTTTCTTCATGAGCAAATTATTTCTAGGATATATTTTCTACAAATGTCCAGCACTTGCCTTGTACCAGAGTTTTTGGCAAATAATTGAGATACAGAAATTCTACAATACTAAAAATCCTACTTTTTTGTATGTTTTTATTTTAATTTCAATTTCTCATGCAAATAAAATATATATCCCTAATTTCTACTTCTGTCATTTGAAAATGGAGGACTTAAAATGCTAATATAAATGATTTTATAAATATGCAACATTTTGAAAGTCACAAATTCTAAAGTTTTTTGATACAAAGGGGTGTCAGCACTTTGAAAGGTACTAAAATACATCATTTGCCCTTATTTCTGTTGCATGGTGTTATGATATCCATTTTAAGTAGCTAGAAACTGTTCCTTGAAATTTGGTTTCCCAGAAAAGGATATTTTTTTAACCATTATAACAACAGTTATCACTAAAAAGAAAGGATTTATCCCCTAAATTTCTTTGCAAAAGTCAATCATGCCGGCAATGGAACTTGATTAATGGTGCATAATCTACAGATGTTATGGAAGCTTTGTAAGTGAGAATGTTAATTATCAAACTTTTTAGTAAAAAGATAAGAGTTTAACCTTTAGAAAAGAAAGACAGGACTAAATAACTCATGGGAATTAGTAATGGGATAGTGAACTTTTTATACTCACAATGCCATCTGAAATCCATCCTAGGTGACAACTGACAGAAACACATGAACATCAGTTTTTACCAAGGCTGACACATGAAGTGTTGGCAGCCTCTGAGTTTCCTCCTATGAGTCTATATCTCCAAAGTATTCAAGAAGACCAGCATGCACACCAGAGGAAATTTATTACTGAGTATGCTTGAAGACAATTGAAACTGTCATTAAAGATTCATGAATTACTAGGGTACTAAAACTGTAACTTTTCAGGCAACTCTGTTATACATCTATTTATGGTAACTCATAGCTCTCCCATAATCCAATGCACATAATATGCACATAATTTAAAGGCTGTTTTTGTGTGTGTGTGTGTGTGTGCACGTGCTCATTTGTTTGTTTCTTGGGGAAAGACACTGATTTCTTTTTTTTTTTTTAATAGCAAACTCTTTGAAATCAGTTTATGTGTCCCAGTGTTCTATTTCCCTTTCTGCCTGAAGTCAAAGTTGATATAAAACAAAGAATTGCAGAAGGCATTTAACTTAATTATGTAGACGATAAAAGGAGAAAAGACATTATATTTTCACTATATATAATAGCTTTCATAGTTAAAACTGTACAACTTATCAGAAAACCTAAACATGTTAGGTCATAGTCACTTTGAACTTAAATGGACAAAGCTAACAACTTTAGACCTTCAGGTATAGACTACTCTTTCAAAAGGAGACTTCCCTGGAAACACTTGAGCATCCTTTAATGAAACGCCTTCTTCTGGCCTATTTGTATGTCTTCAGACAATCTGTCCTTCACCTTTTTGTCTTCCTTCTCCACAGGTTACCAAGGTGATCTGATCTTATCAAACATTCAATCACCATCAAAAATTGATAACTTCCAAATGACCGCCTCCAGCTGATCTTGATCATTTGCACTCCAGGAGAGCATATCCAGTTGTCTACTGAATATAGCATGCATGCATGCAGGACAATGAATAAGGAAGACTGAAGAAGAGTTAATGCTTTTGAGTTGTGATGTTGATGAGAATACTGAAAGTACTATAAACTGCCAGAACAAATCTGTCCTGGAAGAAGGGCAGCTGGAATGCTCCTTGGAAACAGGGATGGCCAGACTTCGTCTCACCTACATTGGCCCTCAATGAGATGGATTGACACAGTGGCTTCAATGATGGGCTCAGATATAACAAGGATTGTGAGGTTGGCACAGGACCAGGCAGTATTTCGTATTGTTGTACATAGGGTCACTATTTGTTAGAGCTGACTAGATGGCACATAACAACAACAACACATGCAGTTTATAAAACCACAATACAATAAATGAATTTTCTTTATCTTTCAATAATTAACAAAATTTCTACTTTGCAAATTTCTTTCACGTGATAATGGAAAATTAATTTTTCAATCAGTTGAAGGAGCAACTACATTTTCCCCAAGACTACCTTCTAAATTCTGGGGGAAACAGTTGAAGGGCAATCTATTTATATATTCACTCTATTTTTGCTGAGATGTCCCTGTTCCCTCTTTGTATTTTGCTCAGGGTGCACAAATATCAGTGCTATCTCTCCTTCCTCAATTTCATTCAGTTCAACCCACTTGTAACCTTGTAGTGGACATTCTAAGACTTGTGGAAAATATTTTCTAGACCCCTAACCATTCAGATCTGTGAGAAACTCAGGAGGCCTTTTTGATCAGTCTATGTAGTTATACTTAGAGAACATTCTTCCTCTCCTTCCCCTGCTTATTATGAAATGATAACACAATCTCACTAAGTCTCCAGATTCTAGGGTTAAATGAGAGATGTCCTTCTCTTCCCCTTCTGGAGCCCAAATAATTTTTCTCTAGTCTAGGATGGCAAGTCAGTTGTGGAAAAATAATATTTTATCTTTTTTATTATGAATTTTTTCAGATCTTTTCCTTCTTCCAGGAGCAGTGTTCAAAATATGGGTCAGGGTTGGGGATGGTAATTGGGGAGTGAAACCAAATGTATACAAAATGTTGAATGTAAAACAAATTCTGCTAGGTAAATTTGCACCTAAAGCACAATAAATAATAATAAAATAAAATTGTTGGTCTATTTTCTATTGATCAATTCTATTCTTGTGGTTGTAGCATGGAATACCCTGCTTCCTGCACTAGAGAAGAGCAACTGATTCCAGAAGAAGGGTTGAAAAATCATTTACATCTCAAAACATTATCCTAGTTCAACTTGTCTTCATAGATTTCATGCACACATAAAATACGTGCAATAGATCGCAAACTCATCTCCCACCTGAACCTACTCTACCACCAGACTGTCTATTTAGTAATCCTCGGCAAAAAAAAAAAAAAAAGACTAAGTTTTCTAAAAATCTTCTACATATCTCAATGTCCATATACTGCTGTTGTTGTTGTTGTTGTTATGTGCCTTCGGTCGGCCCCAACTCATAGTGACCCCTCCTTGGGTTTCCAAGGCAGTATCACTATTGAAGTAGATTGCCCCATCTTCCTTCTGAGGAGTGGCTGGTGGGTTTGAACTGCCAGTCTTCTGGTTAGCAGTCGTGCCTTAGGCACTGAGCTACCTAGCATTGTCTAATTAATTCAAATAGTCTACTAATTCTTTAATCAATTTCTTTTTCTGTCCTGCTTTTCGGACAAAATATTCATTTACACCTTACTCATTTTCTACCTTTACTATTACAGTAAAGATCCAAGCAGATCTATTTTCCTCTAAATTTGCATGCCTCACATCTATTCATCATTGATAGCACTACGAAAATATTTTCTCTAAAATGGTACACTGAAAAACTCCTTAAATGTTTATGCTTTGCCTGAAACTTCACTCCCCTTAAAATCCATGTAAGTAAATTCTACCTGTTCTATAAAAATAATAAAGCCTTGTGACTCTGGGAAGTTTTCCCTGCATTAACAACATGATGTCCATACACTCATATTGTTATGTGATATTTTGGTTATTTGTAGTTTTCTCTGTCAACACTACAATGTGACCTAGGTGAGGCATGGACCATATTAAAAATAGCTATATTTGTGTTCCAAGTCTCTAACACAGTGCTGAGAATATAGCATATTAGATTCATTGAACTGAAGTGATACCCAAACTTCCCAATCAAAATAATTTCCCTGATGATTCCAATTCCAGTTCCTCTTGCTCCATTGCCAAATTCATATTTTTCACAAAGCTTTGATCTTGTGTATGTGAGTGCTTCAGTGCTCTTACCTTACTGAACAATGTTTATGACTCATCCTTTTATTCTTCTGGCTATATGCATATAAAATTAATCAAATGTGTGTGTGTGGATATATATATATATATATATATATATATGTATACATATATTTATATGTATTTATATGTATATAAAGAGAGGTGATCCCACAGAATGTGGAAATTATCAAACAATGTCATTAATATCACACGCAAGTGAAATCTTGCTGAAGATAATTCAAAAACAATTGCAGCAGTATACTGACAGAGAACTTCCAGAAATGTAAGCTGCATTCAGAAGAGGATGTGAAATGAGGAATATCATTGCTGATATCAGATGGATCTTGGCTCAGAACAAAGAATACCAGAAAGATGTTGACTTGTGTTTTATATTGACTAAGCAAAAGCATTTGATTGTTGGATCATAACAAATTATGGATAACATTGAGAAGAATGGGAATTCCAGAACACTTAATTGTGTTTGTCAGAAAACTGTACATTGACCAAGAGGCTGTCATTCAAACAGAACAAGGGGATTGTTCATGGTTAAAAATCAGGAAGGCAGTATGTCAGGGTTATATCCTAACGCCATACTTATTCAAACTGTATGCTGAGCAAATAATCCAAGAAGCTGGACTATATGAAGAAGAACATGGATCAGGATTGGATGAAGACTCATTAACAACCTGTGATATGCAGACAACTCAACTTTGCTTGCTGAAAGTGAGGATGACTTGAAGTACTTACTGGTGAAGATTAAAGTTTACAGTCTGCAATATGGATTACATCTCAACATAAAGAAAATGAAATTCTCACAACTAGACCAATAACCAGCATCACAATAAATGGAGAAAAGATTGAAGTTGTAAAAGATTTCATATTACTTGGTTCCACAATCAACACCAATGGAAACAGTAGTGAAGACATCGGAAGATGGGTTGCATTGGGCAAATCTGCTGTAAAAGACCTCTTTCAAGTGGTGAAAAGCAAAGATGTCTCTTTGAAGATTAAGATGCACCTAACCCAAGCTATGATATTTTCAATCACTTCTTATGCATGTGAGAGCTCAACAATGAATAAGGAAGACCGAAGAAGAGTTGATGCTTTTGAGTTGTGCTGTTGGTGAAGAATACTGAAGGTACCATGGACTGCTAAAGAACTAACAAATCTGTCCTGGAAGAAGTGCAGCTGGAATGTTCCTTGGAAGTGAGATTGGCCAGACTTCGTCTCACCTACTTCGGTCATGTGGTCAGAAGGGAAGATTCTTTGGAGAAAGATATCATGCTTGGTAAAGTGGAGGGTCAATGAAAAAGAGGAAGGCCCTCAATGGATTGACACAGTGGCACCAATGATGAGCTCAAGTACAACAAAGATTGAGAGGCTGGCAAAGGACTGGGCAGTGTTTTGTTCTGTTGTACATAAAATCGCTGAGTCTAAATGCATGGAAAACAAAAAGCTTTTCAGGAAAAATAATTAAGTATCCATTATTATTTTGCTTACAAAGCATTTACATAGTCAAAATAATGTAAACATCAAATATTAATCAAGCAAAATTACTACAAAGAATAAAAATAAAAATGTGAGAAAACAAAGCAAAATAACCAAACTCACTGCTGTCAAGTCGGATTCGACTCATAGCAGAAAGAAACTGTCTAAAAGTAAAAAGGCAGAAAGGAGAATATCAAGATATTATTTGGAAATATAAAAGGATATACAGGGCCTATGGAAGAACACAGGAGTGTACTGGAACAATCTAAAGGAGATCTCGTGGTATAGTTGTCACGGCATTTGCCTGTTAACCAAAAGATTAGTGGTTCAAACTCACTATATGCTTTGTGGGAGGAAGATGAGGCAATCTACCTCCATAAAGATTTACAGCCTTGTAAGTCCAATGGAGGTTGCTATGAGTTGGAATCAACTCAATGGCAATGAGCCTGGGTTTTTTTGGTAGAGAGAACCTGTTGTTGTTATGTGCCGTCGAGTCGGCCCTGACTCACAGTGACCCATCCTTGGGTTTCCGAGGCAGTATCACTACGGAAGTAGACTGTCCACCTTCCTTCCAAGAAGTGGCTGGTGGGTTTGAACTGACAGCCTTCTGGTTAGCAGTCAAGTGCCTTAGGCACTGCCCTACCAGAGCTCCTAAAAGGAACGTAGGGAGTCTAATGGCTTTTCAACAAACTTTAAACAATCCTAGTCAATCCTATTTCACCCACCTTCACTTCTACATTTCTCAAGCTTTAGCCAACTCCTGATACTTTAAGTGATTCTTTAATTAAATCACATTTCTTCTCGGTAATACCATGGGTTAGGATTTAGCTTTCTTGATTCTATTTGATCTGTTACCACTTGCCTTGTTGATTTCCAGCACTGAAAATTTTTACTGCTAAATCTGTCATTGACTCCTCCCTTAATAGTTCTCTTTGTCCCAGTTGATTTATGCCTTTAAAAAAATGCATGTTTAAAACTGAATTTTTAGAGGAAATTTCAGACTGAGAAGACATAAATATTTATGTTTAAACTGTTTTTCCCCATGATTTTTCTAGTTACTTTCAAGAGTTCTATCACTTTTTTTCAGAAAACATTTTCATTCAAGTAATTAAGTTGTCTAGCATATGTAATAGCAAAAGTCAGAAATTCATTTTCATTTGAAGTTGTCCACTATCCAAGTTTTGGCATTTTTCATGCTATAGCTTATGATGAGTATGATAGCTACAGCTGGCTTTTTCTCTATTTCCTGACCTTATGCTTCTATTAATCTTACCACTTAGCTCACTGTAGGGACTGGGAAAAGGGAGGAAAAACAAATGAAGAGCATGAAATTTGTAACTTTACTGGTTTATTGGTGCTTTGTGACCTGAGGTTGGTGCTTTCTAATCTGGTGTATGTTCAAAGATGAATCTCGCCTTTGTGCACTTCTTCTGTGGATTCTTTGGAAAATACTCTACCTCCCCCACAGCCACATATCCTGAGAACATCCAAATGTACCTCACCTGGCTTGACAATGACTCCCCACACTCCTGTTGCTTACAGCTCCCTCTTTGACCTCTTGCAATCAATCTATCCTGCAAAGATTCACTGTCTTGATGTCACAACACTGTCATGAAACCTTCTAACAAAAAGCTATCTCTCAAGCCCACTTTCAGTCCATAAATACTTTAACTCGACAAATATTTGGAGTGCAGAGACTTCCAAAGCAGCATTTTTCTTCACTATCTCAGCAGTACAACTACCTAGCCAAGGCTTTTTGTTAAGGTCGGGCAATCTACTTTCATAGTGATACTGCCTCAGAAACCCAAGGAGGGGTGTCGCTACAAGTCAGGTCCGACTTGACAGCACATAACAACAACAACAGGCATAGATCTGGCCTCATCCTCTGTGACAACAGATACAGGAGACCCAAGTCAAACTCTCCAAGGGGTTCCAATGAGCCTCTCATATTTAGTATGATGTGAGGGAAAGATCATTTTTGCTCTTGTCCTATGGATATTGGGAATACTCCAGGAATTCGGCAAATTTCTCCAAAGAAAATATTTCTTAGTCTCTTCAATATCAACACTTCATTCTCTGAAGTGAATATTAAGCTAAACATTAGAAACATTAGAAAACCTGTCCAGTCATCTCCTGAGCAAGTAATAAGTAAGAAATTGGTCAACAATCTCACTTTGGAATGGTTTGCCTCTAATTTTTATATCTTTGCCTCTGAGGACCTCAGTCAAACCCGAGATACCCATTGCTGTCTGTCTTATAATGACTCCATAGGCAAAATAGAAACTGTGCTATAGGTTTCCCAATGCTGTAATCTTTATGAAATCAGACTGCTACATCTTTCTCCTATGGAGCATCTTGTGAGTTTAAACAGCCAGGCTTTTCAGTTAGCAGCCAAGTGCTTAACCATTGTGCCAACAGGGTACTTTTGAACTTGAAATAGAGTTAACATTTTTATATCCTCTTACATATTTCTGGGAGCTCTAGTAGCATAGTGGCTAAGACACTTGACTGCTAACCAGAAGGCTGGTGGTTCAAACCCACCAGCCACTCCTCGGAAAGAAGATGGGGCAATCTACTTCTGTAGTGATACTGCCTTGGAAACCCAAGGAGGGGTCGCTATGAGTCGGGTCCGACTCGACAGCACATAACAACAACAACAACAACAACATATTTCTACCCACCTTTAGCAAAGCATTTGACTTTCATAAAGTGAAAAAATTGATCCTAATGATCTATAGGACACTTCCAATCTATTAAAAAACAGAAAAAGAAGAAGAAGAAGAAAAAAATGTATTATAAGGAGCTCTGGAGGTGTAGTGCCTAAGGCATTTGACAGCTAACCAGAAGACTGGCTGTTCAAACTTACCAGCTGCTCCAACAGAAGGAAGACTGGACAATCTACTTCCATAAAGATTTACCACCTCGGAAACCCAAAGGAGCAAGAATTGAGTCAACGGCAGTGAGTTTGGTTTTTGGCTTTTATGAAATGTTTACATTTGCCTACATGGTAAGAAAAAAGTATCAACACAAGAATGCTCCAATGTTGTAAAGTATAAGAAACATCTTATTTAGAAACATGATGTATTTATTGTCTTTATTTAAATCTTTGATACTCATTTAATAAAATGGAGTACTGGCCAAGATTTGGAAGAACTAGGATAATCACTTTAATCTTTTATTGATTCTAGAATACTCTTTTCATTCACTCCTGATGGGATTGTAAATTGATATAATCCCTCAACACAGGTAGGAGGCAACAGAGAAAAGAACTGGGGAAATGTAGCCCCAGAAGGAGCATCTCTCTTGCAATATAAAACAGTGGATCTGAGCAAGTAGGCCTAGCTTCTCTTCAAGTGAGTGGTAAGTATATGCATGTCCATTTTATGAATACACTTTAAAGTACCACCCATTTCTCAGTTTGTCATACTGTAGCATGATGCTGTGATGCTAGAAGCTATGTAATTCATATACCAGCAGGGCCACTCATGATCGACAAGTTTCAGTAACGCTTCCAGATTAAGAAAGTTTAGGAAGAAAGACCTGGATCTACTTCTGAAAATTAGCCAGTGAAAATCTTATGAATCACAACTGTACATTTTTCAATTAGCTTGCTTTGGGCACATAATTAAGGGAGAGCAAGTGCTGGAGGAAGGCATCATGTTTGGTAATATAGAGGGCCAGAGAGTGTAATAGAGACCCTTGGTGAGATGAATTGGCACAATAGCCACGATGATGTATTTGAACATGCCAGCAATCGTGAGGATAAAGTAAGACTGGGCAACATTTTGTTCTGTTGCATATAACGTCATCGAGTCAGAGTCTACTTCACAACAGCTATCCATTATCTTTCTCTCTTTCTAGCTCTCTCTCCATCTATATTATATTTAATTTCACAAAAGACAAAAACAAAGTTTGATGTATTTGCAAAAAATTCTCAAAAATTTTTCCTTTCTTAGCACAGAAAGAAATGCTTCTCAGAGTGCATTATATTATTAATTCTGATACACTGCAGAAACAGTCTTTCAAGATTGAATATTTTTTAATGTGAGATCTTTTAAAAATTCTGTTTCCACATTAACAAAATGGGCATAATAATACCTACAGGGGCAGTTATTTTAAGTGCTAGTGTCACAACATGGATGACAGACATAACACTGTTCCTGGCACAGGATAGATTCTCAGTAAGAGTGAGTGAGCTAGCCTTTTCTTAATGTAGCTGTAAAAAAGCTGGTGAGGTATTTCTGATTTTAACATTTGGCCAGAAATGAAGGAATGATCATAAAATTTCTTTCGTATTCTTAAAGATGATAATTAACATGCTCCCATGAATTTTTAGTACTGCATTCATGGTTTGCTACTGGCATATTTAAAAGCAAAAGCCCCAACACTAAGAATTATTGCAAAAAAAGATGCCACAGTTACAGTACCCATTGTTCAAAGGAATTCAAGGAGAAAATATGCTAAGTACATGAGAAAGATTGTCCCACCTCTCCCTAAAGAAATGATTTGAAAGAAACTAAGAAAGACTTAAAATTGCTCCCCCATAAACAATGGCAGGAGTGTGCAGTCTATCCAGGGCTAAAATAATCCCACAAGCAGTGCAGTGAATTTTCATTGATATATAAGTGGTTGGCTATTATTTGCAACAATGAAGAGGACTAATTTAACACAAGAATGTAGCAGGAGAGGCAATGCTGCCTTAATAATAGGTTCGTTCTCTGCAGGAATTCATATGAGTGAGTAGGGGAAGTAAGGACTGTGGCGGATGGGGAAGGGAAGGCAGAACTGGATGACTGCCAGCTGCATGGTATCTTTGCTTAGAAGTCTACTACATGCATGTGCCAAGGAGCTGTTTCAGTGTCTACTGTGTGAGTCAAGAAATGTGACTCCAACTTGACACATTACAAAAGGTAAAGACTGAGCAAAGCTGACAGACCTCAGGGATCTCCGTTACTGGCTGTTACCTACAGAGTGTTTTTGGCAGAAAATGAAAGCGGCCCCTGGCACATACAGCTGCAGGTGCAAAACCTCAATTTGGGTGTGGAGCAGCAGGGGAAGGAAAGGTGTGCCCTTCACTAGAATCCAATTTGTTAAAGGAAACTGTACATTCTATGAAACTATTTACCCTGATTTGTAAATTAGTGGTTGGTTGCCTTAGCAACATTTGTATCCCATGAGGATTATGCATAGTGTTAATTTCAATTCATGGGCACCTTCATGGGTAAGAAATGAAAACAGTAACTTGAGCATCCCATTTGGCATGCTTCTCATAGGAAATGAGATTTCCCTCTACCTATATATGAAAAAAAAAAAAAAAATCCTGGTAATAACCCCATGTTTTGTTACCTTCTATACACCCAGTGGTACACTGCCAGCTTCATATTTTATCCCATTTTATGGTTCCAGAAATTCATCCTGAAAGTTCAGCAATATTACTCTTATTTTATAGAAAAGAAGTAAGCCATATAGAGAAATCATCTAACGTGGCCAAGATTACTCAATGGTAATTAGAAGGTTTTAGTTCAGATCTGGCTGACTGCAAAAATCCATGTTCTTTCTCCATTTCTAACTTGCTTAAGAATAATACAAAAGTCTAAAGCTACAAAGTACCTCAGAGATTGCCTTAGTTTCTTTTGTTGTTGTTGTTATGCGGCGTCTAGTTGGACCTGAATCATAGCGACCCCTCCTTGGGTTTCCAAGGCAGTATCACTACGGAAGTAGATTGCCCAACCTTCCTTATGAGGAGTGGCTGGTGGGTTTGAACCGCCAGCCTTCTGGTTAGCAGTCAAGTACCTTAGGCACTGTGCTACGGGAGTTCCTAGTTTCTAATGCTGCTGTAATAGAAATGCCCCAAGTAGGTGGCTTTAACAAACAAAAAATTATTTTCTCACCGTTTAGGCTAGAAATCTGAATTCAGAGTGCCAGCTCTAGAGGAAGGATTTTTCTTTCTGTAGGTTCTGAGAAAGGTCTTTGTTTCTTGGCTCCTTGGTGATTTCATGTGGCATGGTATCTATCTTCTCCCATCTCTACTTGCTTAATATGCTCCTTTAAAATCTTGTAAGATGTTCATTCAAGATATTAATCCCTCCTCATTAACATAACAAAGACAACACATCCCCAAATGAGATTATAACCACAGGCATAAAGGTTAGATTTTCCAGCATGCATTTTAGGGGACACAATTCAATCCACAACAGTGATCATCCTGCACAATACTCTCAATTAAAGATAAGGAAATAGAGATGCAAGAAGGCCAAGAAATTGACATGAGGTCACGTAGTCAGTAATGGCAGAGCTGAGTTTGAGCACTCATTTATTCAATGCCACCGCTAACTCACCTAAACCATGTGGTCCTCAATGTTGGGTTGTACCTTATTCTGTATGTCTGTATGTCTTTCTCTATAGAAAATATGCAGTGGGTGATTGTTGAATAAAAGAAGGAATAAATGGAACTTTCACACTCATTCTTCATTCACTTACTAGACAAACCTGAGTATATAGGTACAACAGGACTAGGATTAGTGTCAGGCAAGCGAGGAACAGAGGGTGAAAAGATCAAAGAGACTATCACTCTCATGATCATGAGGCACCTCACGTGCCTAACCCTTCTGGCCCTGAGTTATAATTACTCTATTTGACATAGGTAAAGGTTTTGTTTGGATATTTTACCTAAAGTCACCAAGCAGCACCAAAACTTTGATCTAATTCAAGTTTATATTTATATCAATATTAGTTCCTTCAAAACTTAACAGTTACAATGTTTGATTTAAAAAAAAAAATAAAATAAAAAGTACTTTGAATTTATAAGTTAATAAGAATTTAACCAAAAAATATTTTTACAAGCAGACATGTCCCTAAGAAACCAGTGCTCTATAACCATGCTTCTTAAAATTTGATATGTATATGAAGATCATATCAAGTAGAAATTCTGGGAAGAGACTTGCTTATGTATTTATAATAAACTCCCAGATGACATCAACAGAATGCTCTGTGGATCACAGGTTCAGAAACAAGATTCTAAAAGGTGTTTTTACTGTGAGGAGCCATTGAGTTGATTCCAATTCATTGTGACCCTGTGTGACAAAGTAGAACTGCCTTATAAAGTTTTCTTGGTTGTAATCTCCAAGTTTTTCTCCTATGTAGCCTCTGAGTAGGTTCAAATTGCTAAACTGTCTGTTAGCAGCTGAGAGTTTAATCATTTGTGGCACAGGACTCCTTAAAAGATTTGTAAAGTGTAAAAAAACAGTTGCTGTAGAGTCAAATCCAATTCATAGTGACTCCATGAGTGTCAGAGTACAACTGTGCTCAATAAGGTTTTCATTGGCTAATATTTTTGGAAATAGATCACCAGATGTTTTTTCTAAGGCACCTCTAAGTTGACTTGAACCACCGATCTTTCAGTTGGCAGACGAGCACATTGATTGTTTGCACTACCCAGGGACTCCATCTAAAGTACAGGAGACACTTATGTCATTAAGAAATTCCTATTACACTTACTGGGGGCATAGTGCCAAGGTATGTGACTGCTAACCAGAAGGCTGACAGTTCAAACCCACCAGCCACTCCTTAGAAGGAAGGTTGGGCAATCTATGTTCATAGTGATACTGCCTCAGAAACCCAAGGAGGAGTCACTGAGTCAGATCTAACTCAACGGCAGTGAGTTTGAGAGTTTTATTTTATTTTGGTCTGATAGAGACTGGTGAAACTCCCAAGAGTATGGCCCCAAGTCACCCTTCTGGCCTGGAATTAAAATCACTCCAGTGGCTTAACTCTCAGCCAAACAAAGACAGGCCTAAGAGCTCACCAGAGAGAATCACTCCTTAGAAAAACTAACTGTGGGAGATCAGAAGGACAGCATTTGCACAGGGAGAAAGGCAGTGAGACAGGAATGTGTAGGTAAGAAGAGCACAAGGATAGAGGAACTACAGGGAGGAAGTAAGAGGGAGTTTTTTACATGCTGGAAATATGACCAGTGTCACAAAACAAAATGTTTATGAACTGTTGAATGTAAAACAAATCTGCTTTGCAAACTTTCACCCAAATCACAATAAAAATTTAAAGAAAATTCCAGATTTTGCCCTGGGCTATTTATTGTTTGTTGGGGAGCTCTGGTGGCATAGTGCCTAAGACATTTGAATAATAACCAGAAGGCTGGTGGTGCAAACCCACCAGCCACTCCTTGGAAGGAAGGTTGGGCAATCTACTTCTGTAGTGATACTGACTTGGAAACCCAAGGAGAGGTCACTATGAGTTGGGACTGACTTGAGGGCAGTGAGTTTATTGTTTGTTGACTCTTCATTTAAAGTGGAAAAAAAAAAAAAAAACAGAAAAGAAATTCCTATTACATTAAGTAAATTTTTCTGTTGGTTATTATTTTCCTCCATACTTCCCTCTACCAGTACCATGTTTAGCAAACTTCTCCAACATTTTCTTATTTCAACAATCCTACCTTTAATTGTTATATTCATTCATCTATCCATTCATGAAAACAAATATTTACTGAACTAATTATCTCCTGTCCACTCCTTCAAATAGTTCTTCTGTTGGTGATCATACCTAATTGTATGAAATCACTGTTCACAAACTTCTCATCAGAAAGATCTTGACTTCACTATGTATTTCAGTCTTTAAATATATTTAAATATATAAGGCATAAATATTGAAAAGATAAGTATAGGACAATCAGAAAGTTAATAACATAATAGTCATTGAAACTGGGCCTTAGAACTGGAAGAGAACTGAATCTTAAATCTAGAAACCAGATCTCTAGATCAACTCTCGTAGCATAGTGCCTAAGGCACTTGACTGCTAACCAGAAGGCTGGCAGTTCAAACCCACCAGCCACTCCTCAGAAGGAAGGTTGGGCAATCGACTTCCATAGTGAAACTGCCTCAGAAACCCAAAGAGGGGTCACTATGAGTCAAATCTGACTCGACAGCACATAACAACAAGAACAGATCAACTCTACCATGATCAAGCTAGACAAGTTCAGGAAAATGGTTTATAATTTTCCTTTCATTTTCTCATCTATGAAATGAAGTCACTGAATTAGGTAATTTGCAAGACCTTTTCCAGCTCTGATAATCTAAGTTTCTATCTACACTATCTGATATTTCACTATCTTATGAATAACACTTGGTCTCACCAATTGTAATATAGGCAAAACCAAAGTAGAAATAAAAACTAAGAGGATTCTATACAGCATTGATATAATTTTAACATTATACCGAAAACATTAAGGATAACTAATTTGCCATGCCCTTCTAAGCTTTGCACATGCATGGATGTTCACTTCATAAAGTCCTCCTATACACAGTTTCTTTCCATAGTGCAAGAACTAACATTTGTGTCTGTGTCTTCATCAATTACCTTACAGTTGGCAGAAACATAAGAGGCAGGTGGCAGATTCACTTTGTTTCTAGGTTTTTACAAGAAGGAGGAACTAGTCCTAAGGAAAATTAAACAATAAGGCTTTTCTATGGTGTTTACTATTCTCATTTTCTGTGCACTGCCTTTATTCTATGAACTGATACTACCTTCTCCAAATTGCCAGAATTTCAGTGCCACCAGATTGTCAACACTGCCACATTGTCATATAGCTATCCAAAATTCCCTGTTTCAAAATCCCATTGGGACCTGGCCTCCTCCATAGTAACCTCATGCTCTAAAATTATAGCTCATTCTCTCCATTTCCTATCCTTATCAAAATGTCTATTTCCTTAATGCCTTGAGCAAATTATGGAAAAGAAAGACATTTCTGGTTAATTCTAAAATAAAATAAGGAAGACTATGTTCCTTGCTATGTTTGTTCATTTGCCTTGACTTTTGCAACTGTTTTACCCTAGTGTTAGTTTCAAAGTAGTACAAATGGTTAAAACACTTGACTGCTATCCTAAAGGTTGAAAGTTCGAGTCTACCACCCAGAGGCACCTTGGAAGAAAGGCCTAGAGATCTATTTTGAAAACTATCAGCCATTGAAAACCATATCAAACACAGCTCTACTCTGACACATATGGGTTTCACATGAGTTGCAATGGACTTGAGTGAACATAAGTTTCATGCTTGCAGCACCTTGCTAGACAGTCAACTAAGTGGTAAGACCCAGAGTACCACTGGAAGAGGAGAAATGTGTCTGGGGCCAGACAACTGAGGAAGGAGGACTTTGAACTGAAATCAATGAAATACTGTTTGTTCAAAAACTCATTGGATTGGTCAAGAGTTAGTGATATGTCATCATATGAAATATATATCATGTGCTTGTGTGCTTACCATGTGCCAAACATCGGCTAAATACTGAAGATTTTAAATGAAATAAATAAATAAGGAATAGTGTTAACCTTTAAGGTGAAGAAATAATAAATATATCTATTGCAATATCCATTGAGATGTTTCAACAAATGGATGCAGTGCTGGAGGTACTTACTCATCTATGCCAACAAATTTAGAAGACAGCAACCTGGCCAACTGATTGGAAGAGAACCATATTTGCACCCTTTCCAAAGAAAGGTGATACCACAGAAAGTGGAAATTATCAAGCAATATCACTAATATCATACATAAGTAAAATCTTGCTGAAGATAATTCAAAAAATGGTTGCAGCAGTATATAGACAGGGAACTTCCAGAAATGTAAGCTGGATTCAGAAAAGGATGTGGAAGGAAGAATTTCACTGCTGATGTCAAATGGATCTTGGCTAAAGGAAAAGAATATCAGAAAGATGTTTACTTGTGTTTTATGGAGTATGCAAAAGTGTTTGACTGTATAGATCATAACAAATTATGGATAACATTGAGAAGAATGGGAATTCCAGAACACTTAATTGTATCCATGAGGAACCTGTACCTAGACCAGGACATTGTCATTCAAACAGAACAAGGGGGTACTGCATGGTTTAAAATCAAGAAAGGTGTGTGTCAGGGGTGTATCTATTCCCCATATACACAATCTGCATGCTGAGCAAATAATCCGAGAAGCTGGACTACATGAAAAAGAATGTGGCATCAGATTTGGAAGAAGATTTATTAACAAACTGAGATATGCAGATGACACAACCTTACTTGCTGAAGTGAAGATATTTTGAAGCACTTACTGATGAAGATCAAGGTTTATAGTCTGCAGTATGGATTACACCTCAACACAAAGAAAACAAAAATCCTCACAATTGGACCAATAAGGAACAATCATGATAAATGGAGAAAAGATTGAAGTTGTCAAATATTTCATAATATTTGTTTCCACAATCAATACCAATGGACACAGCAGTCAAGATATCAGACATCATGTTGCATTGGGCTGTGGTTGTTGTTGTTATGTGTCCTCGAGTCGGACCTGTCTCATAGCTACCCCTCCTTGGGTTTCCAAGGCAGTATCACTACGGAAGTAGATTGCCCCATCTTCCTTCCAAGGAGTTGCTGGTGGGTTTGAACCACCAGCCCTCTGATTAGCAGTCCAGTGCCTTAGGCACTATGCTACCAGAGCACTAGGCTAATCTTCCACAGCCTTTTTAAAGTGTTGAAGAGCAAAGATGTATGCTTGAAGACTAAGGTGCACCTCATCCAAGCGTGTTATTTTCAGTTGCCTCATATGCATATAAGAGTTGGACAATGAATAAGGAAGACCAAAAAAGGGTTGGTGCTTTTGAGTTGTAGCCTTGGAGAAAAATACTAAAAGTACCATGGACTGCCAGAAGAACTAACAAATCTGTCCTGGAGGAAGTGCAGCCAAAATGATCCTTGGAAGCAAAAACATCCAGACTTCATTTCACCCTTTGGTCACACTGTCAGACAGGATCATTCCCTGAAGAGGATTCCATACTTGGTAAAGTGGAAGGTCAGCAAAAAAGGGGAAAGCCCTCAATGAGATGGATTAACACAGTGGATGCAACATTGGGCTCAGGTATGGCAAGGATTGTGTGGCTGACGCAGGACTGAGCAGTGTTTCATGCTGTTATACATAGTGTTGCTTATGTCAAGTGCTGTCAGGATTTTAGGATGGGTTATTGATAACCTGTGATGTAAAAATGACACAACATTGCTTGCTGAAAGTGAAGAAAACTCGTAGCACTTACTGATGAAGACCAAAGAGTCTGGCCTTCAGTATGAATTACACCTCAAAGAACAAAAATCCTCACAACTAGACAGCATCACAATGAATAGGAAGAATATTCAATTTGTCAAGGATTTTGTTTTACTTGGAACCACAATCAATATTCATGGAAGCAGTAGTCAAGAAGTCAAGTGGACTACTGCATTTGTCATGTCTGCTGCAAAAACATAGGCACTTGACAACACCTCACAACAGCATCAATAATTACAATTATTTGTAATAAATATTTTGATGAGAGAGAAACTGGGTGAAAAGATGGGCTTACATACATATAGATCTGAGACTGAACACTGCCTCTGACACTTAGAGCTGTGTGGGTTCCTGCAAGACACATATCCTCCCTGAGTTTCAATTTCTTTGTCTTAAAAATAGATTGGAAGAAATATATACTTATATGCATACAACACATACTCTGCAGGATTGTTTAGAATAAAATACATATAAAGCTCAAAACCTGGTGCCAGTGTGTCTGGCATAGAAGACATTTTTTATACAGCAACTATTATGATTATTTTACTACTATAATTAAGATAAAAGCTCTGGTAGCATAGTGGCTAAGACACTTGCCTGCTAACCAGACGGCTGGCAGTTCAAACCCACCAGCCACTCCTCGGAAGGAAGGTTGGGCAATCCTACTTCCGTAGTGATACTGCCTCGGAAACCCAAGGAGGGGTCGCTATGAGTCGGGTTTGACTCGACGGCACATAACAACAACAACAACAATTAAGATAAACTCAGGTCACCTGATACATAACATGACTCAAATTTGTGAATTCAGGGATATTTCTGGAACTTAGCTTTGGCTCAAAAGGAAAAAACCTAAATTTGGTAAATGAAGGGGACAAAAGGGTAAGGGTTATAGTGGCTGCCAGGCAAAGATTGCTACATGTACAAAAACAAAGAAATGAGAAAACATACTAGCTGGGAGAGAACTAGTAGGATTAGGAAACTAACTGATTAGGTTGGCAATAAAATAAAAGGACAATGAAACAATAAAAGGATTTTATACCTACATGGTATAGGTTTCAATTTGCCTAGGATAGTCCCAGATTATGCTAGATCATGCTATTTCTATCCTATTGAGGCCACCACAGGAAAGCCAAGGATTAAATTTTCCATGAATCATCTACACATATCACAAGGAAAAATTATGTTTTTTCCAAAATAATCATTTATAGTGTATGCTGTCACTCTTAAGAGTATGCAGCTAAAATGATACATCATATGGTCCCTCTATTAATTCTATGTTTAGAAATTCTGTTCTAACCTGAAAGCTTTGAAGAGGCCGTGAAAAAATTTAATCTGGTGAATAATATAATCAATTCTGGTGTTAAAGAGGACATTATGATACCTATATAAGGCAATGGTGGAGGAGAGATTAGAGAGGGCAACATGGAAGCAGGTAAAATCTGAAAGCAAAGGAAGTATAACCTGTATTTTTAATTCTGTTGGTCTGGATTACAGTTACAGCTAACTTTTAGTTTGTTGTTGCTGTGGTGCCAGGCTTACCTTAGTCCTCAAGGAGATATCTTTGCTCTTAGGCACTTTAAAGAGATCTTTTGCAGCATATTTGTTCAATGCTATACCTCATCCGATGTCTTGACTGCTGCTTCCATTGGTGTTGATTATAAAACCAAGTAATATGAAGTCTTTGACAACTTCAATCTTTTTTCCATTTGTCATGATGCTGCTTATTGGTCCTATTGTGAGGATTTTTGTTTTCTTTATATTGAGGTGTAATCTATACTGCAGACTGCAGTCTTCAATCTTCATCAGCAAGTGTTTCAAGGCATCTTCACTTTCCACGAGCAAAGTTGTGTCATCTGCACAACACAGATTGTCAATAAGTCTTCTTCCAATCCTGATAGCACATTCTTCTTCATATGATCCAGCTTCTCATATTATTTGTTCAGCATACTGATTGAATAAATATGGTGAGAGGATACAACCTTGACACACTCCCTTCTTGATTTTAAACCGTGCGGTGTCCTGTTGTTAGGTTTGAAAGACAGGCTCCTGGTCTATGTACAAGTTCTCATGAGCACAATTAAGTGTTCTGGAGTTCCCATTGTTCTTAATGTTATCCACAATTTGTTATGACCCACACAATCAAATGCTTTTGCATAGTTAATAAAAAACAAGTAAACATCTTTCTGGTATGAACTGCTTTGAGCAAGATCCATCTGACATCAGCAGTGATATCCCTTATTCCATGTCCTCTTCTGAATTCATCTTGCATTTCTGGAAGTTCTTTGTCAATATATCACTGCATCCATTTTTGAATTATCTTCAGTAAGATTTTACTTATATGTGACATTAACAATATTGTTCGATAATTTCCACATTCTGTGGGATCACCTTTCTTTGGAATGGGTACAAATATGGATCTGTTCCAGTTAGTTAGCCAGGTAATTGTCTTCCAACTCTCCTGGCATAGCCAAGTGAGTACCTCTAGGACAGCATCCATTTGTTGAAACATCTCAAAGGGTATACCACCAGTTCCTGGAGCCTTGTTTTTCCGCAGTTCCCTCAGTGCAGCTTCAACTTCTTCCTTCAATACCATTGGTTCTTGATCATATGCCACCTCCTGAAATGGATGAGCATCAACCAATTATTTTTGGTAAGGTGACTCTGTGTATTCCTTCTATCTTCTTTTGACGTTGTCTGCATCATTTAATACATTGTCCATAGAATTTTTCAATATTGCAACTCAAGGATTACATTTCCTCTTCAGTTCTTTCAGCTTGAGAAATGCTGAGTGTATTCTTCCCTTTTGGCTTTGCAACTCCATGTCTTTGCACAATTCATTATATTAATTGACTTTGTCTTCTGGAGCTGCTCTTTGAAATTATTCTGGCAATACATGGTATATTAAATATTCTTCACCAACACCATAATTCAAATGCATCAATTCATCTACGGTCTTCCTTACTCATTGTCCAGCTCTCATATGCATATGAGCCTATTGAAAAAGCAATGGGTAAGGTAAGGCACAAAGTCTTCAAAGGTGACATCTTTGCTTTGCTCTTTGACACTTAAAAGAGGTTTTTGAAGCAGACATGATAAATGCAATAGTTCACTTGATTTCTTGACTGCTTCTTTCATGGATGTTAAATATGGTTCCAAGTAGAATGAAATCTTTGACAAATTCAATATTTTCCTATTCATCGTGATGCTGCTTATTAGTCCAGTTGTGAAGATTTTTGTTCTTTGAGGTGTAATCCATACTGAAGGATGCAGTCTTCATCACTAAGTGCTACAAGTCTTCTTCACCTTCAGCAAGAAAGGTTGTGTCATTTTTATATCACAGGTAATCAACCACTCTTCTTCTAATACTGCTGCTATGTTCTTCATATAATCAAGCTTCTCAGATTATTTGCTCAGCATACCGATTGAGTAAGTATGCTGAAAGGATGCAACTGTGAAACCCCTATCCTGATGTTAACCATGCAGTATTTGCTTATTCTGTTCAAAGGACTGCCTCTTGATCTATGTACAGTTTCCTCATGAGCACAATTAAGTTCTGGAATTCCCATTCTTCCCAATATTATCCATAATTTGTTATGATCCAGTCAGTCAAATGCCTTCGCATAGTCAATAAAACATAGGTAAACATTTTTCTAGTATATTTTGCTTTCAGCCAAAATTTCTCTGACATTGAAAATGATACTCCTCATTCCACATTCTTTTCTGAATCTAGCTTGAATTTCTGGTAGTTTTCTGTTTATGTACAGTTTGCAACAATTTTTTAATTACTTTCAGCAAAATTTTTCTTGTATGTGTTAATGTTCAGTAATTTCCATATTCTTTTGGATCACCTTTCTTTGTAATGAGCACAAATATGGAACCCTTACAGAGAGTTGGCCTGGTAGCTCTCTTTCAAATTTATTGGCATAAACCAGTGAGAACTTCCAGTATTGCATCCATTTGTTGAATCATATCAATGGGTATCCAATCAATTTCTAGAGCCTTGCTTTTTACCCAATTCCTTCAGTGGAGCTTAGACTTCTTTCATTATCATCAGTTCTGGGTTATATCCAAAAAAAAACACCAAACCCACTGCTGGTGAGTCAGATCTGACTCATAGAGACCTGTCCTTGGCTTTCCAAGAGAGTATCATTACAGAAGTTGATTGCCCAACCTTCCTTCTGAGGAGTGGCTGGTGAGTTTGTACTGCCTACCTTCTAAAATGGTTGAATGTTGACTAGTTCCTTTTGGTACAATGACTTTGTGTATATTTTCCATCTTCTTTTGATGCTTCCAGCATTGTTCAATATTTTGCCTATGGAACCCTCTACTATTGTGACTAGAGGCTTGAATTTTTTCTCAGTTCCTTAAGCTTGAGAAATACCATGTGTAGTCTTTCCTTTTGATTTTCTAAATCCATGTCTTTGCATATTTTACATAATACTTTGTCTTGTCCAGCCACCCTTTGAAATCTTCTGTTCAGCTTTTTTACTTCATCATTTCTTCTATTCATGTTAGCTAATCTCCATTCAAGATCAAGTTTCAGAGTGTATTCAGATATCCATTTTACTACTTCCTTTTTTTTCTGTCTTTTTAATAACCTTTTGCTTTCTTTTTATATAATGACCTTGATGTCATCCCACAACACATCTGGTCTTTGGTCATTGGTGTTCAAAGCATTGAATCTATTCTTCAAATAGGCTCTAAATTAGGTGGGATATAATCAAAGTCTTATTTTGACTCTTGTGGACTTGTTTTAATTTTCTTCAGCTTCAACTTGAACTTGTATATCATCAATTGATGGTGTGTTCCACAGTCAGGTACTGACCTTGTTTTGATTGATAATATTAAGCTTCTCCATAGACTCTTTCACCAGATACAGTCAATTTGATATAGGTGTATTTCATCTGGCAAGGTCCATATGTATAATCACCATTTATGTTGTTAAAAAACAAAGGTATTTGCAATGAGTAAGTCATTAGTCTTGCAAATTCTATCACGTGATTTTTGTTGTCATTTCTATCACCAAGGCCATATTTTCTAGCTACCAATGCTTCTGCTTGACTTAATGAGAGCAGCAGTGAGGGAGAGCAGGAAAAAGGGGATTAAAAGCCTGGAACCCTGACAAAGGAGCAGTCAGCCACAGGGATCCAGGTGTGGAAAGGGAAATCAGGCATGCCTAAGTAGCAGTGAGGGAGAGCAGTAAAAAGGGCATTAAAAGCCAGGAACTCAGAAAGAGGACCAGTCAACCACAGGGATCCAGGTGAGAAGAAGGAACTCAGGCATGCCCAAAGCAGCAGGGCAGGAGAGTGGAAGAAAGGGGATAAAAAAGCCAGGAACTCAGACAGAGGAACAGTCAGCTGCAGGGATCCAAGTGGGGAGAGGAACTCAGGCACACCCAAAGCAGCAGTGCAGGAGATCAGGAAAAAGGGGATTAAAAGCCAGGAACTCAGACAGAGGAGCAGTCAGTTTCAGGGATCCAAGTGAAGAGAGGAATTCAGGCATGCCCAAAGCAGCAGGGCGGGAGAGCGGGACAAAGGGGATTAAAAGGCCTAGGAATCTGGACAGAGGAGGAGTCAGCCACAGGGACCCTGGTAAGGGTGGTACGAAAGGTTTACAACAGGGAGGCAAACTTGTCTGTCGGTTTGTCCTACCATGGTGATGTGTTGATGTGAGTTTTTAGGCTGAGCTACTGGTGTTTCTAACCCAGCGGGATGCACATGGTGCACAGGTATCATCCCAGTTTACAGACTGAGACAGACTAGGAAGAAGGAAGAGGCCGTCCACTTCTCAAATAATTGGCAAGGGAAAGCCCTATGAATAGCAAAGAAACACTGTTTGATACATTACCTCACAACTTTATGAATAGTCTGGTTAGGTTAGAAAGCTCTCAAAATAGGACTGGGAAAGAGCTGCATCATCGGAGGAAACCCAGCCTTACTCCGAAGGATAAGGTAAAGCTTTCAAGACCTCCATTCGCTGATGTGGCACCACTCAAATTGAAGAGAAACAATAGCAGACATCCATTAATCATCACAACATGGAATGTACAAAATATAAATCCAGGAAAATTGGAAGTTGTCAAAAATGAAATGGAAC
>NW_006921609.1:20245722-20252052 GCF_000298275.1 Orycteropus afer afer | reverse complement strand
ACGGAAGTAGATTGCCCCATCTTCCTTCCAAGGAGTGGCTGGTGGGTTTGAACCGCCAGCCTTCTGGTTAGCAGTAAAGTGTCTTAGCCACTATGCTACCAGAGCTTCTCATTCCCAGCACAGTACACCGTTATGATTGTCCAATTTAAAATGGCTAGTGCTAGTCCATTTCAGATCACAAATGCCTAGAATGTTGATCTTTATGCATTCCAATTTGTTTTTAGCAAACTCTAGTTTTCTAGAGTTATACTTCCTACATTCCATGTTACACTTATTAATGGATGTTTGCTGCTATTTATTCTCATTTTGAATTATATCACATCAGCAAATAAAGGTCCTAAAAGCTTAATCCATCCACGTCATGAAGGTCAATTCTGCTTTAAGGAGACAGCTCTTCCCCCGTCATATTTTGAGGCACTTCAGCCTAATGGCTCATCTTATGGCACTATATGAGGCAATATTTCACTGCTATTCATAAGGTTTTCAGCTTCTGTTTTTTCCAGAAGTGTGCAGCCATGGCCTCCTTCATAGTCTGTCTTAGTATTGTAGTACAACTGAAACCTGTCCACCACAGGGGACTCTGTGTTATTTGAAAAACTAGTGACATGGCTTCCAGCATCAGAGCAACACATAACCCACTGCAGATGGCAAACTGACAGACAAATGGTAGAATATTTAGCAACCATCTATGTATCATTTACTTTTTTGAGGCAAGCACTAGTTTAAGTGTTTATGTATTTAATTTTAATTTCACCATAACATCACAAGATAGGTAGTGCTATTGTCATCTCTGTTTTTATAGGAGGAAATTGAGACATAGGTTAAATTATCTCCTAAATATCATGGGAATGAGAATTCAAATCAACAGAATCCATCACCACAACTTGTGTTTGTAACCACTAATTGATGCTGAATTATGTAGGGTTGCCAAGAGTCAGAATGGACTCAACAGTAGTGGATTTTTGTTTTTGTTTTTAACTACTGATGATTTTTTTTTTAAATTAATGAGCATTATGATAAATGCAGAAAAGATTGAAGTTGTCAGGGATTTCATTTTACGTGGATCCACAATCAACACCTATAGAAGCAGGAATCAAGAAATTAGAAGTCGTATTGCACTGGGAAAATCTGCTGTAAAATACCTCTTTAAAGTCTTAAGATGCAAAGATGCCACTTGAAGACTAAGGTATGCCTAACCCAAGCAATGTTATTTTCAGTCACTTCATATGCATGTGGAAACTGGACAATGAATAAGGAAAACTAAAGAATTGATGCCCTTGAATTATGGTGTTGCTGAAGAATATTGAAAATACCTTGGACTTCCAGAAGAACAAGCAAATAAGTCCTGGAAGAAGTGCACCTTGAATGGTCCTTGGAAGCTAGAATAGCCAGACTTCATCTCACCTACTTTGATCATGTCAGAGGGACCATTCCCTGGAGAGGGATATGATGCTTGGTAAAGTAGAAAGAAAAGACCAAAATGCATGTCAGAAGAGACTCCAAAACTTGAGCTTATATGTGGAGTAGCTAAAGCAAATGGACTAAATGATGAAGTAAAAGAGCTGAGCGGAAGACAAAGTAAAGCATTATGATGAAAAGTGCAAATATCTGGAGTTGGAAAATGAAAAGGAAAGAACAAAATTGGCTTTTATCAAGCTGAAAAAACAATGAAATAATCAAACCTCAAGTATAAAATTAAATGATTCTGTGGGCAAAATGTTAACTAACTCAGGAAACATCCAAAGAAAATGTAATAAATAAACATTTACTGTTAAAAAAAAAAAATGATTGATGTCCAAACATTTTAGGAAGTAGTATATGATCAATGTTGTTGTTATGTGCCATTGATAACAAATGATACTGAAGGAAGAAGTCCACATTGCACTAATGGCATTAGTAAAAAAAGATGGCTCCAAGAACTGTTGGAATATCAAATGAAATGTTTCAACAAGCAGATGCAGAACTGAAAGTGCTCAGTTGTCTATGCTAAGAAATTTGGAAGATAGCTACCTGGCCAATTTGCTGGAAGAGATCCAAATTTGTGCCCATTCCAAATAAAGACTATCCAACAGAATGCAGAAATTATCTAGCAATATCATTAATACCACATGCAAGTTAAATTTTGCTGAAGATAATTAAGAAATGGTTGCAGGAGTACATAGAGAAACTGCAAGAAATTCAAGCTGAATGCAGAAGAGAATGTAGAATAAGGGCTATTATTGCGGAAGTCAGATAGATCTTGGCTGAAAGTAAATACCAGAAAGATTTTTACTGTGTTTATTGACTACACAAAGTCATTCAACTGAGTGGATAATAACAAATTATGGATAACATTGAGAAGAATGCGAATTCCAGAACACTTAGTTGTGCTCATGAAGAATCTGTACATAGACCAGGAGATGAGCATTTGAACAGAACAAGGGGATACTGCATGCTTTAAAATCAAGAAAGTGTGTGTCAGGATTGTACCTCTTCCCCATACACACAATCTGTATGCTGAGCAAATAATCTTAAAGCTGGACTATATGAAGAATGTGACATCAGGACTGGAGGAAGATTCATTAACAACCTGAGATTTGCAGATGACACAACCTTGCTAGCTGAAGGGAAGATAATTTGAAGCATTTACTGATGAAAATTAAGGACTACAGTCTGCAGTATGGATTACATTTCAACATAAAGAAAACAAAAGTCCTCACAACTGGACCAATAAAGAGCATCACAATAAGAGGAGAAAAGATTAAAGTTGTCAAAGATTTCATATTATTTGGGCCACAGTCAACACCAATGGAAGCAGCAGTCAAGAAATCAGATAACATATTGTACTGGGCAAATCTTCCACAAAAGACCTCTTTAAAGTTTTAAAAGCAAAGATATCACTTTGAGGATGAAGGAGTGTCTACCCACGCCTCGATATTTTTAATCATCTCATATGCATGTGAAAGTTAGACAGTGAATAAGGAAGACTACAGAAGAATTGATGCATTTGACATATGGTGTTGGCAAAGAATATTGAATACACCATGGATTACCAGGAGGACTGCTATTCATAAGGTTTTCAAAAGCCAATTCTTTGTGAAGTGGATGGCTGCTGCCCTCTTCCAAGTCTATGTTACTCTGGAAGCTCCACTGAAACCTGTCCACCATGGGTGACCCTGCTGGTATTTAAAATACTGGTGGCATAGCCTCCAGACTCACAACAGTACAAAAGCCACCACAGTACCCCAAAACTGACAGACAAGTGGTGGAAATTATAGAATGTGAAAACTGGAGAACGAGTAAGGAAGACTAAAAAAAAAGTTGATGCTTTTGAGTTGTGGTGTTGTTGAAGAATACTGAAAGTACCATTGACTGCCAGAAGAATGAACAAATCTGTCCTGGAGGAAGTGCAGCCAGAATGCTCCTTGGAAGCAAGGATGACTGGACTTCATTTCACCTACTTTGGTCATGTTGTCAGCAGGGACCATTTCCTGGAGAAGGATATTGTGCTTGGAGGGTCAGGGAAAAGGGGGAAGGCTCTCAATGAGATGGATTGACACAGTGGCTGCAACGATGGGTTCAGACATAGGAAGCATTGTGAGACTGGCACAGGACCAGACAGTGTTTCATTCTGTTGTGCATAGGGTCACTACATTTTGAAGTCAGCTCAAAGGCACCTACAAACACCAACAACACCAGAAAAATAAACAAATCTTTCTCAGAAGAACCACAGCCTGAATGCTTCCAAGGCTGGTGAAACTTAGTTAGTCTCACATACTTTGGACATATTATCAGGAGGTATGAATCCCTGAACAAGGACAACATGCCTGATAAAGTAGAAGGTCAGCACAAAAGAGGAAATTTCTCAGTGAAATGGATTGACTAACTGGCTACAAAATGGGCTCTAACATAACCATGATTGTGAGTATGGCACAGGACCAGGCAGTTCCTTCCACTGTACTAGTGTCATTATGCATCAGAATCAACTTCACAACACCTAGTAATAACAACAACATGGTCACTTAAATACATTGGGAAGAAACACTGCCCATGGCACTGGAAAGAGAACAAATGATTTGTGATGTTTAGGAAATAGACTAAGAAACTGATGCTCACATATTAGAAGTGAGTGAAAGGGAAAAATCACAGATAAGTTTTAAATCTCTTTCTTCAGTGAGTGAGTTTGTGAACAATGATTTCATACGATTAGCTATGGAAAGCCATCAGAAGAACTGTTTAAAGGGGTGGACAGGAGATTAGTTCAGTAAATATTTGTTGGAATGGATGGATGAATGAGTACAACAATTAAAGGTAGCATTACTAAAATAAGAAAATGATGGAGAAGTTAATTTAAAATTAAACTATCTTTACCAATTATTTGAAAGTTATCTGATAAATTTGAAGCAAAAATGATTTGGGTGTCTTTCATTAACTAGCAATGGGTAGAACAAATGAGAAGCATAGATATATGTTCATGTGAGTGTGGAAACATGCACATCTTTCTAAAAATGTCTGAAAACTGATTACAACGAACTTTTAGAACATCTGCATGATTATGTTTCATGTAATGATTTATTATTATAATTTTAATCAATTGAAAAGATTGGCTGTTAAAGTAGATTTTTAAATATCTTGCATGATGTTCTGTTAGAAAAATTATTCTAGTCTTCCATAAGCTTGATCCATTCTCGCTTTGGCTCAATTGTACAAGGTGTTTTAAATATTAAACTATTAAAGATTATTGAAGGCTAAAATTGTCATGAAATTGTCCTTATTTTAATTAGATTTTGCTTATATTCCAAAAGATAAATAGATTCTTGGTTTAGATGATACTTTTCCATGTCATTTCTAAAATATCTCCTGATTTTTATTTCCCTGGACATCTTTCCATGTTCTTGCTGACATACTCATATCGTCTATCTTTGTCCCAAAGGTGATGAGGAGATCTGACAGATAGAGACACATCAGCAGCCATGCCAACTGGCTGCCAACTTGGACATATGTACAGACCAGAGAGCATGCTAAAGTTCCTTTTGCAGAGAGCCAAGAGCCCACTGACATTCACCAATGACTGAAGAACATGTCAATATCACTACAGCGTAGTCAAGTTTGGAGTGAGCCATGTTAAAGGTTCTGGAAAGGAGAAGATGACCACCTGGGTAGGGCACCACTCTGCTATGAATATGTGCCTCATTTGGCATCCACTTTGCATGTCTGCTGCTGGGCTTCCATCTGTCGAATCTCAATGTAATGTCAAGAGATAAAAGTGGAGACTCTATGGCTTCAAAATGCATTTTTCTGCTGACTGCATGATGACTGTCTGGGGACATAAAATTTAGAAAGCAAACCTTGCTGACTGACCCTCCTTTATGATGTCTACATTTTAATTTTAACTGTGCACAATATCTATTTAATATAATCAAGGCACAGAGTCAGAAAGAGCTTTGTGAACTTAAAGATACCAAAGTGAAAGAACACAGCCCATTCTCTTATCATAGAATCTGGTCACATATGAATTTGAATTAAATTTTGAAATAATTTCCATTTTATCTGTTGAATATGTAATTGAAAAAATACAGTGTTGACTTAAATGCAATTTAGCTTTCAGTTTATTTTAAAATCATAATAAAATCATAGTATTTAACTTTTTTTAAGAAACAGAGATAGCACTTTGAAAATCATTTTCCCATTATAACTGAAATTCCAAAATTAATATATAATATACATATTTTTGGTCCTTTCTTAACTGCATTTAGTTGTATCTCCATTTAATCAACTAGTTAATTAAAAATACACCAATAATTCTAGTCAATTTAAGATTCTATTTTCTTTTCATTTTATATGTTTTAAAAATTCTTGATTTTCTTTTCAATATAATTATATACATTTACCCTTAGTTCATATATAGTTCAAAGTTGCTTAAATTGTCTCTTTTGTATATAACAGATGATAGTAAATTGAATCATAGTCTTGGAAAATTTGAAAAATTAAAGGCTTTTTGAAGAATAGCAGTGAATACCCCAGCGCATCATGACTAGATTGTTGTTGTTAGATGCCTATGAATCAGGATCTGACTCATAGTGACCCCATGTACAACAGAATGAAACACTACCTAGTCCTACACCATTCTCATAATCCCTGTTATGTTTGAGTCCATTGTTGCAGCCACCTTGTCGAGCCATTTTGTTGAGGGTCTTCCCATTTTTCACTGACCTTCTATTTTACCAAACATTATGTCCTTATCCAGGGACTAGTCCCTGTTGTTGTTGTTGTTAAGTGCCGTCGAGTCGTTTCCGACTCATAGCGACCCCATGCACAGCAGAACGAAACACTGCCCGATCCCGCACCAGC
>NW_006921609.1:20225578-20243772 GCF_000298275.1 Orycteropus afer afer | reverse complement strand
AGGATTGCCCAACCTTCCTTCCGAGGAGTGGCTGGTGGGTTTGAACCGCCAGCCGTCTGGTTAGCAGGCAAGTGTCTTAGCCACTATGCTACCAGAGCTTTTATCTTAATTATAATAGTAAAATAATCATAATAGTATTGGTTAATCTATTCTAGATAAATATAATGTCATATGTCTATTTTCAGAACTTGATTATCACAGAGTTGCAGGCTCTATAATGTTATGTTGATTTTCTGATTAAACTTAGTTAATCTGATTCCATTATTGTCTAGATAGATAAATAGATAGATAGATAGATAGATACATAGATAGATAGATAGATAGGTGATAGATTGAACTTTCTTGTTGCCAAAAAAAAAAAATGTATTTTAGATATAAGATAAAGTAACTTATCCTGGAGGAGGACATAATACTCAGTAAAATAGAGGGTCAGCAAAAAAGAAGAAGACCCTCAATGATGTGGATTGACACAGTTGCTACAATAATAGGCCAAAACATAGCAACAATTGTGAAGATGATGCAAGACAAGGTAGAGTTTTTCTCTGTTGTACATGGGGTCTTTATGAGTCAGAACTGACTCAAGGTACCTAATAACAACAATAATAACCTTAGGATGACCTCCAATGAATTACTTCCCTGTATAATTACCTCCCTGACTGTAGATGGAGCCTATGAATTTATCTAACCAACCAATAGAGGATATGGTAAAGGATGTGAAACTAGAAGCAAAGATATTACTCTCATGATTATTCAATTTTATTATTCAAAAATAAGATTTTGTTTTGTTTTTGTTGTTATGTGCCCTCAAGTCGGACCCAACTCATAGCGACCCCTCCTTGGGTTTCCGAAGCAGTATCACTACAGAAATAGATTTCCCCATCTTCCTTCCAAGGAGTGGCTGATGGGTTTGAACGACCAGCCTTCTGGTTAGTAGTCAAGTGCCTTAGACACTACGCTACCAGAGCTCTCAGACTCTGTCTTAGAAAACTAAAAGAAGAGGGATACTGTTGTTTGCCTTGAAGAAGCAAGCAGTCATACTCATCCCTGAACTGATATGGAAGTGTCATCTGGCAAGGAAGAGCAGACAGCATCTCAAAGCTGAGAAAATCTTGTGTCAACAACTCACAAAAAAATGAGACTTCTTCCTGGGTAGAGAGGGAGAAAATGTGTGTGTGTGTGTGTGTGTTGCGGGGGTGGGGGGGTAGGGGCTCAAAATTATGAAAAAGACCAGGCTTACTGCTCTGATTGTGACTGGTAGAACCTCCAAGAGGATGGTCTTTAGTCACCTTCAAGGCTGGAACAGGACTTACATCTGTGGCTCAATTTTCAGCCAAACAATCAACAGGCCTATAAGGTGAGAAATAACATGAGAGAGCTATGCACTTCTTACAATAATCAAAAATTGGAGATAAAAAGGGCAGCATTTGTGCAAGGATAAAGCTCAGAATATAGGAAAGAGGGATGAATGAAAATGGGAAACACAAAGAGCAACTGCAAAGAGTGGTGTTACATTGTGAGAATTGTAATCAATGTCATGAAAAAAAATGTGTATGAATTATTGAATAGAAAACCAATATTCTGTAGAAACTTTCACCCAAATCACAATAAAAATTAAAAAAAAAAAAATGAGGACCTCAGTCATGCAACCACAAGGAAAATAATTCTGCCAACAACCTGAATAAGCTTGGAACTTAGAAAAATTTTGAGAAAATAAATGCATATTTAAGCCACTAAATCATGGTAATTTGTTTCATAGCAATAGAAACTTCACACCAATTCTTTTGAATTAATATTTCAATAAATAACCTAGTGTTTAGCTCTTACAATAAAAAGAAATTTTAATAAAGGAATAAAAACTGTCATTTTAATTTAAGGTGTCATTTCTTCAAAGTAATAAACTTTCCTTGTGTGTTTTTCTTTGTCTTTTGTGGCTAGAAGAGAATGGAGACGAAATACATTCATATATCAATTTCTTTTTCTAATGCATTTCTTTTAATACATGATTTTCATAATAACAGGAATCATGAAAATATAATATTACATTAAAAAGTTATGGTGTCAGTTTCACTCATTATAATGCCATTTGATGCCCCCAAATAATCAGACTTTGAAGACTATTGAAAATTTTATAAACTATCAATATTTCTTTAGTTAACTTTTTCCCATCATATTTTTAGGAAAGAATGTATGAAAATGTGTTTGATATAATCTAAGTATAAAGACAATATCCATATCCAAAAGATGAAATTTTTAAATAGCATAGAGAATGAAATTTTACAGACTATGGAGTATTTTTATTTATTGGCAATTAGGCACCTTCTACATGAAGGTTTGGAGTCCCTGGGTGGTGCAACAGGTTAATGCCTTTAACTGCTAACTAAAAATTTGGAGGTTCAAGTCCACCCAGAAGACCCTCAGAAGAATGGCCTGGTGATCTACTTCCAAAAAAATCAGGCACTGAAAACTCCATGGAGGAAGGAGTTCCAGCAAGATGGCAGAATAGGCAGACTACAACTACACAGACCCTATGCATTAAATCAATGAGTAACCAATTTAAACTGATACAGAAAACAACCCTGGAACCCTGAGCTCTGAAGGGAAGAATAAAAAGGTGGATTAAATACCAGCTAGTAAAAGAACCTGAATGAAACAGTGAGTAAGGAGACAAACAGTGCTGTGGACTCTCAGGGGTCCTGAGGGCACAGTCATTTTGAATATTTCCCAATAGCAACCTAAGAATCAGCTCTGTTCACCAAGGCTGCAAGGGCAAGGACTGCATTGGTGCCTACTACCATAATGGAGAACAGCGAGGAAGGGACAGGCCAACCTATGGTCAGGCCAACCTGTGGGCCGCAGCTATTGCTAGGGTGCAGCCATTTTGGATGTTTGCAAGAAGTCTGTACAGCCATATTGAGTGTTTGCAGGTGGCATTCTTGCTTGGGTTGTGACCTGGGAGTAGGCTCCACCTATGAAAGACAGCATAGGCAACTTCACTGGAGAATGAAGACTGGAGAGGTGCAATATTCCTCTTGTTCTTCTTGTGTCCCAAGTACTCTTGGTGAACAGGGGTGTGGCCATCTCCTTACCTCCACCAACCTTCTTGACCTGTGTGAGTTCCATCCCAGTCTGTACCCTGGCAGAGTCTGGGTGCCATGACCCACTCCCCACAGTTTTGTTTTTGTTTATTTGCTTTTAAATTATTGTTTTTGTCTTCTTCCTGTCTTCCTCCCCACCCCCCACTTCCTATCCTATTTCTTGATATCCCCCTTTTTTTCTTGTCACTTTTCTTGGTTTCTTTCTCTTTTCTTTCTTTTGGTTCTTCCCATCCTTTGTTGTTCCTTTTGCAGTTTTCCCTATTCTTTTATTCTTGCTTTTTTCTCATTCCTCCCTCCCCATATATTGTGGCTTGCTTTTTTTCCCTCTTTTTGCACTATCTTTCTTTCATCCTTTTCTAATATATTTTTAGAAATTTTCTTATTTATTGTATTTCTTTTGTGTGTGTGATTGCTTCTATTTGTTTATGTTGTTTAAGTTTTTGTTCTCTTGTTTCAGTCTTGTTGGTGACTTTCTGATTTTTCTGTCTAATTGAATAGGAGACAGCAACTGTTTCCACACCATCCAACCATACCTGCACCTCCAGAACCCCCATCCACTGAATAAGGGCCACCACTTGCTTTGCACCAACTGACCAAAAATAGAATGTGGCCAAATCAGCTCAACTCACCTTCAACTGCCTTTTATGAACAGCTAACAGAGATCTGTGGACACACTCTCATTCTCTAACACACCCACCAGGATACAGGTCGTGAGTTCCTAAGTGCTAACAACTAGTGAACAGAGGAGCAAAATACCCTGCTCACACAGATATATCAAAACAAAATAAAGGGGGAATAAATCTTTCGCAAATCACACCAACATACAACCACAAATTATACAAAAATACAACACCACCACAATGTCCCAGAAAAAACAAACCATCACAGTATACATAAAAGTAAGATAAAGAACTATCAATGAAGGACCAGAAAACCCAGAAAATATCCCTGAGGAAGAAGCACAATTGAAACTCCCAGATAAGGAATTCAAAAGAATTTTATTTAAGTACCTAAAATGGAATGCGAGACTGATAAAGGAAAACACTGACAAGATCAGGGAAAACACTTATAAAATTAAGGAAAACACAGACAAAACTCTAGAACAATTTAGGAAAACAATACAAGAACAAATTGAAAAAAAAATAAACAAAAAATTAGAAATGATATAAAAACAACAAACAGAAATCCAGAAGATTGATAATAGGATTTCAGAAATAGATGTCACACTGAATGGACAAAGGAGTAGGATCAAATAGATGCAAGACAGAATTAATGAGCTTGAAGATAATAACCTCAATACTACTTTGTTAAGGGATCATTCAGACCAAATAACATTTAGAAAGCCTAAGATACCTGTGGGATACTATCAAGAGGAATAATCTACATTTAATCAGAATTCCAGAACAGAAAGAGAAAGATGAAACCACAGAGAAAACTGTCAGAGTAGTTGGAAGACAATTTCCCTAATATGATGAAAGATGAGAAATATATCCATTCAAGAAGTTCAATGTACCCTAAGCAGCATGGACACAAAAAGAAAAACACCAAGACATATCATAAAACTCACTAAAACCAGACAAAAAAAGAATTCTGAAAGCAGCACAGGAAAAAAGAAAAGTTACTTACAAAGAGCAACTAATGAGACTAAACTCTGATTTCTCAGCGGAAACCATGCAGGTTAGAAGACAATGGGATGGTCTACATAAAACCCTGAAAGAAAAAAATTTCTAATCAAGAATTATGTTGTTGTTGTTGCTGTTGTTTAGTTGGTGCCAAGTCATCTTTGACTCACTGTGATGCTATGTACAGCAGAATGAAACATTGCCTAGTCCTGTGCTAACTCCATGATCCCTGCTATGCCTGAGCCAATCATTGTAGTCACTATGTCAATCCATCTTGTTGAGGCCCTTCCTCTCTTTCATTGGCTCTACACTTTGCCCAGCATGATAACCTTCTCCAGGGAATGATCCCTTCTGACAATATGGACAAAGTAGGTGAGATGAAGTCAGGCCATTCTCACTGCCAAGGAGCATTCTAGCTGCACTTTCTCCAGGACAGATTTGTTAGTTCTTTTAATAGTCCATGGTGCTTTCAGCATTCTTCGGCAACACCACAACTCCAAAGAAAAGACTCTTTTTCGGTCTTCCTTTACTCATTGTCCAGCTCTCATATGCAAAGGAGGCAATTGAAAATACCATGGCTTGTGTCAGGTTCACCTTAGTCCTCAAGGAGACATCTTTGTTCAGCACTTTAAAGAGACCTTTTACAACGTATTTGCCCAATGCTACACCTTGTCCGATGTCTTGACTGCTCCTTCCATTGGTGTTGATTGTAGAACCAAGTAATATGAAGTCTTTGACAACTTCAATCTTTTCTCCATTTATTATGATACTGCTTATTGTTCTAGTTGTGAGGATTTTTGTTTTCTTTATATTAAGGTGCAATTCATACTGCAGACTATAGTCTTCAATATTCATCAGTAAGTCTTTCAAGTCATCCTCACTTTCAATGAGCAAAGTTGTGTTGTCAGCATTTTGCCGGTTGTTATTGAGTCTTCCTCCAACCCTGATGCCACATCCTTCTTCATACAGTCCAGCTTCTCAGATATTTGCTCAACATACAGGTTGAATAAGTATGGTGAAAGGATACAATACCTTCTTGATTATAAACCATGTAGAGTCCCCTTGTTCTGTTTGAACAACAGTCTCCTGTTCTATGTACAGGTTCCACATGAGTACAATTAAGTGTTCTGGAATTCCCATTATTCTAAATGTTATTCATAATTTATGATTCACCCAATTAAATGCTTTTGCATAGTCAATAAAACACAAGTAAATATCTTTCTGGTATTCTTTGCTTTGAGCCAAGATTCATCTGACATCAGCCATGATATCTTTCATTCCATGTCCTCTACTGAATCCAGCTTGCATTTCTGAAAGTTCTCTGTCAATATACTGCTGCAACCATTTTTGAATTATATTCAGTGAGATTTTACTTGCATGTTATATTAATGATGTTTGATAATTTCCACATTCTGTGGGATCACCTTTCTTTGGAATGGGTACCAATATGTATCTCTTCCAGTCAGTTGGCCAGGTAGCTGTCTTCCAAATATCCTGACATAGCTGAGTGAGTGTCTCCAGTGTAGCATCCATTTGTTGAAACATCTCAATGGGTATTCCATCAATTCCTGGAGCCTTGTTTTTCACCACTTCTTTCAGTACAGCTTTCACTTCTTCTTTCAATGCTATTGGTTCTTGATCATACGCCATATCCTGAAATGGATGAACATTGTTCAGTTCTTTTTGGTACAGTGAATGTGTACAGCAAAATTGTCAATCAAATATGAGGATGAAAATTGGAGATTTCCAGATAAGCAGAAATCAAGGGAATTTTTTAAAACCAGACTAAGTCTACAAAAGATGCTAAAGGGAGTCTTTCAGACAGAGAACCAAAAACAGCAAACAATAAGCAATGATTAACACACATGAAGATATAATGAGAAACCTAGCCAGTTTAAAAGTATCCAAAGTAAAGTAAGCTTACACAACTCTAAACAGGGAACAAGAGACATCAATTGGTAAATAAGGACAACTAAAAACCAAAAAGAGGGAATAAACAGTGTACTTACAGAACTTCCAAATGGTGATGAATTCAAGACAATTGTGAGATAGAAGAGAATGTTGTAACCTTGGGAAAAAATTATAAATTACAGGGTAACCTCAAAGAAAAATAAGAAACCTCAAAATATCAAAAAACATCAAAATAAAAAAGAAAATAAGCACAAATACTTAGAAAATGCTAAAGCAATACCAATGAAGGAGTTGATAACATGATTCACAAAATGAGCCCAGCAAAGAAAACTATACAGAACAAAGAAATTAGCAACATCACAAAAAAACACATAACAAAATGACATCAACAAATTCATACTGATTGATAATTTCACTGAATGTAAATGAGTTAAATACACCACTCAAGAGATGGAGACTTGCAGACTGGTTAAGAAAATATGACACACCAATATGCTGTCTAAAAGTGACTCACCTAAGACACAAATATAAAAATAGACTAAACATAAAAGGTTGGTTAAAAATACACCAAGCAAATGACAATCAAAAGAGAACAGGTGTGGCTATATTAATTTCTGATAAAATTGACTTTAAGACAAAAACCACCTTAACACACATGGAAGTACATTATATAATGATGAGAGGATCATTTGAACAAAAAGAAATGATTAATATCTATGCACCCAATGAAAGAGCCCAAAAATACATAAAGCAGACTTTAAGAGAATTGAAAAGACAAATGGATGATTCCACAGTGATAGTAGGAGACTTTAATATACCATAGTTAATAAAACATAGAAAAACTGGAAAGAAACTAAAAAAAAAATGCAGAACTGAAAAATACGATCAACCAACTTGACCTAATAGACAACTACAAAGCACATCACCCCAAAACAGCAAAATATAAATTCTTCCCAGCACACATGGAATTTTCTCCAGGACTGACCATAAGTTAGGCCACCAAGCAAGCCTCCATAATTTAAAAACATTGAAACACTGCAAAGCATCTATTCAGATTACAGTGCTGTGAAGTTAGAAATCAGCAATAGCAAGACCAACGGAAAAAGAGTAAATTCATGGAAACTGAATAACATCCTCCACAAAACAACTGGTTAATAGAGGAAATAAAAAAATGAAATTAAAAATTTCCTTGAATCAAATGACAATTCAAAAAAAAATGTTTGGTACACAGCAAAGGTAGTAATCAGAGGGCAATTTATAGCAATAGCTGCACATACCAAAAAAGAAAAAAGAGGCCAAGTAAACACCTTAACACAACATCTCCCAAAATTAGAAAAAAAAAGCAGCAAAAAAATAAAAGGCTTCAGTCACTAGAAGAAAAAAATAATAAAGACTTGAGCCAAAATAAATGAAACAGAAAATAGAAAGACAATAGAAAATCAACAAGCCTAGAAGTTGGTTCTTGAAAAAGATTAATAAAATTGACAAACCACTGCCAAACTTAGCAAAAGAAAAGAAGGAAAAGATGCAAATAACATGAATAAGAATCAAAAGGGGTGGTGTCACAACAGAACCAGCAGAAACAAAAGAATAATATAAGGTTACTATGAAGAACTATACTACAATAAACTTGAAAACTTAGAAGAAATGGACACATTTCTAGAAGCACACTACTTACCTAAGCTAACACAGACTGAAATAGAAAACTTGAACAGAACCATAAAATAAGTAGAAATTCAACAGGTCATAAAAAAATTGTCAACAAAAAAAGTTCTGCCCAAGATGGTTTCACTGCAGAGTTCTACAAATCATTCAGAGAAGAGCTGACACCTATCCTACTCAAACTATTCCAGAACATAGAAAAGGATAGAATCCCCCCAAATACATTTTATGAAGCAAACATAACCCTGATACCAAAACCAGGCAAAGACATCACTAAAAAGGAAAACCACAGACCAATATCCCTCATGAATACAGATGCAAAGATCTTCAACAAAATCCTAGCCAATAGACTCCAAAAACATATCAAAAAGTAATACACTGTGACCAAATGGGATTCACACCAGGTATGCAAGAATGGTTCAACATTAGAAAAACAATCAATGTAATTCATCACATAAGTAAAGTAAAGGAAAAGAATCACATGATCATATCAACAGATGCAGAAAAGGCATTTGATGAAATCCAAAATCCATTCCTGATAAAAACTCTCAGAAAAGTAAGAATAGAAGGGAAATTCTTCAACATAATAAAGGGAATATATGCAAAACCAACAGTCAATATTAATTTCAATGGAGGGAGACTGAAACCATTCCCCTTGAAAACAAGAACAGGACAAGGATGCCCTCTAACTCCACTTCTAATCAACATTGTATTGGAAGTCCTAGCCAGGACGATAAGGCAAGAAAGAGAATCAAAGGCATCCAAATTGGTAATAAATAAATAAAACTATCACTATTTGCAGATGATGTGATAGAAAACCCAAGACTCACACACACAAAAAAAAAAACTATTGGAACTTATTGAAAGATTTAGCAGAGTGGCAGGATACAAGACCAACATACAAAAATTAGTTGGATTCCTCTACACCAGCAAAGAGGTCTCTGAAAAGGAAATGAATACCATTTAGAAAACTACCAAAAAGACAAAATACTCGGAAATAAATCTTTCTAGGAACACAAAGACCTATGCAAAAAACAACAACAACAACAACAACAAAAAAAACCCTACAAAACACTACTGCAAGAAACTATAAGAGATCTACATAAATGGAAGAACATACCATGCTCACAGATAGGAAGACTGAACATTGGAAAATGTCAATACTACCCAAAGCAATCTATACATTCAATTCAATCCAAATCCAAAACCCAGCAAAGTTTTTTAAAGACATGGAAAAAACAATTTATATATGGAAATAAAAGAGACCTCAGATAAGCAAAGCACTACTGAAGAAGAAAAAAGTAGGACATCTCACACTCTCAGATCTCAAAACATACTCCACAGCTGTAGTTGTCAAAATAGCCTGGTATTGGTATAACAACAGACACATAGACCAGTGGAACAAATTTGAGAACCCAGAAATAAATCCATCAACCTATGGTCAGCTGATCTTTGATAAAAGGTTGAAATCCACTCAATGGAGAAGACATAGTCTCTTTCACAAACAGTGCTGGCATTTGCAGAAAAATGAAACAAGATGCATACCTCATATCATACACAAAAACTAACTCCAGATGGATCAAAGATTAAATGTGAAACCCAAAACTATAATGTTCATCGAAGAAAAAACAAGGGATAATTTAAGGGTTCTAATTCACAGCATAAATAGACTATCAAGCATAACCCAAGATCCACAAACAGCAGAAGATAAACTAGATGACTGGGACCTTTGAAACATTAAATTCTTATGTGCATCAAAACACTTCTCCAAAAGAGTAAAAAGAGGACACACGGAATGGGAAAAATATTTAGCAATGGCATATTGGACAAATGACTTATTTCTAAAATTTACAGAAAACTCCAACACCTCAACATCAAAAAGACAAGGAATACAATTGAAAAATGGGTGGAGGACATGAACAGACACTTCAACAAAGAAGATATTCAGGCAGCCAACAAACACATGAAGAAATGTTCACTATAATCAGCCATTAAAGCAAACTCACTGCAGTAGAACTGGATCTGACTCATAGCAACCCATTCTTGGGTTAAGAATGTGGTATCATTACAGAAGTAGAGTGCCCAATCTTCCTCTGAAGGAGTGGCTGGTGTGTTTGAACCACCAGTCTTCTGGTTAGCAGTCAAATGCCATAGGCTCTATGCCACCAGATCTCCCATCATTAGCCATTGTTGTTGTTGTTACGTGCTGTCGAGTTGACCCCGACTCATAGCGACCTGTCCTTGGGTTTCCAAGGTGGTATCATTACAGAAGTAGATTGCCCAACCTTCATTAGCCATTAAAGAGATGCAAATCAAAACAGCCATAAGGTACCATCTCACCCCAGCATTAATAGCAATGTTCAATAAGAGAGAAAATAACAAAGGCTGACAAGGGTGTGGAGAGATTAGGACTCTCATACACTGCTAGTGGGACTCTAAAATGATACAACTACTATGGAAGTCAGTATGGCAATTCCTTAAATAGTTGGAAACAGAAATACCATTTGATCCAGCAATCCCATTACAAGGTATATATCCTAAATAAATGAGGGGCAGTATACAAATATATGCACACCCATGTTCATTGCAGCACTATTTACATAGCAAAGAGCTGGTAACAACATGAGTGTTCATGAACCAAGGAATGGATAAACAGACTGTGGAACATATACACAGTAGAATGATTTGCAACCCTAAAGAATAATGTAGAATCTGCAAAACGCCACATAACATGGAAGAACTTGGAGGACATTATGCTGAGTGAAATAAGTCAATTACAAAAGCACAAATATTCTGTTAGTCCACTACTGTAAAAATTCAAGGAAAAGTTTATATATGGAAGGAAACTTTCTTTGTTGGTTACCAGGGTTGGAGGTGGGGAATTCCTAGATAGGTGGAAAGAAAATTTATATATAAATATATAATGTTGTTGTTGTTATGTGTCATGGAGTCTGACCCGACTCATAGCGACCCCTCCTTGGATTTCTGAGGCAGTACCACTACGGAAGTAGATTGCCCCATCTTCCTTCCGAGGAGTGGCTGGTGGGTTTGAACCTCTAGCCTTCTGGTTAGCAGTCAAGTGCCTTAGCCACTATGCTACCAGAGCTCCCAAATATATAATATAGGTATATATAATATATATATATTATATTATATATGCCAAAGATTATTAGTGGTTTCCAGGGGTAAGAGGGAGGGGGAAAGGGGAAGCTTTTCTTTGCAGGGCATTGAGTTTATGCTAATGGTGGTGGAATATTTTGGAAAAGGATAGCAACAATGGTGCTACAACAGGAAAAATGTCTCCAATGTACCTGAGCTGTAAATGGGGAAGTTATTGTGTTGGTGAATGTCTTCTTGTCTGTGTTATCACCACAATAAAAGTAAAAAAAAAAAAAAAAAAGGAAGAAAAACTCTATGGAGCATAATTCTACTATGATATACATGGGATCACCAAGAGTTCAAATAAACTAGCAACTGGCTAGGTAAATGTCAGGTGCTCTTATGAGCAGTTCACATATATTGCTTCATTTAATTTTTACTAAAAGTATATGCTGTTGTTGTTGTCAGGTGCCACTGAGTAGGCTTTGACTCGCAGCGACCCTACATACAACCAAACGAAACAGTGCCCCATCCTGCATGACCTTCATGATCCTTACAATACCTGAGCACATCATTGTAGTCACTGTGTCAATCCATCTTGTTGAGGATCTTCTCCTTTCTTGATGACCCTCTGTGGTACAGTGAATTACTTGGTTTGGTTTTTCTAGCCATAGTCTTTGTACTGTGTGGGACCATGCAAATAAGGTGTGTAGAAAGAACTCTGGTGTTGGAATTGTTTAGTTTTGTCACTCTGCTAGGCTTAAAATGAGCCCTCCTAGAGGCAGAGATATATCACTACCATCAAGAGAGATGAGCTACAGGTGAAGTGGATTGCGTCCTTGGACCGGAGATCCCTGTGCTGGACCTCCTGGCTGAGACACATATCAGCAGAGAGACACTCGGGTGAAGAGATGCTCCAGCAAAGAGACACCCCATAGGAGAGACATCCCGGTGGAGAGATGGTGGCAGTGAAACCAAGAGGCATGAGACAGAGTGGCAGACTTCTCTGGCCTAAAGATGCAGAGGCCAGGACGAGAGGCCAAGGGCCAGAGAGGTGTGTCTGAGGACACAGCGGAGGAGTTACTGTCCTGATCGAAGAGCTGTATCCTGAGCATGTTGCTGAACCTGAATTGTAACTTCCCTAATAAACCTGAATTGTTACTTCCTCAATAAACCCCATAATCGTGACTATTGCCTGTGAGTTCTGTGTAGCCATTGCAGTGAATTATCAAACCCAGCAGAGAAGTAGTGAGTACTGTGGGAGGGATGGTCGGTGTCAAAGTTGGTAAAAAGCCTGCAGGGGGCTGCTGATGGTGATTCTGTCTTCCTCTTGTGAAGTTAGAGGAGCTCAGAAGATGCCACCTCCATGTCCTACTTCAACCATATATGATTTAAATTCAGTAACACTTAAGAGTATTCTTTTAGGAACTAGTTGCTAGATACATTATTAGTTCAACACTTTAAAGAAGTTGTGGCTATGGCAGACACAGATTTTGAGGTATTTTACCTTATCACTTTTTCTTTCTGTCTTTTGCCCACAGCAAAAATTTTTCCTCATTACCAAATATGTATATGCATGTAGAATAATTAAAAGTTTATGTAAATATGCAAATATATGTTATACATTTTTTTCTAGCAACTGCACTTTTAATACCTTTCTGTTTTATTCTTAATCTGAATCTTTTTTCTTAATTATCTTTTTTATATCATTCCTATTTATCAAATATGTAACTTTATTTTCTAATGTATTTCTCTGCTTTTGCAACACTGTTATGTAATTGATAACATAATAATCTTAATGGTTGAGAATTTATGATTTCAAGGATTACTTACATTTAAGGAACATAGAATATACCTTTCAAATAGATAAATTTACATGTGATAAGATGAACTCATTTCAATTTTTATAGCTTTAGACATCTTGTTTATACTTAGATTGCATACTTGTTGTAAAGTAAGATGTTTCTATTTTGAGTATTTACTTTTTGTGACCTTTTATATTTAGCTGTGAAATTGTCATTTCAGTCTATTGGAACCAGCTGTAGTTAACAGAAACAATACACTAACATTAAATGCAAATGCTCAAATTTTACAAAACGAATGTGAAACTCATTGATGATGAGACATTGAACATAATTAATTTAGTACAGAGACTAAAACAAGGAATAATGGTGTAATCCTTCTGTCACTCATAACTGCACAATATATTTTGGCTTAGATTGTCCCATTATTAGCCATGAAAGCATTACAGAGTTTTTGCTACAGAATCCACACAGTGTGATGTAATCATCTCTTACATTCTCAGAAACAATAGCCACAGTCTCCCCATATTATATTTTGTCTTGGCAAAGAGCAATTCTTGTTTATATCTTGAAACTGAAACTATTTCCCTTCTTCCTCAGACATTCATAAACTACCTAAATATTAAAAAAAAAAAAAAGAAGAAGAAGAAAGAAAGAGAGCAAAAGTAGATGAAGAATACAGTAACAAATATTCAAATAATTTACTTTTGGTACTGAAAATTGACTGATAGATTTTTCCATTTACTTTTTTGCAGTGTCACTTAGATTCTGTAATTAAGTTTCTGATGTCACAAATGAACTTAGCAGTTTGAAAGCATTTTGCATATCATCAACAGCAAGGCAATTACTTTCTACCAAGAATATTGGGATGTTTTATCTTTTTTCTTTTTCTTTTTAATTAGAAAAAGTAAGGAATTTAAAGTTTAAGGCTGCTTTTTAAGAATTGATACTGCTGTGCTTATGAGACTCAAAGCTACAAGCACTCTATGTTAAATTATTTATTTTTTTGGCAAGAAAGTAGACCTTTTCAGAAAGTCTGAAGAAATATTTCTGAAGTCCACCAAAAAGTAATGTGTGACTTCCCTCTGCTGGCTTAGCAGAATAATTAAAAAAAAAAAAAAGAAAAAAAACTTGTAAGAATTCTTTAAGTTTCAAAACAGTAAATTCTATTAATTTGAAATACCTTGGGGACATCTTTTTTGGAAGTCATAAAACAACCACTAGAATCGCCTACTGGTAGCATAGTGGCTAAGTCACTTGCCTGCTAACCAGACGGCTGGCGGTCCAAACCCACCAGCCACTCCTCGGAAGGAAGGTTGGGCAATCCTACTTCCGTAGTGGTACTGCCTCGAAAACCCAAGGAGGGGTCGCTATGAGTCGGGGCCGACTCGACGGCACATAATAACAACAACAACAACAGAATCGCCAATATTATTTTATGTATGAGCTCAGGTAGCATGGTGCCTAAGGCACTTGACTGCTAACCAGAAGGCTGGCGGTTCAAACCCAGCAGCCACTCCTCAGAAGGAAGGTTTGGCAATCTACTTCCGTAGTGATACTGCCTCAGAAACCCAAGGAGAAGTTGCTCTAACTCAGGTCTGACTCCATGGCACATAACAATAATGTATCACCATTCATACACATATGCAGGTACTTACATTCAACACAATTAGACCCCAAAACATATTAACCCCTTGAGCCAAGGTCATATATGACTCACATACACACACCTAGACATCATGCCCAGATTCTTCCTTTCCCCACTGTTGGTCTGGGAATTATATAATCCTCTCTAGACCTTGCCAACATGGGCTGTTTTCCAGGTTGCATCTTGTGCCTGCTGTCCTTTGGACTTGACAGCTGAACATTCACCTGGAACCTCATGTGCATCCTGGCAAGGACTGCTATTGAGAAACTAGTTCAGCATTAAATAATATATTTTAAATCGCTTAATTATTGTTGCATCTTATTAAAATTAAAAATAACTGAATCTGATGAACCAAAAATAATAAATGCATATCTTATATTACTTTGAATATAATTTGCATATTCATCAACTAATTTTTAAATGGCAAGAACTAACTTTTTCATTGCCTCCTTTCTGCAGTGGGCACAAAATAAAGATGTCCCAAATTAGAAATATAAAACTTTGGGTTACCCATAAGAATTAACAACCCTGAATACAACAAAGTGTAATTATTCCAGAAGGTACTGCAAGTGAATTTATTATTTCTAGAACTGATTAAGTTGTGCTCATATAGAATACTAGTTTACATATCTGGGGACTGTGTCAGAGGGTCTAATATCGACAAATAAAATTCTCTAAGGAGTTATAAAGTTTGAATATTGAGACAGTTCAAATAATCATACCAAGAACTTTTCATCCTGTGAATATATTCCTGTTAACTCAGTTAACGTAACTAAACAATGAACCACTTAGAATTTTAAATGACCTGCCCATGATTAATATTACATTTTATGTCACCCCAGCCCTAAAGTAGTCTAAAAATTGCTTAATACAACATTTAAGAACTTATTGTCCAGGGACTAAATAGGTCTTCAGTCACAAAAACAAACAAACAAAAAAACTTACAGCTGTGGAATCAATCCTGATTCATAGCGACCCCTTCTTGCGTTTCCAAGGTGGTATCTCTAGGGAAGTAGATTGCCCAATCTTCCTTCCCAGGAGTGGCTGGTAGCTTTGAATCACCAGCCTTGTGGGCACATAGTACAGAATAAAACTCTGACTTTGCCCTAAGAGATAATCTACTACATCTAGTAGATGCTAGAAAAATGAATTAACTAAGCACAGAAATATCTTCACAAGTATTATATGAGCACCTTTGAGGAGCCTTAACCTAGTGTTGGAGAGTCAAAGCAACATTCAATGGGATATGATACCTCAGCTGATGTCTAAAGACCAAATAAGAATACACCAAACAATTTTAGTCACAGGGCAGGGATGAGGGTGAGAGGGTACACAGGAAAGGTAAAAATATTCCAAGCAGGAATAATAGAATATTCAAATGCTCAACAGCAAGAAAATGAGATAAATGAATATTTTGGATGTCCAGAACTCCAAATATACTCATTCACTGTAAAATCATATATATTATTTGTAACAAAACATACTGACTTAAGCATTACTTTCTTTTCTTTACATGATGTTAGTTAATGAGATTCTGACAATAAGATGTAATCTTTCTTATATAATTCCTCAGAATAATGTATGCATCAAATGGCCAATTTTACTTAGAGACATTTTCTGAAAATTAAAATTCTTAGCCCATAGTTACTTAAATAAACATTCCATTCCTATCTCTTTGCTATTGCTAACGTTTTTTTTTTAAGTGCTTTTAAATTATTTCCACTTTTAAATACTTCCAAATATCCCAGGTACTTGGTCTATATTACAGATTAATTGTCTAAAAATATTCAGATTTGTATAATGAGTAAAGAAAACATATTTCTTTTATAGTGTAAAGTATGAGAAAACTTCTAAATCGATGAAGCTGATATACGACTTCAGAAAAACTACTCTGAATCTCAGAGGTTACATAAGCAGAGTATTCAAGATAAACTAGTTACTATGGTAACCTCATTTTTTATTGATTAGTAGAGTAAATAGTCTTGCAAATCTGGAATAATCTCTTGACAAGTTAAGGTTAATTAGAGAAAAATTAAACTACAAATCTTTCTTTTTAAGAAATAAAAAAGAGAAAATTGGTGACCAATATTCTTCAGAAGAAAGTAAAAATTACTTACATGAGGATTTAATTGCCTAATTTAGAGTTCTGATTTAGAATTCACGATATTATAAATTTCACAGAAATGTATTATTGAAGACTGCTTAAATGTATAAACTGAGATTCTCCTTCTTTTGATCGCCTACATGTATACCTGCGCGTGCTATTTTCCAGTACTAAAAAAAAAAAAAAAAAAGATTTAATGGGAATGATGCCAGAACTTTAATCCTATTTATATAAAAAAGTTTTACCAGAATTCTTGTAAAGTCATAAAAAAAACAGAGACACTCAAATAAGCCAAATATTTTATCCTGTATCCACGTCCAACTGTTAAACCAAACATTGAATTTTAAGTCAATGGCAAAATATTCTTGATGAATGACATTTCTGCAGTAATGCTAAATCCAATAGCAAACACCTTAAAAGGCTGAGAGCATTTGCTGGCATTAACAGTTTGACATTACATATATATATATATAGAGAGAGAGAGAGAGAGAGAGAGAGCTCTGGTACCATAGTGCCTACGGCACTTGACTGCTAACCAGAAGGCTGGTGGTTCAAACCCACCAGGCACTCCATGGAAGGAATATGCACAATCTACATCCATAGTGATACTGCCTCAGAAACCCAAGGAGGGGTCGCTATGAGTCGGGTACCACTCGACGGCACCTAACAACAATATATATATATATTGTTGTTAGGTGCCGTCGAGTCATTTCCGACTCATAGTGACCCCATGCACAGCAGAACGAAACACTGCCCGATGCTGCGCCAGCTCCATCATCCCTGCTATACTTGAGCCCATCGTTGCAGCCACTGTGTCAATCCATCTCCTTCAGGGCCTTCCCCTCTTTCGTCAACCCTCCACCCTACCAAGCATGTCATCCTTCTCCAGGGAATGGTCCCTTCTGACAACATGACCAAAGTAGGTGAGATGAAATCTGGCCATTCTCGTTTCCAAGGAGCACTTCAGGTGCACTTCCTCCAGGACAGATCTGTTAGTTCTTTTAGCAGTCCATGGTATTTTCAGCATTCTTCACCACCACCACAACTCAAAAGCATCAACGCTTCTTTGGTCTTCCTTATTAATTGTCCAGCTCTCACATGCATACGAGGTGATTGGAAATATCATGGCTTGTGTCAGGAGCACCTTAGTCCCCAAGGAGACATCCTTGCTCCTCAGCACTTGAAACAGTTCCTTCATGGCCAACCTGCCCAGTGCTACACATCATCTAATGTCCTGATTGCTGCTTCCAT
>NW_006921609.1:20212644-20222483 GCF_000298275.1 Orycteropus afer afer | reverse complement strand
GATGAGACAATGTACTTCTATAAAGATTTACATTCTTGGAAATCCAGTGGGGTTTACTGTGAGTTGGAATGGACTCTGTGACAGTGGGTTTCTCTTTTGGTATACGGCATAGTGCCTAAGGCATCTGACTACTAACCAGAAGATTGGCAATTCAAACCCACCAGCCACCCCTCAGAAAGATTAGGCAATGTACTTCCTCAGAGATACCACCTCAACTCTATGGCAGTGAGTTTTTTATATACATATGTATTTATGTATATATATCTATATATGTGTGTGTGTATATACATACACACACACATATATATGCATGTAAATCATGGTCATTCTAAATAATTTACAGTGGATATTAATATTTAGTACCCTTGCCGAAATACGCAAAGGTGTTTGTTATTGAACTCTCAAAGAAAAAGTTCTGGGATAAACAGTGAATTTAATTGAAGATCTCACGAATCCCTTCATTTTCTCAACAGGTGACTTCCTCCTGGTTGTCACATGTACTGGCCTTGAGACACTGAATCTTCAAGAAAGAATAGGGAAGGGATGACATTTGGCTCAAAAAGGAAGTGGATTGAAGCTCAAAGTTCAAACCAAACTCAATTTGCCATTGGCACATTGCATGAGAAATCTATTATGTAAACATTCAAAGAATAGTTAAACATGAAATTAGAAGCAAGTCAGCAAATCTTTATCTAACCAAATGAAAAGCTAGAAAATAAGGGTGCTTATTATATAACTATTACATGTTCAGCACTATGCGTAAGAGTTATTTCCAATACTATTTAGGAAATCAACTCTTTAAGTGATCAGTATGCTGGATATATTTGTCCATTTTATTAATGTTAGCTGTTGAGACTGTTTTAAGCTATAATATACTCATGCACACTCATATTACCTAATTTTTATTCCTGTGACTGCCTTCCCCAGATCTGTAAGTTGGACCTGTTTAAACTTCCACTTACAGGCTCTAGTCAATTTTGGTTTGTGCATTACCTTTCTGAAATTTTACCCTGAAGTATTAGGCACTATGTATTGAACTCTTGGTATAGCCTAGTTAATTTATGTAAAGTAACCCATTATTTAGAGACCCTTGATGGCACAATGTTTAAAAGTGCTTGGTTGCTGGGATGGTTACATTTATGTATCAACTTGGCTAGGCCTGGTTGAGTGGCTGGGCAGCTAAATGTAGTTATTCCCCATAGTGAGATTGGTCATTAACTCCATGGTGGAATCTATTGGAACAGCTGAGTAGCTACTTTGGGTATGTGGTCTGCTTTCCATATATAAGAAACATCTTTGGGAATGGTCTCTAGCTTATAGCATGCTTGCACCCTGCATGTAGCCGTGTCATTGTTCAGAAGCCTGCCATGCTCTGCCGTCCTTGGGACTTTCAGTGGACTTACATTAATGGCCTGCTGTGTGGTTTGGTAACACTGAGACTGTGTCATTTTATTTGTCGACCCTGGGCTTGTTTGCCTTAGCAGTCAGTAGCTGCCTGAGTAAAGAGATGCCTCTGGCTTCAGTGGACTGGGAGCGGGAGGCAGAGCTGAAGGCCAAGGTTAAGGGCTTTCACACAGCCCCTAGAGCCTGGCAATTTGAACTCAGATTTCTAATCTCCTGCACTGTAATAGAATAAACTCCTCTTTGTTAAGGCCATCCCATTTGTGATATATTCCTATCGGAACAGCAGTAGGTAACCAAAACAGTTGCTAACTGATAGGTCAGTGGTTTGAACATACCAGCCACTCCACAGGAGAAAGATGAGGCAGTCTGCTTCTATAAAGGTTTATAGCCTTGGAAACCCTGTGGATCAATTCTACTATGTCACATGGTGTCACTATGAATGAAAAATTCACTTGACAGTACATAACAACAACAAACTATTATTTGTCAGAAGAGCAAATAAAATTATTATTATTATTTTTTTTTGCACATCTGGGGAAATTGAGGCTTAAAGATACTAGATAAATTGAGTTACTAAGTTTAGTGTTCATAGCTATTAAGTGTTGAGAGGCAAGTTGTTGTTGTTGTTGCTATATGCCATCCAGTTGGGCCAACTCATAGCAACCCCTCCTTGGGTTTCCAAGACAGTATCACTACAGAAGTAGATTGCCCAACCTTCCTTCCGAGGAGTGGCTGATGAGTTTGAACCACCAGCCTTCTGGTTAGCAGTCAAGTACCTTAGGCACTATGCTACCAGAGCTCCCAAAGAGACCACCCGGCTACATGGCAGGGAGCAGCTGGTGGGTTTGAATCACCAGCCTTGGGTATGGCAGGTGACTGCCTTAGGAGAACAAGTTAAAATTTGATTTTTTGAAGCCCCAAACCAAGGCTTTTAATCTCTATGCCATGGGTTCTCAAACTTTAGTGAACATTAGAAGACTTGTTAAAATGCATATTTTGGGTCCCCAACTCTAGAGTTTCTGATTCAAGCTGTTTGCATATTTCATAAGTTCTCAGATGAGGTTGTTGTTGTTGATCTTAGACCACACTTTAAAAACATTGCAGTGTATTATACTTCACCCCAAAGTAGTCCACCTCCATCTCAAATATACATTTGAATCAACCTAAGGAGGGAAGAAAAAAAAAAAAAAAAAAAATGCCCATACCTGGGCACCACACTAGACAAATTATATCAGAATATCAGTTTCTTTAAAAATCTCCCAGGAGATTCCAATGTACAGTCAGAACTGAGAACCACCTAGAAATAGTGAAAAGAGCATGAACTTTGTTCTTAAACACTCTGCATTCAAATTTTACTCTTCTGTATTTCCAAGCAATGGGGTGTTGGGAACCAATATCTAGATTTCCTCTCCTGTTAAATTTAGATGCTAACTAATTGTTAATATTATTTATAAGAGTTAAATGGAAATAGCTACAGCAAACCCAATGCCATCAAGTCAATTCTGAGTCATAGTAATCTTATAGGACAGAGTAGAACTGCCCTATAGGGTTTATAGACTGCCACTTCTTTCTCCAGTGGAGTGACAAGTGGGTTCAAGAACTTTTTTGGTTAGCAGCCTAATGCTTTAACCACTGAACCATCAAAATGCCTTCAATAGATACAGTGCCTGATATTCAGGAAGGGTTGGATGAGATTTTGACATTACTAAGCAAATTGAAAGAGAAACAAGTTATTCTGCCTAGATCATTCCTTTCTCTGCTACCCAGAGTTGTCTGGTAGAACTTAGAATAAAGCCATTTTCCCTTATCCAGGCCTTGACCAGATATCAGGACTTTTATATTTCATTTCCCATATGTTATAGATTGAATTTTGCTCCCCCTAAATATGTATTGAAGTACTAACCCTTTTACTTGTGAATGTAACTTTGTTTAGAAATAAGGTCTTTGAAGATATTATTAGTTAACATGAAGTCATACTGGAGTAAGGTGGGTCCCAGTCCAATAGCAGTAGTGTCCCTATAGAGCAAAAAAGATGGAGAAATACTCAAAGAGTAAACAATCATGTAAAGAGGAAGACAGAGATGAGGGTAATGCTAAGCAACACCAGAAATCACTGATCATCACTGGAAGCTAGGAAAGGAGCAGGGAGCAAATCCCTCAGAGGTTCATTAGGAACCAACTTGGTCAACAACCTGATTTTGGACACTTACCCTCCAACCTATGAGACAATGAATTTGTGTATTTATAAGCCACCCAGTTTGTGATAATTTGTTACAGCAGCCCTAGAACACTACGACATCATATCTCTTCATCTTTATGTCCTAAATTCTACAGTACAATTATACATTACCATGGAGTAAATTCTGACTCATAGTGAGCACACAAGACAGAGGAAAGCTGCCCCTGGAGATTGCCCATGGTTGTAAATCCTTTACAGAAGCAGACTGCCAACTGTTTCTCCTGTTGAGCAGATAATGGGCTTGAAGCATCAATCAATCAATTAGTAGTAAGTGCTTAACCAATGCATCACAAGGACTCTTACAGTACACATGATGACCCTGACTCTTAATCTTCTCTGCTTTTTCAATCTTCTATGATACCATAACCCAGAATGAGATAGTACTAAACCCTCCCTTTTTTGTTCTCATCAATCTTCATTCTTGGTTCTAGAATACTACTCTAAAGCTTAACCCATGTTATCTTGCCTAGTTCTCACCAATCTCCTTTCTCAAGAAGCCTGTATACCCCTATTTTCCTGTGCAAGTAGAACATGTTCCATTTAATTCTTAATTCACCTCACAGTATTTTTTTTTGCTTCCAAGCATCAACAACTTTGGGAATTAAATCTGCAAATTCTACACTCACTGAAACCTGTGGTTAAAAACAATGGCTGCCTCCTAGGACTGTCTGAACTAGGTTTGCATTCCTCTACTGTACTATGAGTGAGTTCTGTAGCGTAATGGATAAGGCATTTGGCTGCTAACTGGAAGATCAGTAGTTCAAACCCATTAGCCACTCCGCAGAAGGAAGATGGGGCAATCTACTTTTCTAAAGGTAGGAATTGAGTTGATGGCAGTGAGTTGTGTTTTTGTTTTGTTTGACTACACTCTGAGAAAGGAGCCCTGGTAGCACACTGGTTGAGCACTCAGCTGTTCACCAAAAGATGAATGGTTTGAACCCACTAGCCATTCTGCAGGAGAAAGATGTGGCAGTCTGCTTCCATGAAGATTTACAGCTTTGGAAACTCTTGACAGCAATTCTACCTTGTCATATATGGTCACTATGAATTGGAATCAAGTCAACAGCAATGGGTTTGGTTTTTTGTACCACTTTCTGAGGGGAAAATATTGTTTAAATTATGACTCATTTTCTCTCCCTACCCTCCTTAGGTTTCCAACATTCCTCTTAATGTTATTAATTGTTCTGCTCATGAATAAATGGTGAATTTGACTATTTTTAGGCTGGAACTACAAAATAACTGACAAAATTTCCAATATTATAGATAAATAAACTGTTATGGACTTCATAAATCGACATGCCTTTTTTTTTATTATTCAATTATTAATTTAACAATAATTTTTCCAAATATTTTCTTCATGTTAAACACTCTTCTGTGTGCACAGGATACACAGTAAACAAAAGAGAAAAAATCCTTCCTCTCATACAGTTTATACATGGCAAGAAGATTCAGATAAAGAGGATAAAATGAGTCAAATATATTGAATGTGATAAGTACTACAGAGGAAAGTAAAGTAGAGAAAAGATAGATCAGGAAAGAAGAACAGATGATTGATATTTTTTAAAGGGATTTTAAGGAAGTCTTCACTGTGAAGTATCATGTGAGAAAAGATCAAAAGGGAATACAAGAATAAGCTATAGGCAAAGAAAGCATTCCTAGCAGAATCAAGGAGCAAGTTGGGTATGAAAGGGAAGTACAAATGGCAGTGAGATTTGTGTGCCATGAGAAAGAGGAAGTTTAATAAGAGAAAGTATAGCAAGATCAGAGCAAGGATAGAGGTCCAGATCATAGAGGCTTCCAAGAGCTATTTTTTGTTTGTTTGTTTTTCATTTTTTTTTTTAGCAGACTACACTTTAGTCTGATATGGGAGGCTCTTGGAGAGTTTGGTCCAAGCAGTGATATAATCTAGACTAAGTTTTAAAAGGATCACTCCTGTCACTGTTATGAAAAAATAGAATTAGAGGAAGTTTAGTGTAGAAGCAAGGAGGTCTGGTAGTGCAATGGTTAAGACATCCAATTGCTAATCAAAAGGTCAGTTGTTCAAATCCACAAGCTACTCTATGGGAGAACAATTAGGTATTCTGCTTTTGTAAAGATTACAGTCTTAGAAACCCTATGGGGCAGTTCTAATCTGTTCTATAGGGTCACTATAAGACAGAATCCACTTGATGGCAGTGGATTTGTTTTTGTTTTATTTTGTTTTAATTGTGGAAGCAGGATAATCAGTTAGGAAGTTTTAACAATAATGCAAATGAGATTAGCTAAACAAGGCTCCAGAAACTGATAGAATGCCCACTGAGATGTTTCAACAAATGGATGCAGAGCTGGAGGCACTTACTTACTCAGTTATGCCAAGAAATGTGGAAGACAGCTACTTGGCCAACTGACTGGAAGAGATCCATATTTGTGCCCATTCCAAAGAAAGGTGATCCAACAGGTGTGGAAATTATGGAACGATATCATTAATATCACATGCAAGTAAAATTTTGCTGAATATAATTCAAAAATGGCTGCAACACTATATTGACAGAGAACTTCCAGAAATTCAAGCTGGATTCAGAAGATAACTTGGACCTAAGGATATCACTGCTGATGTAGATGGATCTTGGATGAAAGCAAGGAATATCAGAAAGGTGTTTAACTGTGTTTTATTGATTATGCAAAGGCATTCGGCTATGTGGATCATAACAAATTATTGGTAACATTGAGAAAAATGGGAATTCTAGAGCACTTAATTGTGCCCATGAGGAATCTGAACATAGACCAAGAGACTGTTGTTCAAACAGAACAAGGGGATACTGCATGGTTTAATATCAGGAAAGGTATGTATCTGTTCACCATACTCAATCTATAGGCTGAAGAAATAATTCAAGAGGTTGAACTATATTAAGAACGCAACATCAGAATTGGAGGAAGACTCCTTCACAAACTACAATATGCAGATGACACAACTTTTCTTGCTGAAAGTGAAGAAGACTTGCAGCACATACTGATGAAGATAAAAGATTCTAGCCTTCAGTATGGATTACATCTCAACATAAAGAAATTGAAAATCTTTACAACTGGAGAATAAGTAGCATCACGACAAATGGAGAGAAGATTGAAGTTGTCAAAGATTTCATGTTACTCAGATCCACAATCAACACTTATGGAAGCAACAGTCAAGAATCAGACGTAGTATTGCACTGGCCAAATCTGTTTCAAAAGACCTCTTTAAAGTTCTGAAGAACAAAGATGTCTCTTTGAAGATCAGGGTGCACCTAACTCAAGCCATGGTATTTTCCATTGCCTTATATGTGTGTGAAAGCTGGGCAATGAATAAGAAAGACTGAAGATGAGTTGATGCCTGTGAATTGTGGTGCTCGCAAAGAATACCAAAAATATCAAGGACTGCCAGAATAACGAACAAACCTGTCCTGGAAGAAGTGGAGCCAGAATGCTCCTTAGACACAAAAATGGCCACACTTCATTTCACTTTCTTCGGATATATGGACAGGAGTGACCAGTTCCTGGAAAAGGACATCATGGTTGACAAAGTAGGGTGTCAGCAAAAAAGGGCAAGACCCTCAATGAGACAAATTGACACAGTGGCTGCAATGATGGACTCAACCACAGCAAGGATTGTGACGATGGCACAGGATCAGAAAATATGTTCTGCTGCACATAGGATTTCTGAGTCGAAACAAACTTGAGGGCACCTAACAACTAAATTATACAAACTTATACAAAGTTGGTAGTTGGACGTAAGAAAAAATAGGCTGTTTCTGAATATATTTTGAAGCTGGAGCAACAGAATCCCCTAATAAGTCAATATATGGGGAAGAAGACAAAGAAGTGAAGGTAGACTCCAAAAATTTCCAGAGAAACAGGCTTGATGAAGAAAAGTCAGGATTCAATTTTGGACAGGTTAAATTGAGATGCCAACTGAGTTTCCAAGTAAAAGCTATTTTCTGGATAAGACTGGTGTTCAAGAGGGAAGTCCCAGGATGAAAATATAAATGTAGTCATCATCATAACAAGACTAAATGAGATTTACTAGGGAATGATGATAGAAAACCAAAAAAATAAATAAATAAACTCACTGCCATTGAGTCGATTCCAACTCATAGCAATTCCCTTTGGGTTTCCAAGTTGGTAAATCTTTAGAGAAGTAGATTGCCCAGTCTTCATTCCATGGAGTGGCTGGTGGGTTTGAACCTCCAGCCTTCTGGTTCACAGTCAAATGCCTTAGACGCTACACTACCAGAGCTCCAAATGATAGAAAAGAGATCCATAAACTGAGTTTAGAGCCACTCCAGTGATTGGGGAAGGGAAAAAAAACAAAGGTATTCTGTTATGGATTAAAGTGTGCCCCTAAAATATGTGTTGGAATCCCAACTCCATTTGAGGCTAGCAACTAACAAAGGACAACATGTCTGTTGGTTCACCAAATCTCATTTGGGAATAGGGTTTCTTTTGTTATGTTAATTAGGGCATAACATGAAGGGTTTATCTAAATCCTAATCCCTTCTGAATTATAAAAAGAACATATTAGCCACAGACAGTATTGCAATTCCTTAAAAAGTTGGAATTAGAAATACCATTTGATCCAGCAATCCTGTTACTAGGTATATATCCTAAAGAAATGAGAGATAGGACACAAACAGATATATGCACATTCATGTTCATTGCAGCACTATTTACAATAGCAAAAAGATGAAGACAATCTAGGAGCCTAACAACAGAAGAATGGATAAGCAAAGTGTGGTACACACACAAAATGGAATATTTTGTGACACCAAAGAATAATATAGAATCTGCAAAATATCACATAACGTGGATGAACTTGGAGGACCCTATGCTGTGTGAAATAAGTCAATCACAGAAAGATAAATATTGTATTAGTTCATTAATGTAAAAAGTTAAGGAAAGGTTTATATATGGAAGAAATGTCGCTTTGTTGGTTACAAGGGGTGGGAGGAGAGGGGAGGGCACATTGCAAAAATAAAACAAACTTAAATTTAAAAAAGAACAGATTTAGGCACAGACAAAGGGGGAAGACAGGCACTAACTGAAGAGCAACAGACAACCAACAGGAATGCCTGCAACGAGAAGCTGAAATAGACAAAGATGGACCTCCTCTAAAGTCACACGATGACTTTGGAGTTCTAGCCTCCTTACCTATGAGAAAATTAACATCTATTCTTTGAAGCCATCCACTTAAGATATTTTTGTCACAACAGCACTAGGAAACTAAGATTTAGTTATGTCTTGTACCAGAAGCCAAGCAAAAACAATATTTTCAGGAGGAAATAGCCAGTCGTGACAAATGTCACTAGTCGGTAAAGTATCAGCATCATGGAAGTCACTGGCAATCATGGTAAGTAGTTGTCAGAGAGTGGGAGCAAAAGCCCACATTGGAGTGTGCTTTATCCACTGTCATCAAGTCGATTCCGAATCATAGTGACCCCCATTGTGTTTCCAAGGTGATAAATCTTTACAGAAATAGATTGTCCAGTCTTGCTCCCATGGAATGGCTGATGGGTTTGAACCACCAACCTTCTGGTTAGCAGTCAGATGCTTTAGGTACTGTACCACCAGAGCTCATTTATACTTTTTAAATCAGCTGATTAAATAGTCCCAATTTTGTTCTAAATTCAACATTTTTTGATTATGTCAGTTATTGTTAGGCATTGATAGCACAAAGACAAAATCCTTTTCAAGAGTTTATAATTTAAAGAAAACAGTAAAAAGTAAACAATTTTAAAACTATTCATTAAATCCTAAAATAGAGGGATACATACAGTGTTTTGAGAGCAATCAAGAGAACACCCAGCACTTTGCTTTCCATTTTCAATTTTCCTCTAAGGATTTTCTTAAAATATACTGTTTCTGGAAGTGACATAAGGACAGTGTAACCAACCAAGAAGAAGCATTTGGCACACAGTATCTGAATTCCATAAAGACTTCTGATCCTAACACAAATATTACATCCCCTTCTTATCAGTGAATTGGAGTTATACAGCTTAGACCATGTTTGCATCTCATACCTCCCCTCGTCCCCCAGTGCAGAGCTCAAAATAAAATACTTGACTGCTAACCAGAAGGCTGGCGGTTCAAACCCACCAGCCACTCCTCGGAAGGAAGGTTGGGCAATCCTACTTCCGTAGTGATACTGCCTCCGAAACCCAAGGAGGGGTCGCTATGAGTCGAGGCC
>NW_006921609.1:20209870-20212544 GCF_000298275.1 Orycteropus afer afer | reverse complement strand
CCACCAGCCACTCCTCGGAAGGAAGGTTGGGCAATCCTACTTCCGTAGTGATACTGCCTCGGAAACCCAAGGAGGGGTCGCTATGAGTCGGGGGTTGACCCGACGGCACATAACAACAACAACAACAGGTCATATCCTAGGAGCTCTGGTAGCATAGTGCCTAAGGCACTTGACTGCTAACCAGAAGACTGGGGATTCAAACCCCTTGGCCACTCCTCAGAAGAGGTTGAGTAATCTACTTCAGTAGTGATACTGCCTTGGAAACCCAAGGTGGGGTGGAGTCTGACTCTAGGACACATAACAACAGTAACAAGAGGTCATATCCAGTTCCAGAACCTAAACCCACTGACAGAAAACAGACCTGACTAAGTAGGCTATGTCCAGCAACCCCCTCCTTTTTTTGTTTGTTTTTCTCTCAGCAAATAGAACTCTCTTTTTCACCCTGAAGAAGTTCTAAACCTAAGTGGAATCCGTGGCTGGGATTGTCTTTCAAGTAAGAAGCTGCCCTGGTGGAGTAGTGGTTAAGCACTCAGCTGGTTACTGAAAGGTCTGTGATTTGAACCTACCAGCTGCTCTGTGGGAGAAAGATGTCAGTCTGTTTACATAAAGATCACAGATTTGGAAACATTATGGGGTAGTTCTATTCTGTCCTACATGGTTGCTATGAATCACAATTGGCTCAACAGCAATGGAATTTATTGCCCCCAGCAAGGACATCTCTCAAAACCGGATCAAATCCTCCCACTGCAGGAATTCCTCCTTTTAAACTAGCTAGCTGTCTTCCTGATAGGGGGCCATGGGGAAGGTTAATTGGTAATTTCTCTTTACATACGAAGCTTATTTAGCTAATTATTGGGTTTTTTGATGTTATTTTTAGAAAACTGAGAGTTTTTTTTTTTTCAGAGGTTCTTTTCCTCCCACTTACTTTCAGATGCATTTTTAAATATAAAGGAAAACAAAATAAGTCTGACTCAATTCAAAATAATTTCATTACATGAACCAGTCAGTTATATGTCTGTAGAAATTACATTTATTTAATTTTATACAGGGAAATGAAATAACTCTTTATGAATTTCATGTAAAGTCTGAGACTGAGAAATAAGCATCAGACTGTAAAATGTCAGATATGAAAATTAGAACCTTGTATCTAAAGGAAGTTAAAGTGCACTCAACTAGATGTCAATTTCTCAGAATCATCTCTTATTATAATTTTTATTATCCCACTGCCTGTTATTCTATAAGAAGCACCCTGATTGTTTCCCATGTAACCCATGTCATAGTATGCAATCATTTTTCACTTACTAAACTTGTTTTGGGAGCTCTGGTAGCATAGTGGCTAAAGCACTTGACTGCTAACCAGAAGGCTGGCAGTTCAAACCCACCAGCCACTCCTCGGAAGGAAGGTTGGGCAATCCTACTTCCGTAGTGATACTGCCTCGGAAACCCAAGGAGGGGTCTCTATGAGTCAGGGCTGACTCGATGGCACATAACAACAACAACAACAAACTTGTTTTTATCTTACTCATTTGATTGTAAGTTCAATGAAATCCAGAACCATGTTTTTCTTATACTTCTTGTAACTCAAAGACCTTTCCCAATATTTGAAAAGTGGTAGCAGTTTAATAAATATTTGCTGAGTAAATGAATGGAAAACAAAACAAAATGAGTCAATCAATGAATCAACCAAGTGGGTAATTCTCATGTTAGAATTATGCAACTCCCTAAAATAATGGATTTCAATGTCAATTTCATGACGCACCTTAAGACATATATTTCACATTGACATAATTTGTATTTTGCTTTAGTTAGTTTTTATTAACTGTATTTAAATGGGATTTGTCTTTTGTTTGTTTTTAAGAGCATTCTCTGTTGTTCTTTCAAAAGAGTTGGATTACACATTTGTTATAAGGACTTAATATATTATGTAAATTCAGGTTTATTATTTATTTCACATTCTTTTTTTTCAAATTCTTGCTATTCATTTTTCTTTGTTCCTCTTGGATATGTGGATGTCCTAGAATATTTTTTCCTTCAACTAATCACTACCTTCATTCTCTTATGGTCAGACATCATTCTTCACTAAAACCATCACTGCTATCAAGTCAGTTCCAACTCATAGTGACCATATTGTTGTTGTTATGTGTCATCGAGTCGGACCCAACTCATAGAGACCCCTCCTTGGGTTTCCAAGGCAGTATCACTATAGAAGTAGATTGCCCCATTTTCCTTCCGAGGAGTGGCTGGTGGGTTTGAACCGCCAGCCTTCTGGTTAGCAGTCAAGTGCCTTAAGCACTACGCTACCAGAACCATATAGGACAGAGTAAAACTGTCCCGTGGGGTTTCAAAGGCTATAAATCTTTATGGAAGCAAACTGCCTCTGTTAGAGCTCCATCAGCACTCAACGACCATGCCACACCTCAGGGTACCCAACAGGAGATTTTATTAAAGAGGCAAAAGGGCGCCTGCACCGAGGAAGGACAGAAGAAGAAGAGGAGGAGAAGAAGAGAAGAAGAAAGAAAGAGGAAGAAGAGAAGAAGAGAAGAAGAGAAAGGAAGAGAGGAAGAGGAAGAAAGGAAGCAGGGGAGAGGGTGGTCTTATATAGACCCGAGGTTGTATGCCTGAGCTGGGGGAAGGAGTCTTAACCTATCAGAAGCTTTGTTGCCTTTTAAAATTT
>NW_006921609.1:20199190-20209639 GCF_000298275.1 Orycteropus afer afer | reverse complement strand
AGCCGCATCCTCCTAGATAATATCTTCCTAAGTGAACTTTGGAGTGTGTGTGTGGGGGGTGTTTCTTTACGTCCCCCAACATCTTAGATCACTGCCCTAAATCCCTTAGCAACAACCAATAATCTGTACTCTCTCGCCCTGGTGTTGCCCCTTCCCATATTATTCCATAAATTGGTGAGAATATCGGGGCAGGGGGTTTTTTGCTTAAGCCACTGACCTGGTAAGGGCAAAGACCCTAACTTAAGTTAGCTAATAAACTTTCCTAGTGCATTTGCATTGTCGTGTGTTGGCATATTCCTCTCTTCCGAGCATCTCCTTTATAGCCTGGGTACAACAGCACCTTGCAGGAAGCTCAGTTTTGACTTCCTTTAACTGACTTACGACCTTGGGTAGGGCAGCAGGGAATGAAGAAGAACCTGGAAGAGCCACGCAAGATGGCATGGCATATCTCTAACAGCCTCATCTTTCTCTCAAGAAGGGGCTGGTGGGTCGGAACCGCTGACCTTTTTGTTAGCAGCTGAATGCTTTAACCACTGGGCCAGCAGAGCTCCTTCATTCTTTGCTATTATTTGAAAATAGAATAACTCTTTCTTCCACTGTTGTTGTTGTTGTTAAGTGCCGTTGAGCCATTTCTGACTCATAGCGACCCCATGCACAACAGAACGAAACACTGCCTGATCCCCCACCAGCCCCACAATCCCTGCTATACTTGAGCCCATCATCGCAGCCACCATGTCAATCCATCTCATTGAAGGCCTCCCCCTCTTTCGTCGACCCTCCACCCTACCAAGCATGACATCCTTCTCCAGGGAATGGTCCCTTCCTACAACATGACCAAAATAGGTGAGACGAAGTCTGGCCATTCTTGCTTCCAAGGAGCATTCTGGCTGCACTTCCTCCAGGACAGATGTTAGTTCTTTTAGCAGTCCATGGTACTTTCAGCATTCTTCGCCAGCACCACAACTCAAAAGCATCAACTCTTCTTTGGACTTCCTTATTCATTGTCCAGCTCTCACATGCATACGAGGCGATTGAAAATATCATGGCTTGTGTCAGGCGCACCTTAGTCCTCAAGGAGATATCCTTGCTCCTCAGCACTTGAAATATTTTCTTCTACTAAGATTCCTTTATCAAGACATCCTATTTTCATCTGCTATTTCTGTATTTCCTCCTATATCAACATAAGCTATCAATGAGGTTCCCCATTTTCTCCTTCACTCCCAAATACAGCACTTGAAATTATTTTATTTCCAAGCCTTCCAGTACCCTAGGAAGTCTGGTGGTGTAGTGCCTAAGGCATTTGACTGCTATCCAGAAGGCTGGCGGTTCAAACCCACTAGCCACTCCATGGAAGGAAGACTGGGCAATCTACTTCTATAAAGATTTATTCCCTCGGAAACCCAAAGGGGGAGTCTGTGAGTTGGAATCGACTCGACAGCAGTGAATTTGTTTGGTTTTGGGTTTTTTTGAAAAGTGGTAGCAGTTTAATAAATATTTGCTGAGTAAATGAGCAATCCTACTTCTGTAGTGATACTGCCTCAGAAACCCAAGGAGGGGTCGCTATGAGTCGGGGCCGACTCGACGGCACACAACAACAACAACAACAAAATGAATGGAAAACAACTAGCACCAACTCTTACATTTTGTTCAGATAGCCCATAACAATGGTACCAAATCCCTACCAGAATTCCCTTTGTTAAACATCCCAGCTGTAATTACAAGGAGTCCTGGTGGTGCACCTATTAAGTGTGACTGCTAACCAACAGAGATGTAGGAAGTTCAAACCCACAAGCTGCTTCAAGGGAAAAAGATGTATCAAAGATGTGTCAGTCTGCTTTTGTAAAGATTTACGTCCTTGAAAATTCCTTGAAGCAGTTCTACTCTGTCCTGCAAAGTCAATATGAATCAGAATCAACTAGTATGCTATAGGCATGTGTTTTTGGTATGAAATTAAAAAGTAATTTCTGGGTAGTTTTGATCCCAGGCAATGTGCAAGCCAAATTTGAGAACTACTACTCTCTGTGGTGAGACTAAAGAGACTCAAAAACAATGATGAATGTCCATGTTTTGAGGTAAAAGGGAAGGAAAGGGCATTAAGAAAACAAAATTAAAATCACCCTGAGGCCAAAAGCTGATAGTCATTCAAAGCAGCCTCCTGGCCAACCCAGGAAAATTTCATTTAAATTCCTGAGCACAGGATACCATGCCCATAAAGGGAGCTTTTGGGGTCCCATTCCTGAAATCAATTAGCAGTTAGACCAGAAGGAGGGATTGGGTGATTTTGTTGAAAAGTCTATCACCATCGAAAGAGTCTTCTAGCATTTTTTTTAGAGAGTTGTAATTCTTAGTGCTCTGTGGGACAAAGTCCTGGTGATCTACTTCCATAAAGTTTATAGCCTAGGAAACCCTATGGTGCTGTTCTACTCTGTCGCGTGTGGTTGATATGAGTCTCATTTGACTCGAAGACACCTAACAACAACTCTCAGAGCTGGTAGGTTCCCTTGACAGCTCTAATAAAGAAAAATTAAAACAAAAACAATTAAATAGATTTCCTCACTTAGTCATGGCCAGAAATATCTGCTCTACACACTTCCCCATGGCTGATTCAAGTTGTTGGGAGTTGTAAAGTTCCAGGTGAGGAGGGGAAGTCAAGTTGCCATTGAGAAGCATTTCTATGTAAGAATTTCCAGTAAATAGCTTATTCTAAACAAAATCTCACTTTCATATCTAATTTTATATCTGGTACTTTGCATTCTTCTTATCTAAGAACTAAGCCAAAACCCACTGCTGTGGTCAAAGTGACCCTATAGGACAGTGGAGATCTGTCCCATATGGTTTCCAACACTTTCCATCTTTACAAAAGCAGACTACCATGTCTTTCTTCACTGAGACATTGATAGGTTCAAACTATAGATTTTTTGAACCTTGGTTAGCAGCCAGACACTTAAACCACTGAGTCGCCAGGGTTCCTTTCTCCTAAGAGTGTCCTCCAAACTGATTGAGCTTTTGGCCCCATAAACATGAATCCAGCCTTAACTATAGTTGATGCAGCCTGCTAGATAGAAGTTATACAAGTTATATAAGAAAAGACAATTCTCTATGCAGGTTGGTTTCTTCTCACATATATTTTCTGAAAAGAAAATGAGGATATGTGCAATCAATCAATGAAAGGATCAACATTGACAATTTCTTGCAATTTCAAGAAGGAAAGATTTCTTCATCCTGCAGTCAGTTTCTACTTGTGGGAAAAACCAAACCCAAACCTACTGCCATTGAGTCGATCTGACTCATAGCGACCCTGTCAATGTTTTGTTAAAACTGAACTATAAATATGATGCTTAAGATTTCATAAGATTTTTTTCAGCACAAAGTTTAAGCTACAAAGAAGTTATCGAACATCTCAGAATATTTATTAGGAATTCCCAGTTTTGTAGCACTAGTTTTCAGACACACACTAATTCAATTGTTGTTGTTGTTGTTTTGTGCCATCGAGTCAGACCCGACTCATAGCGATCCCTACTTGGATTGCCAAGGCAGTATCACTACAGAAGTAGATTGCCCAACCTTCCTTCCGAGGAGTGGCTGCTGGGTATGAACCACCAGCCTTCTGGTTAGCAGTCAAATGCCTTAGGCACTACGCCACCAGAGTATCTCTTGATTAGGCAGGATAAAATATTCAGAGGAAATGATTCTAATACTTAATTTCCTATCGCATGTTTGAATAAAATAATGTTATTTTCTTTTATAAAAAGAAAAGAAGAAATTGAAGAAAATAATTAACCTACTATTTAAATTTTTTTAGGGTCATGAAAATAACCATATCTCTAAAAAGCAATATTATGCTTTGGTTTTCTTTATCAGTTTTCACAATGTGTTATCCTATCCTTAACTATGTCAGATTTTTACTATAATTACTTAGAATGAAATTGACATTTCCTTAAAGATTATACTCATTTTACAATTCTGAAATGTCTCTTGAACTTTAAAGATGACCTCAGAATTCTACAATATTGCTTGGTTTCCAATATAAAGTTGCAATTAAAATTTTGAGCCATTAAATAGGAAATGTGATATGTTGGAACAATGTTATATTTTTAGCTTGAAAATACCAAATGTACTCACCTAGAAAAAAGTGCTAACAAATGTGATTGGACTGAAACAGAAAGTCTTTAATTATCACAAGAGGGCTAAACATTTTCAAACATCAGCAAGCTGGTGAATATTTTCTCTGTAATAAAATACAGAGTATTTTCCCTAAGTTTGACTATTTTTTAATAAGAATGTGCATTAATAGTACCTTCAGGAAATGTCTCCTTTAAGGAAATGTCTCCTTTAAGAATATGTAGAAAGAACATAGTAATGTATACAGGGATAGGAAAATAATAAATACTATGCCTACAAAAAGGCGCTCTGGTAGCATAGTGCCTAAGGCACTTGACTGCTCACCAGAAGGCTGGCGGTTCAAACCCACCAGCCACTCCTCGGAAGGAAGGTTGGGCAATCCTACTTCCGTAGTGATACTGCCTCGGAAACCCAAGGAGGGGTTGCTATGAGTCGGGGCCGACTTGACGGCAAACAACAACAACAACAACATGCCTACAAATAAGGAGCTCCAGTGGCCCATAGGAAACAAATCGACTACCTCTGTGGGAAGAGGCAATGGAGAAGCTCAATATCAAAACAAAAAACAAGGCCAGGAGCTGACTGTGGAACAGATCATTAATTGCTCATGTGCAAGTCCAACTTATAGCTGAATAAAATTAAAACAAATCCACAAGAGCCAAAATGTACCCTTAATTACATTCCACCTGAATTAAGAGACCATCTGAAGAACAAATGTGATGCACTGAACACCAATGACCAAAGACCAGATGAATTGTGGGATGATATCAAGAACATCATACACAAAGAAAGCAGAAGGTCATTAAAGATACAAGAAAGAAAGAAAAAACCAAAATGGGTATCAAAAGAGACTCTGAAACTTGTTCTTGAGTGGAGAGTAGCTAAACCAAATGGAAGAAATGATAAAATAAAAGAACTAAACAAAAGATTTCAAAAGGTGGCTTGAGAAGACAAAGTAAAGAGTTATAATTAAATGCGCAAAGACCTGTAGTTTGAAAACCAAAAACGAAAAACACACTTGACTTTTCTCAAGCTGAAAGAACTGAAGAAAAAATTCAAGCCTCAAAATGCAATATTGAAGGGTTCTATAGGCTAAATGGGAGCTCTGGTAGCATAGTGGCTAAGACACTTGCCTTCTAAGCAGACGGCTGGCGGTTCAAACCCACCAGCCACTCCTCGGAAGGAAGGTTGGGCAATCCTACTTCCGTAGTGATACTGCCTCGGAAACCCAAGGAGGGGTCGCTATGAGTCGGGTTTGACTCGACGGCAAACAACAACAACATAGGCGAAATATTGAATGATGCAAAAAACGTCAAAAGAAGATGGAAGGAAAACAGAGTCATGGCACCAAAAAGAGTCAATATTCAATATTTCAGGAGGTAGCATATGATAAAGAACCAACAGTACTGAAGGAAGAAGTCCAAGCTGCACTGAGGGAATTGGTGAGAAACAAGCCTCTAGAAGATGATAGAATACGGAAGAAATCCATATTTGTGCCCATTCCAAAGAAAGGTGATCCAACAGAATGTGGAAATTATCAAACAGTATCATTAATGTCACATGCAAGTAGAATTTTGCTGGAGACAATTAAAAAACAGTTGCAGCAGTATATTGACAGGAAACTTCCATATATTCATTCTGGATTCAGAAGAGGACTTGGACCTAGGGATATCATTGCTGATGTCAGATGGATCTTGGCTGAAAGCAAAGAATTTAAGATGTTTACCTGTGTTTTATTGAGTATGCAAAGGCATTTGACTATGTGAATCCTAACAAATTGTGGATAACATTGTGAAGGATAGGAATTCTGGGATATTTCATTGAGCTCATGAGGAACCTGTCCATAGACCAAGAGCCTGTCATTCAAACTGAGCAAGGGGATACTGCAGGGTATAAAATCAAAAGGTTAGGATTATATATATCCTTTCACAAAACGTATTCATTCTGTATGGTAAGCAAACAGAGAAGCTGGACTATATGAAGAAGAGCATGGCATCAGGATTGGAGAAAGATTCATTAATATCCTGCAATATGGAGATGACATAACCTTGCCTGCTGAAAATGAAGATGACTTGAACCACTTACTGATGAAAATCAAACACTACAGTCTTAAGTATGGATTACACCTCAATATACATATTTGTCAGAACTGGACCAATAAGCAACATCATAATAAATGGAGAAAAGATTGAAATTGTCAGGGATTTCATTTTACTTCAATCCACAATCAACACCCATGGAAACAGCAGTCAAGAAATCAGATGGCATATTGCACTGGATAAATCTGCTGCAAACAACCTCTATAAAATGTTAAGTAGCAAAGATGCCACTTTGAAAACAAAGATGAGCCTGACCCTAGCCGTGGTATTTTCAATCACCTCATATATGTATGAATGATGGACAATGAATAAGGGAGACCAAAGAAGAGCTGATGCCTTTAAATTGTGATATTGGCAAAGAATACTGGAAATAACATGGATAGCCAAAATAACATGGATAGAACAAATCTGTGTTGAAGGAAGTACAGCCAGAATGTTCCTTTGAACAGAGAATGGCCAGACTTCATCTCACCTGCTTTGGTCATGCTGTCAGAAGGAACCAGTTCCTGGAGAAGTATATCATGCTTAGCAGAGTGTCAGTGAAAAGAAGAAGACCATCAATGAATGGATTGACACAGTGACTGCAACAGTGTGCTCAAGCAGGCAAGGATTGTGAGGATGATGCAAGACCAGGCAGTGTTTCATTCTATTGAACATAAGGTCAGTATGAGTTGGAGCCCACTGGTCGGCACCTAACAACAATGACAGTAGCACTGTGATTAAAGCATTTGGCTGCTAACCAGTAAGTCAGTGGTTCAAATCCACCAGGCCTCTGTGGGAGAAAGATGACATAGTCTGCTTCCATAAAGATTTACAGCCTTGGAAATCCTATGGTGCAGTTCTACTCTGTCCTATAGACTCACTATGAGTTGGAATCAAATTGAAGCCAGTGAGTTTTTGGATATCTACAAATCATAGCTGACAAAATGCTGAACTTTCATTATTTGCAGGAGAGAACAACAATGAGAAAATTTTAAAATTATTCTTTTGCATATGCTTTCATTCTGACAGTGAATTGCTAATTTAAGATTTTATGCCTTGATTATTGGTTGTTATGGAGAATGAAGCTGTACCTGTTTCTAAATATATTAGATCTCCATATCTTGCAGTGCACAGAAGGAACCAAAGACCAGCCAACATTCATGATTAAAGCATAAGGCTTTGTTTAAACAAAATTAGTTTGTGGAATTCAATTACAAACAGAAGGATAATTTATTCATTTGCTAATTGATCCTTCTTGTTTCTTCCACAGGACCATTGGTCTTTAGGCAAAGCTTATATTTTTATCAAACAAGATCTGAATTATCACCATTAGGATCTAGAGAAATTGACTATCCCTAGTTACCTTTCAGGATGGAACTGACCAATGAAGTGAAGCTTAAATATTTGAACATGTAAAAATTAAAAGCAAAATAATGTGAATAAAATGTATGAGGAATCCAAACACAGAATCTAAAGTCTTTAGTGTAACCCAAAGACAGCAATGTTGGAAGAACACGTTCTTGTTAATGTCCTATACAAAAGTGTCAGTAAACTGAGCAAAAATCACGAAGACCACCATAATAATGAAATGTTAAATTAACTGTGATTCTCAAAATAAGGGTGTAACCTTACAAAAATAAATGAACAAACAAAAAAGTCAGAAATTGTGATTGATGAAAAATCAGGAATGATAATATGTCATATTTACTTTTACTTTTCATGGCTGAAGTAAAGGCAAAAATCACATATTAAGCTATAAATCAAAAAACCCAAACTCAGTGTCATAGAGTCAATTCCTACTCATAACAATCCCTTTCTAGTTTCCAACCATATAAATATTTATGGAAATAGATCTCCCAATCTTCCTTCTGTGGAGTGGCTGATGGGTTTTTACCACCAACCTTCTGGTTAGCACTCAAATGCCTTAGGCACTATGCAACCAGAGCTCCTTATATTAAGCTATGTTGTTGTTGTTGTTAGGTGCCATCAGTCATTTCCAACTCATAGCGACCCCATGCACAGCAGAACAAAACACTGCCCAATCCCATGCCAGCTCCACAATCCCTGCTATACTTGAGCCCATCATCACAGCTACCATGTTAATCCATCTCGTTGAAGGCCTCCCCCTCTTTCATTGACCCTCCACCCTACCAAGCATGACATCCTTCTCCAGGGAATGAATGGTCCCTTCTGACAACGTGAACAAAATAGGTGAGATGAAGTCTGGCCATTCTCGCATCCAAGGAGCATTTCGGGTGCACTTCCTCCAGGACAGATCTGTTAGTTCTTTTAACAGTCCACGGCACTTTCAGCATTCTTTGCCAGCACCACAAGTCAAAAACATCAACTCTTCTTCGGTCTTCCTTATTCATTATCTAGCTCTCACATGCATACTGATCAATTGGAAATATCATGGTTTCTGTCAGGAGCACCCTAGTCCTCAAGGAGACAACCTTGCTCCTCAGCACTTGAAACAGTTCATTCGTGGCCAACCTGCCCAGTGCTACACGTTGTCTAATGTCATGACTGCTGCTTCCATTGGCACCGATTGTAGAACAAAGCAATGTGAATTCTTTGATAACCTCAATCTTCTATCCAATTATTGTGATGCTGCTCATTGGTCCAGTTGTGAGGATTTTTATTTTCTTTATGTTGAGACGTAATCCATACTGCAGACTGTATTCTTCAACCTTCATTAGTAAGTGCCTCAAGTCATCCTCACTTTCAGCAAGCAAAGTTGTATCGTCTGCATATCTCAGGTTGTTAATGATTCTTCCTCCAATCCTGATGCCACGTTTTTCTTCACATAGTCCAGTTTGTGGGATTATTTGCTCAGCATATAGATTGAATAAGTATGGGGAAAGGATATATTAAGCTATAGACTAATCAATATTAATAGGAGCTCTGGTGGCATACAGCCTAAGGCATTTGACTGCTAACCAGAATGTTGGTGGTTCAAACACTCTAGCCACTCTGCAGAAGGAAGACTGGGCTATGCATTTTCGTAAAGAGTTACTGCCTCAGAAACCCAAAGGGAGTCTATGAGTCAGAATGGACTCGATGATAGTCAGTTTGGTTTTTGGTTTAATCAATACCAAAAAAGAATAAATCATAATCTACTTCCAGAAATTACACCAAGAATTAATAGTTTATGAGTGATCAGCCATAACACAAATATCCTCAAGAAAGATAGTAATTAAGGATGCAGCCACTGAATCCATAGTAGCTGGGTTGGAATGCTTATTCCAAGATTTTCAGGCTGAGTGAACTTAATCAGGTTAATTGACTTTTCTCTGCCACAGAGATTCCTCAGTGTAAAATGGGGATAACAGCAAATACTTCATTAAGGTACAGTTGAGAGGATCCTTAAAACTGTGTCTGACATGTAAGTTTTCAATAAATATTATCTATATTGCTACTAAGGAGCTCTGGTAGCGTAGTGCCTAAGGCATTTGACTGCTAACCAGAAAGTTGGTGGTTCAAACCCACCAGCCACTCTTTGGAAGGAAGGTTGGGCAATCCTACTTCCGTAGTGATACTGCCTCAGCAACCCAAGGAGGGGTCGCTATGAGTCGGGGACGACTCAATGGCAAATAACAACAACAACAATATTGCTACTAAGGTGTCCTGGTGGTGCAGTTGTTGATTGATGGACTGCCAAGAGAAAGGTCATTGGTTCAAACCCACCAGTTGTTCCTTGGGAGAAAGATGTGGCTGTGGACTTCTGTAAAGATTTACATCCTTAGAAAGCCTATGGGACACTTCTACTCTCCTATAGGGTTGCTGTGAGCTAATACATACTACCAGTACTACCACCACCACCACCACCACCACCACCATCACTTTTCCCACAACTGCAGTGATAAAGATGACTGTTAACCTGCAAATTCTATGAAGAGTGAACCAGTTAAATCTTCCTATCATTAGTTTAGCCCAGTAATTGAGGCATTTCTTTATATAGAGTGCACACATCAATAATTTATTTTCCTATAGGGCATTTGTGAATAAGATATCTAATCAATAAATTGCAACCTATTTTCTTGCTAAGAGATGGCCATTTCTCAGAGTTAAAAACTAAAAGGCAAACCAACTACCATAACAGTAGATACGAACTTTCATATAAATGTAATTTTTCATGTTGTCTTTTTTTCCTGGTCTTTGAGATTTTAAAAGTCTATGTAAAAAAATCTGCCATATTTTAAAAAATATATAATTAAAGATGTAGCTCTTACCTTGGGGACAATAA
>NW_006921609.1:20175991-20196650 GCF_000298275.1 Orycteropus afer afer | reverse complement strand
AAAAAAAAAAAAAAAAAAAACCTAACCTCTCTGCCTGCATTTACCATCTCATTTGGAAATGGTCTTTGTTATGTTAACTAAGAAGGATTTGTGTAAGGTATTTTTTGAGTCAATCTTTTGCAATGTATAAAAAAGAGTAGATTAGGAAAAGTAAGCTAGCAGAGATGAGATAAAATTGATGGCAAGACACTTGGAGATCTCTAAGGAAGGAGGAAACAGAAGCTGAAGAGACAAGGAACTTCCTCCAGAGCTGACAGAGTTAGAAACCTTCCCCTAAAGCAGGCTTTCTGAACTCAAACTGCTAGCCTCCTAAACTATGAGAAGATATATTTCTGTTTGTTAAAATCATCCACTTGTGGTATTTTTGTTATAGCAGCACTGCATAACTAAGACAATATGTTCCCATCACCACCATCACTTCCTATCTGTCCCTGTGTATGTTCTATGTTAATGGGTATTTTGAAATGTTTTCTGTAGTTTCAAATGCAAGTGCTATTATCAAAAATAAAATTTGAAATTTTTATCTTGGCATTTCAAGTCCCGACCTGTCTTTCCAACTTCAATTCCAGTTATATTATTTTCTATTTATTACTCTCCATTTTCAAAACAACTCTTGTACTGCTCCTAACTTTCATGCTTTTTTTCCCCATTAAACTATTCTCTCCACTTAATGTCCTCCTGTAGCCAGCTCTGTCTACAAAAATCTCATCCATTCTGTATTATGTTCCATGACCTACTCGCTGCCTTACCACCACAATATGAAGTATTTCCCCCACCAATTGAGTTCCCCTCAATCTTTTGAATATCTTTTAAAACTAGTTTGATATCTCTAATAAAGCTTGAATCTCTGAATATAATTGAAAAATGCAAAAAAGGACTAAAAGTCAAGCTAAGTGAGTAGGTTTTTATGATGTCACATGGTAAAAAGTTTTGGATTGATTGTCAGATTTGGTTAGTGGCAGGACACAGACTCAACTGCACAACTTGGGTTTTTTATTCACTATTGTCTTACAAGATCCCCTCTCTGAAGTACTCAGATGCTATCACCCTAGACTACCCTATCTTTGCCACATGATTTACACAATTGCTTTAGTCCACTCTTAGGTTATTCTACATGGCAAATCATCTCAAAATCTTGATGACTTCAAAAAATACTTATCTCTTGTTCACTTAATATGTCAAAGACTGCAAGTTGGCTCTTCCAACTCTAATCCAATCTTCAGGCCAAGTGTGGGTGTGCCTTACATGTTTTCTTCATTCTGAGCTTCAGACTGAAGAAGCAGCCCAGCTTTTGGACATGCCTAGACCACCAGCCACTCCTCGGAAGGAAGGTTGGGCAATCCTACTTCCGTAGTGATAGTGCCTCGGAAACCCAAGGAGGGGTCGCTATGGGTCGGGGCCGACTCGACGGCAAATAACAACAACAACAACAACATCCCCATGACAGAAGGAAACAAGAGAGGCCAAGCCAAACTACACAGTGGTGATCAAAGCTTATGTGCTAACATGGCATTTGTTACTTTTGCCCATAATTCTCTAGCCAAAACAAGTCACATAGCCAATTCCAGCATCAAGGGACCAGGAAGGATTATTGCTTTGAATTAGCGAGATGGTGGTAAACAATTGCAGAGGAGAATAAATATTTGTGAAAAATGGTACAATCTACCAGGTCTGCCATATTTGTCACAAATAATCACTTCACAACATATACTTACACCCTCTTTAAAGGGATACAAAAAAAATCCCAGATAGCCTTTTATGCATCTCTTGGTAATTTCACTTATTTCAGTTTAGTCATATATCTTGTTATTCTGTCACTTAAATACTGAATTATGGTGTTAATCATTTTTATCATATGTATATGAGTGAGAAAGGGGAAAAAACAATTAGTTGATATATTCAGATATATTCATATCAGACCAGGAGGAAAAAAAATATATATATAGGTACCATAGTCCTCTTTCCCAAAATTGAATATATATAATTTTTAACTTTCTTTTTTCATTACCCACACCATGTTTCCTTTTTCCTCAGTCAATACCTAGTCTTTTTTTTTTTTAACCCATGCTATTAGTTGTCCTGCATCTATTGAGTTGCTTTAGATTTCCGTTAAATTTTACCTCTATGTACTAAGAGATACCCCAGAGAATTCTCAGTGCCAGATATACTCTCACCTATGTATCATATAGTATTGACTTATTTTCCCCCTCAAAATACAGAAGAGACACCATAGCCAGTATAATAACCCCTTTTTGCCTATTGATAGGTACAATGAAGTACAAGGTGGCAATCTTAGCTGCCAGTGAAAATGAATCTTTATTTATTTTCTTCTTTCTGAGAATATACACAGCAGAACATGCATCAATTTAACAATTTTTACATGTATAATTCAATGACGTTTATTGCATTCTTCAAGTTGTACAGCCATTTTCACCTTCCTTTTCCAAATTGCTTAACATAAACTTCCCTAGAACAGGAGCAGTAGGTAACTAAGAGAGAGACCAAAGTTCATTAGTGGTTACCAGGGGCAGGAGGTAGGGCAAAAAGGAGACAATTGCTTATGGAATGTCACTTTACAGTGATGGGAAATTACATCAATTAGGAGTAATGTTGAACAGCCAATTCATATAATTTCTGTCAATAACTGTATACTTGTTAAATGTTGAATTGGGAAAAGTTGTGTGATAGAAAAATGAGAACAACAACAAAAGAAAAGAGCCACTACTGAGGCTACTTATGTAAGCCAAACATCTCATGGGATTTGGTTTTTTGGTTTGGAGATTTAGATTTAGGGATTTTGTTTCATCAGATGTCTCAGTTAGTTGGCCTAATACTGTTTTTAGTACTTCTATTCTATTGCTTAGTCGTTCTATATTGTCTTAAAATCCAAGTTACAAGAGTAGGTCTCCATTTGCTGGGACAATAGAGTAAGAGGGAGAGTCAGGAAAAGGAGGAAAAAATGGAATGTGGGGCTAATTGCCTCCACATGAACAACTGCCTACTTTGCCATGAGACCGGAACAAATGAATGGTGCCTGGTTACTATTACTAAAAGTCTTTATCAAATATCCTGTGGAAGAATTCTTATCAAAAGGGAGACCATTCAGAAGAGAATTTAGATTCCTATGGAATTCTGAATTTCTGGAGCCATGGAGGTTGGATGAATCCCAAAAACTATTGCCCTGAGATAATCTTTAAACTTCAAATCAAATATGCTCCCTGAAGTCTTCTTCAAGCCAAACAGGTGTAATTTAACTAATAAAGAATATTGGTCTTAAACATTGTGCTCTTTGTAGAACTATGTGTGTGGGATCAAATTGAGAAGAGCAACTTGAAAGATTAGGTAAGAAGCTTAAGGGCAGTAAGTTTATGTTAAGCAATTTGGAAAAGGAAGGTGAAAATGGCTGTACAACTTGAAGAACTCATGGTGTGAGCTGAAGTAGAGAAGCACAGAGGTGAAAATGAGTATGGAGTCTGAGCCCTTTCTCATTTTACTTGATAGTGACTTTAGTACCAACTCAAGCCTGACCTTATACATATATCACTTTCACTTGATGATGGAATACTGCTGTCAAACTTTAAGACTTGAGGAGTTTGACAATACAGAATCGATGTTCCAGGGAATATGGCCTATTGGTGTGCCATGGTCAAACATTCCGTTTCTACCAAGGCCAGAAATAAACCAGAAGTTCTTTATATATGAAGGAGAATAATTTTCTGCAAAAGAAAGAATGACTTTTATCCAAAGTCCAGAGTGACTTGCTGTGACTTACCTAGCAGGGCATACCAGAGGTTTGCTACCACAACACTATCTTCGATATACAATTTGAGCATCATTGGATTTGCTGGATGTATAATAATTCGATGTTAGAGAAGCTTGTACAAGACCCTGGATCTGATTTTAAGTGTTGTCTCTTGTTCGTGCCAATGTTCAACAGTGACACCTTTAAAGGGCATATGGAAAATGCATTTGAGCACTTCATCTAAATGCCAGAACTTGCTCCCAAATCCAAAAAAAGACCCTTATGTGTGTGTTGGAGAGTTTTTGATTATTTTGTTTTGGTCTTGGATTTTTCTGTATACAGAAACTTGACCTGAACTTGGAAAAGATACCTTGGTTGACATGCCCCAAATTAGAACTGTAGAAAATTCATGAAAGAGACAGATCTTTTAATTTTCAATCAAATTAATCTCCCACCCTCTGGCATGCATGTGACAGACTATGGTATATGAGTTAATTACTTGATCTTACTGAACAAATCCAATAAGCATGTTATCAATGTAATAGATCAGAAGGATGTCTTATGAAATGGCAAAATATAAAAGGTCTATGCAGATTAGATTATGACAGAATCCTAGAAAGTTGACATAGACCTGAGATTATAAGAGTAGATTATAAGAATAAAGCATTCATAATTTAGTAGTTGCATATCAGGTGCTATAGACTATGCTGATTCACTCCAGTAAAGAGAACACATCCAGAACAGCAATTGAAATTAAAATTGCTAAGGAGCTCTGGTAGCATAGTGGCTAAAGCACTTGACTGCTAACCAGAAGGCTGGCGGTTCAAACCCATCAGCCACTCCTCAGAAGGAAGGTTGGGTATTCCTACTTCCGTAGTGATATACTGCCTCGGAAACCCAAGGAGGGGTCGCTATGAGTCGAGGCCGACTCGATGGCACATAACAACAACAACAACAACAGTGGTTTTCCTTATGATAATCTATAATCCTTCTCCAAAGTCTTTTTGACTCCTGCACACATGAAATATACAAATTAACAGATATGTATCTTTCAAGTTTTTATGGTGTCACAAATCTATACAGTCCGACCTGGATGTGCTAATTATTTCTGTTTGCGATTTTGGTAAAGCAAGGAAGTTATAGGGCCTAAGGATGTTTTTCTTTTGTTTAGGTTTTGTATTTACACTCTTTTTACCACAATAGCCCTCATGCCATGAGTCAGGGTGTAAGCATAGTTATTTTGCCAGCATTTGGTAACTAAGGTTTAATATTGAGAATCAGCCTTTGGCACAACCAGAGCACAGAAGTATTACTAGATCTGGTGTTTTTCAGTCAGTTTTATTTTGGTTGTTTCACTCTATGATGCACTCAGGCAGTAATGTCCTCAACCATCACATTTTCCACAGAACTTTCGAAACTTGTCCCTAAAGTGCATCACAACTAAAATTATTTCTTTTAATTAGATATAGAGTTATACAGATATATTAGTTTTTACTCATATGGTATACATATTTTTCTGTTTGGTTGGTTGGTTTCATTTGGTTTTACTTTCCTCAGCTTAGAGTATAGCAACACATCACATACAATAATGATGATAATAAACATTTTTGGCTAGTTATTTTGAGGCAGGCACTATGCAAACCACATTATACACATTCTTATCTCATTTATTATTTTTATAATGGTGCTACGGATAATAATTAATACTCTTATAACATTTCCAGATGCTTGCCACTGTTACATATATTGATATATTCAATTCTATTTAGTTTGAAGTAAATATGTTGTTAGCTGCCTCAAGTTCACCCTGACTCATGGTAACTCTATGTACAAAACATTGCCTGGTCCTGTGCTATCTCCATTACAAGTTGCACATTGGACTTTGTGATCCATAGGGTTTTCATTGGCTGGTTTTAAGGAACAGATCCCCAGGCCTTTCTTCCCAGTCCTTCTTATTTTGGAAGCTCTACTGAAACCAGTTCATCATCATAGAAGCACAGAAGCCTCTACTGAAAAATGGGTAGTGGCCATGCATGAGTTGCACTGGCTGAAGTTCAAACCTGAGTGTGTGTGTGTGTGTGTGTTTGATTATGTTCCCAACACAGAAGGTAAAAATATTACCAATGAACCACCAAAGCCTCACTGAAATATCTATATACTAATATTATCACTATTTTATATATGAAGAAGTAATATATAATAAATGTCTGGACAGTTCAAGTGACTACCCAAAGTCACTCAACTATTAACTGGAAGAGTTAGGATTTAAATTGATGCAAACAGGACTGAGGAGCAATGTTGAAAACCAATAAGCTTGTACTGCCTCTCAATGCTGTCTCCAGTAATTTTTATGTATGTATATACTTCTATTTCTATTTATTTGCTGGCGGTTCAAACCCACTAGCTACTCCCCGGAAGGAAGGTTGGGCAATCCTACTTCCGTAGTGATACTGCCTCGGAAACTCAAGGAGGGTCGCTATGAGTCAGGGCTGACTCAACGGCACATAACAACAACAACAACAACATGACTTGCTTATACAATAAACCAAACTCACTGTCTTCAAATCTGATCCGACTCATAGCCACCCCTCCTTGGGTTTCCGAGGCATTATCACTGTGGAAGTAGATTGCACCATCTTCCTTCTAAAGAGTGACGAGTGGGTTTGAACCACCAGCCTTCTGGTTGTCAGTCAAATACCTTAAGGACTATGCCATCACAGCTCCTTCTGATATAACAATTATGCTAAAAGTGTTCTCAATTCTAACTGATAAATTCTTTGAGAAGATGGCAGATGATATTAATCTTTGTATTTTTTTTTAATTAACACAATGTCATTATCATATTTCATGTACTCAGTAATTATGCTTTTTAAATTTATTAGTCAACTGTATTCATCTTAGAAAAATGTTGCAGGGCAGGGGCTGGTGTGGAGTGGACGTTTTTGATAGAAAAGACTATATCATGGGACAACCAACTGTAAAAGTTACTAGCTGTTTTTCATGATCCACCAATAAAATCTCAACATATCATCAAGAGAACCCTAAGAAAATAATCTAATACTTTAGATTACATAGTAGTGTTACTATTTGAACTAGAAAACAATAATCTTATTTTTTTTGCAATATAACAAAATTATATTATTTGGGGATGAAATTAAGTTCTTGATCATTAATACATATTTCTGAGGAAGGGAAATTTACCACAAGTCTATAACCCCACAGCACCTATACAATAAGGAATTAATAGTTGAGGGAAATAGTTGTGACAGAGGCTTTGAGTAAAAGGCTCAAATGGCAATATTTTAAATTTATTTAAATATATATGCTCCATAACATTTTTTACCCCAAAATCTTAAACATGTAAACCTTCCTATACAGTTTCAGTGAACTCATTACTTTTAATATGATCTATTATTACTTAATGTTACCTAAGAATATGAAGGAGAAATAGACTTTGTTGGCCAAATATGCACATCCCTTCTTTCTGATAGCCCATATTCACTCACTAAATCACTCTTATGTAACTTTTGATAAGGTGGCCTTGGAGGTCCAAGTTTTGACAAGTAGTTACATTTATTCACCATATATATATATATAAACCCTGTTTCCTACTCGGGGGGTGGGGTACAGAGAATTGAATCAATCCAGCTGCCACTGAGATCTCATCTTGTATGTAAGACCCCCTTGTTGTTCTTGTTATGTGCTGTCAAGTTGGTTCCAACTCATAGACACCCAATGTATGACAGAAACATTGCACAGTCCTCCGCCATCCTGACAATTGTCATATCTGATCCATCATGACAGCCACTATGTCAATCCATTTCATTGAGAATCTTCCCCTTATTCACTGGCACTCTACTTCACCAAGCATGATATCTTTCTCCAGGGACTGGTCCCTTCTGACAACTTGGACAAAGTTTAAGAGATGAGATCTGGCCATTCTTGCTTCAAAGGACCCTTCCAGCTGTACTTACTCTGAGATAGATTTATTCATTTGTCTATCAGTCCATGGTCCATCCAATATTCTTCACTAAAATTACAATTTAAATGTTATCAGTTCTTTTGAAATAACATTGGTGATTGCATGGTAGAATTTTGCAAGACCAACAACTTATTCATTGCAGATATATTTATTCAATAATATAAGTGGCAGATATACAGGTGGACTTTGTCAGATGGAGTACACAGGAATCAGATTGACCACATCTGTGGAAAGAGGCAATGGGGAAGCTCAATATCTTCAGCCAAAACAAGATCAGGAGCTGACTGTGTAACAGACCATCAATTGCTCATATGCAACTTCAAGTTGAAGCTAAAGACAATTAAAACAAGTCCACAAGAGCCAAAATATGACCTTGAATATATACCTCCTGAATTTAGAAACCATCCAAAGAATAAATTTGATGACCAAAAACTAGAGGAATTGTGGGATGACATCAAGAACATCATCCATGAAGAAAGCAACAGGTCACTAAAAAGACAAGAAAGGAAGAGAACACAATTGATGTCAGAAGAGACTCTGAAACTTGCCCTTGAACAAAGAATAGCTAAAGCAAATGGAAGAAATTATAAGATAAACCAGCTGAACAGAAAATTTCAAGGAGCAGCTCAAGAAAACAAAGTCAATTATTATAATGAAATATGGATAGAACTGGAATTAGAAAACCAAAAGGAAAGATACATGTTTGCCATTTCTTGAGCTTAAAGAACTGACCAAAAAAAAAAAAAAAATCAAACCTCAAGTTGCAATATTGAAAGATTCTATGGGAAAATTATGGAATGATGCAGGAAACTTCAAAAGAAGATGGAAGGAATAAACAGAGTCACTGTACCAAAAAGAATTGGTTGATATCCATCCATTTCAGTATGTGGCATATGATCAAGAACTAATGATATTGAAGGAAGAAGTCAAAGCTGCACTGAAGGAATTGGTGAAGAACAAGGCTCGAGTAATTGACAGAATACTTATTCAGATGTTTTAACAAATAGCTGTTGTGCTGGAGGCACTCACTCGTCCATGCCAAGAAATTTGGAAGACAGATACCTACCCAGCTGACTGGAAGAGATCCATATTTGTAGCCATTCCAAAGAAAGATGATCCCAAAGAATGTGGAAAATTTTGAACAATATTATTAATATCACATTCAAGTAAAATTTTTGTGAAGATAATTCAAAAACAGTTGCAGCAGTCTACTGACAGAGGATTTCTAAAAATGCAAGCTGGATTCAGGAGTTGTGGAATGGGGGATATCATTGCTGATGTCAGATGGATCTTGGTTCAAAGCAAAAACTACTAGACAGATGCTTACTTGTGTTTTATTGACTATGAAAAAACATTTGATTGTGTGGATCAAAACAAACTATGGATAACATTGAGAAGAATGGAATTTTCAAAACACTTAATTATGCTCATGAGGAACCTATCCATAAGCCAGGAGGTTGTCATTCAAACAGAACAAGGGGATACTGCATGGTTTAAAATAAGGAAGGGAGTGCATCAGGATTGTATCTTTCATCATACTTATTCAACCTGTATGCTAAGCAAATAATGGGAGAATCTGGACTACATGAAGAAAAACATGGCATCAAGATTGGAGGAAGACTCATGAACAACCTGTGATATGCAGACAACACAACTTTCCTTGCTGACAGTAAGGATGACTTGAAGCACTTACTGATGAAGATTAAAGACTACAGTCTTCAGTATGGATCACATCTCAAAATAAAGAAAAAAAAAATCCTCACAACTGGACCAATAAGCAGCATCATGATAAATGGAGAAAAGATTGAAGTTGTCAAATATTTCATATTACTTGGTTCCACAATCAACAGCAATGGAAGCAGCAGTCAAGGCATCAGACGATGCATTGCACTGGGCAAATCTGCTGCCAAAGATCTCTTTCAAGTGCTGAAGACCAAAGAGGTCTCTTTGAAGACTAAGATGCCTGACCCAAGACATGATATTTTCAATCACCTCATATCTGTGTCAGAGATGGATAATGAATAAGGAGCATGGAAGAAGAGTTGATGCTTTGAGTTGTGGTGCTGGCGAAGAATACTGTGGACTGCTGAAAGAACTAACAAATCTGTCCTGGAAAAAGTGCATCCAGAATCCTCCTTGAAGGAAGAATGGCCAGACTTTGCCTCACCCACTTTGGTCATGTTTTCACAATGGACCATTCCCTGGAGAAGGATATCATTCTTGGTAAAGTGGACGGTCAATGAAAAAGAGGAAGGTCCTCAGCAAGAAGGATTGAGACAGTGGCTGCAACGATGGGCTCAGGTATGATTGTGAGGCTGGCACAGGACCAGGCATTGTTTCATTCTGTTGTATATAGGGTCACGGAGTCAGAGCTGGCTCGATGGCACCTAACAACAACAAGTTCTTCTGTGGTCTTCTTTATTTATTTATTTATTTTCCAGGCCAAAGAAAATATCATAACTTGGGTCAGTGCACCACAGTCTTGTAAGTGATACCCTAGCGCTTTAACACTTAAAAATGTCTTTTGCAGCAGATTTGACCAATGCACTTCCATCATTTGACTTTTTTTTTTTGACTGCTGCTTCCATGAATGTTTATTATGAATGCAAATAAAATGAAATCCTTTACAATTTCAGTCTTTTCTCCTTATATCATGATATTGCTTATTTGTCCAGTTGTGAGGATTTTTGTTTTCTTTTTGTTGAGATGTAATCCATACTGAAGGCTGTAGTCTTTTATGTTCACAGCACATAAAAGTCTTCTTCACTTTCAGTAAGCAAGGTCATGTCATCTGCATATTATAGGTCGTTAAAGACTCTTCCTCCAATTATGATGCTATTCTCTTCTTCATATAGCCCAGCGTCTTGAGTTATTTGTTCAGCGTATAGATTGAATAAGTATGGTGAAAGGACACAACCCTTACACATTCCCTTCCTGATTTTAAACCATGTGATATTCCCTTGTTCTGTTCAAATGACTGCCTCTTTGTCTATGCACAGGTTCTCATAAGCACAAATAAGTGTTCTGGAATTCCCATTCTTCTCAATATTGCCCATTATTTGTTATGATCCATGCAGCCGAATGTCTTTGTATAGTCAATAAAACATCTTTCTGGTGTTATTTACTTTCAGCCAAGATGCATCTGACATCAGCAGTGATATTCCTCATTCCACATCTTCTTCTGAATCCAGCATGAATTTCTGTGAGTTCCCTGCTGCAACAATTTTTTAAGTTATTTTCAGCAACAAGTTATTTGCATGTGATATTAATGATATTTTTAGATATTTTCCCACATTCTGATGAATCATCTTTCTTTGGAATGGGCACAAATATGAATTTCTTCCAGTCAGTTGACCAGATTCTTTCAAACTTTGTGGCATAAATGAGTGAGCATCTCCAGTGCTATATTCATTTGTAGAAATATTTCAATGGGTATTCTATCAATTCCTAAAGCTTGGACATCTTCCTCCAGTACCATCAATTCTTGATCATATGCTACCTCCTGAGATGGCTGAACATTGACCAGTTCTTCTTGGTATAGTGATTCTGTGTATTCCCTCCTCTTCTTTTAATGCTTCTGTCATCATTTACCCTTTAATTTGTTGCAACTTGCGGCTTGAATTTTTCCTTCAGTTCTTTCAGCTAGAAAAACGCCATGTATTTTCTTCCCCTTTGATTTCCTATCTCCTGATCTTTGCAGATTACTTTGTCTTCTCAAGCTGCCCTTTGAAATTTTCTCTTCACCTCTTTTATGTCATCATTTCTTCCATTCCTTCAGCTATTCTCTATTCAACAGCAAGTTTCAGAATCTTTTCTGATATCCATTTTGGTCTTCTTTTCTTGTCCTGTCTTTTTAATGACCTTTTGCTTTCTTACTGTATAAGGTCCTTAATGTCATCCTCTAACTCATCTGGTCTTTTTCAGTCATTGGTGCTCAATATGTCAAATCTGTTCATCAGATTGTCTCTGAATTCATGCAGGATATATTCCAGTTTGTATTTTAGCTCTCATGGACTTGTTTTAATATTCTTCCACTTCAACTTAAACTTGCATATGAATAATTGATGGTCTATTCCACAGGCAGCCCTGCCCTTGTTCTTATTGGTGAGAATAAGCATCCCCATCATTTCTTTCTACAGATATAGTTGATTTGATTTCTGTGTTGTCCATCTGATGACATCCATATATATAGTCACTGTTTATGTTGTTGAAAAAGATATTTGCAATGAATAAGGAATTGGTCTTGCAAAATTCTATCATATGATCTCTAGCATCATTTCTATCACAAAGACCATATTTTCTAGAAAACAATGGTTACTTTTTTTTTTGTTTGTTTCCAACTATCATATTCCAATCACCTGTAAGTATCAATACATCTTGATTTCATGTTTGGTCATTTTCATATGGCAGAAGTTGGTAAAAATCTTCAATTTCTTCATCTTTGCTTTTAGTGATTGATGCATAAGTTTGAGTAATAGTCATATTAACTGGTCTTCCTTGAAGACATATGTAGACAATTTTTATCACTGACAGCATTGTACTTCAAGATACATCTTGAAATACTTTATACATTCCATTTCCCAGTTATTGATGGGTGTTTGCAGCAATTTCTTCTCATTTGAGTCATGCCACATCAACAAAGAAGGTCCCAAAATCTTTAGTCTATCTATGTCATTAAGGTCAACTCACTGTGAGGAGGCAGCTCTTCCCCAGTCGTATTTTGAGTGCCTTCCAATCTGAAGGATTCATCTTCCAGGATTATATCAAACAATGTTCTTTTATATTCATAAGATTTTCAAAGGCCATTTTTTTTTTTCCAGAAGTTGACCTGGTCATGTCCTTCTTCTGAAGGTACTCTAAGAGGAAAGTTTATTAAATAAACTCCTTTACCATAATCCTGGGTTGTCATCCTCTTTTTCAGTCTCATTGCCCTCTTCATATTTGGAAGTAAATTTCAAGTTACTGGCCAATGCACTTCCATATGGGCTTCATATAGCCCAGCATCTTGGGTTATTTGTTCAGCATATAGATTAAATAAATATGGTGAAAGGACATAACCCTTACACATTCCCTTCCTGATTTTAAACCATGTTAGATTTGTGTTATTTATTAGTGCTAGTGCAACATTGTATATGTAGTAGTATTTTCCTTTCCTGTGCATCTCTCTGTGTCTTACTTTCCTTAGTGATATTGTGCTGCTCACACACTTTTATTATACTGCCTTTCTCTTTACCCAAACCAACATGTGTCTCTTAAATAGTCAGCAATTTTCCCTCCCCTCCTCTTCTATCCTTGGTAACCAACTAAGAAAATTTCCTTCCCTGTGCAAACCTTTTCTTGACTTTTTATAATAATGGAGTCATACAATTGGCAGTCAGTCAGAAGACCCAAGATATGGCTACTAGGGGTGTAACAACTGGCAGAGGTTATACCTGTTTGGCCAGCAACCTCCATGTGGGGATAGTTGGTACATATGATTAATGTGTGTAATGTGCTGGAAGAGCCCAAACCCAAAAAAAAAAAAAAAAACCTCATTGCCATAGAGTCAGATTTGACTCATAGTGACCCCTCCTTGGGTTTCCAAGGAGGTCTCACTATGGAAGTAGATCACCCAATCTTCCTTTTGAGGAGTGGCTGGTGGGTTTGATTTTCTAGCCTTCTGATTAGCAGTCAAATGCATTAGGCACTAGGCTACCAGAGCTCCTACCAAAATCAAACTCACTGCCGTCGAGTCATATTTGATTCATAGCGACCCCTCCTTAAGTTTCCGAGGCAGCATCACTACAGAAGTAGATTGTCCAACCTTCCTTCCAAGGAGTGGCTGGTGGGTTTGAACCAGACTACCAGAGCTCCCAGGGGCGCCCCAAATATGCCAAGTCACAAAACACAATTGTAGGATAGTTCATGCCTTCGTAAGTTTGGGAAAAAAGGCTAAGAAAGTAGGGGAAGCCAGAAAAGTGGCCACTGCTCTTTGCAATTTGTCTGGCCACAGATATCCAGTTAACTGGTAAAGTGCATGTCTTAAGAACCCTGCTGGAAGAAATACAGTTGGAAAGAGTTATATGATAATTGTACATGGCCACAGCTGATGTCTAAAATAACCATTTCCATGAGCAGAGTCAGTAGCTAAAGATACTAGTCTTCACATTTGCAAAAATGGAGATAGAGGAAGAAGCAACTTGGGGAGAGCCAATAGCCAGCTAAAGTGCAGAGTATGAGTTGGGGACAGCAGCCACCTCACGGCAGGCTGCGTCCACTGCTGCCGCCTCCTCTCTATAATCAGGAGCCTTGCTCAGCACCTAGTGTATTGCCCTACCCTTCCTCTTGTGCAGGTCCAGAGAAGGCAGTGATGGAGCCCAAAAGAGAAGGAGAGGGAGCACTGGGAGGAGGGCTTGCACATGTGGCATGATAGGAAGCCACTTGTCCATCACCTTCACTTTACCATCATTGTTCACCAACCACAGAGCATCCTGTCCCTAGGATAAAAGTTTCCTGAAGCTTGATGCATATAGGCAGGAGATTCTACCTGCCAGTTGCATGAAAATGCAGGAATCCCAATTCCATTGGGTTGATAGAACTATGTGGCAAATTCCAGAAGATAGGAAAGAAGACCATTGCAGCTTGGCTTTTATGATTGTGGGATATTAGGGTGACAATGCATCTTTAAAAGGAACTCAGGGAGAGAAAATGTGCAATATCATTCCCCACTCCACTCTCCAGCAGGTTCTACAAGTGGTTAGGAACAGTCAACCTGGGCAAAACTGTAAAGCCTAGAGAAAAGGGGATGTGAGCCATGGAAAGGAGGAGAGGAGAGGAAAAGAACAAAAACCTAAAAGCTCAGTAGGACATCCATCTGAGAGCTCCTTGGGAATAACCCAAGAACAGATATATAGCAAGGCAGTAGAAAAGATTGGCAGCATTTGAAGAAAGAGCAGCAATACCACTTTGTATGTCCTACTGCTCTTCCACCACCCTGTGAGGAAGTGCCCCTTACCTCCAGGTAAACCCTGCCAGTCACAGGGAATAGGGGTGGAGGCCAAGATCACCTGAAGTCAGAACCCTATAGGGGGATTGGAGGCCCTATATAGAAGTTACAATACATTGGTTAAAAATAAATAAGCAACAGTACCTTTTCTAGAAAATAGAAGGCAAAAATAATTTTTTTTTTTTTTTATTTTTGGAAACCCTGAGTGGTTTTAAGTCCCACCCCTGCATGGCAATTGACATTCTAGGGATGGATGTTGTGCTAGTTAAGTTTATACATCAACTTGGCTGGGCCTGGTTTCAGTGGCTGGGCAGCTGTTGTTGTTATTGTCATTTCCCATAGAGTCAGACCAGACTTATAGCGACCCCTCCTTGGGTTTCTGAGGCAGTATCACTACGGAAGTAGATTATCCACCCTTCTTTCCGAGGAGTGACTGGTAAGTTTGAGATGTCAGCCTTCTGGTTAGCAGTCAAGTGCCTTAGGCACTTTGCTTCAAGAGCTCCTTGGCTGGGCAGCTTAATGTAGTTATTCCCCATGATGAAACTGGTAATGAGCTCCATGGTGGAATCTATTGTGAGCAGCTGAGTAGCTGCCTTAGGGATGTGGTCTGTTTCCAGTATTGGAAGGTCTGAATGTTTAGTATGCTTGGACCCTGCATTTAGCTGAGTCTTCATTCAGTAGCATGTCATATGCTCTGCCATCTTAGCGACTTCTATGGGACTTGAACTAGTGGCCTGCCATATTGCTTGACAATCTTCAGATGGTGCCATTTTACTTGTCTACTTTGGGTTTGTCAGCCTCAGCAGCCAGCAGCTGCCTTAAAGATGCCTCCATCTTGCTGAGAGTAAGAGTTAGAGCTAAAGTGCAAGGTAGAGGGGCCTTCACTTAGCCCCTAGAACTGGCACTTTGAACTCTGCCTTCTAACGTCTTAAACTGTAAGACAGTAAATCCCTGTTTGTTATACCTATCCACTTGTTCTATTTTCTGTTAAAGCAGCACTAGATAACCAAAACAGATGTCCTTGAGGAATTGGCTTTGATTCCAACTGTGAGAAAATTCAAACTACAAGTAAAAGTATTGAAAATAGTCCTAAGAGTAAACATGGCATGGGAACCAGTAACCCTGTCTCCACTACAAAAAAAACAGTAAGCATCAAACAATATAAGTTGCCCAGAGGACATAAGGAAATCAGTAAATCCATTTTTAAATTAAAAGAGATAGATCCTTTGGGAAGCCCACAGGACTTTTAAAAGCCCTATGTGGCTTGTTAAAAACAAACAAACAAACAAAACTTGTAGGTCCTGGCATAGAACCATAGGCTATAAGGAATTTAACAAAGTGCTTTTTCCTGAAACATGCTACAATCCAGAATATAACGTCCCTGTTGGAAACCCTCAGACGTAGACATTGGTATAGTTGATAGGGACCTAACTCTGTTTCCTTTCCCCACTACTGTTTGTTGGTTTCATTACATTGATGACATGTTAACTGCTGAAGATGTTTCTTTGTTACAAGATTGTCTAAATGCCCTAATCATCCACCTACAGGGGAGAGGACAAGCCAGGAGCCACCAAAAAGTGTAGGGCCAGAAACGTCTTAAAAGTCATCTGGTCTGGTAAAATCCTGAAGCCACAGCATCTACCAATAGTATAAAAAAACAGTGAAAATAGTAGGCAAGGTATTGATGGAGAGAGTCCTATAGCAACCATCTAGGATTGCCTCCAAACCTCAGATGTTAACCTGTTTTTCATTAGCAGCCCATTCACTCTTTTCCCACTGAAGAACCAAGAAGCAGACACTATGACACAAGTTAAAATGGTGCATACAAAAATGGAAGCTGCCACTGCATTCACCAGAAAAACAGACATGTAGTGCCCATGTTTGTTAAAACAAAACCAAAAAAGCAGATATAACAGTAAAATATAATGATTTTGTAATTTACAAAATTACCCATTATACTTTTGTCAACACCCAAAGTATCTGCCCTACAATCCTGGAAAACTACATAGGAGAACACAGCCAGTGATGGACTAGCAGGTAGATTATACAGGTAAAGCTTTCTTGGTGAGATGGACCAAAGAGCTGCCAGAGGTTTGAGGTTCATAAATTCAGTTCCCCATTGGGCCTTAGCCCCCTGTGCCAGACAAGCAATCTTGGGTGACCCTTCATTAATGATAGAAGTGACATCACAGGCTCCAGAGTTATGTCCACCAACATTGTTGCTGAACCAAAACAGCATGGTCCTCTGAACATCTCGGGACCTAACAGTGAGGAATAGAATCATTTCTTATTGTTTGTCATGTGTTATCCCACTAGAAAAAATTATTCTGTCCCTCTGGAAGTAGAAGATCTGACTGGGCCAAAGCTTTGCCAAAGTCTACCACAAACCAGCTGGTAGGTCTGTGGCCAACTTCCTTTCTCAGGTGTGGATGGCATGCATGTAAACATGGAACTTCTGGCCAAAGCCAGTTAAGTAAACACAGAAAATATGTGGGGACTAATCCTGCCTCTGTGACTAAGTGGAATACTATATGAGAGAGGGCACAATTTCACCTTTTTCTGGGCTCAGACTGTCGCAGAAACCCACATTAAGAGACTACAACACCTCATGGATGCAGCCACCATTGTTACTGTTGTTATGTGCCGTCCATTCGGACCCGACTCATAGCGACCCCTCCTTAGGTTTCTGAGGTGGTATCACTACAGAAGTAGATTGCCCAAACTTCCTTCCAAGGAGTGGCTGGTGGGTTTGAACTGCCAGCCTTCTGGTTAACAGTCAAGTGCCTTAGGCACTACGCCATCAGAGGTCCCAGACACTAGAGGGTTTTTACCCTCTAGAGGGTATAGGTTGGCTGTTACTCAACAGGAGATGCCAGGGGAACTAACATATGTCTGTTTTGAGCTTAGTAAAATACCATGAGTTCCCTTTTCTCCTTCCAAGTACCCCTTCCCAATAATGGGCTGGACTCCTATGTCCTACTCCCAGTGGATGATAGCACTGGATGTTTGCAGAACCTCAGGAGCATAACTAGCTCCTAATGGCACTCAATGGATGTGTAGCCACTGCTTCTGGCCCTGGTTACCACACTACTGGATAGGCTCTGCACTTTAGGACTTCCCTACTCTGCGGAAACCTTAAAGGAATCTATACCCAAACCTCTGAATTATCCTATGGGAAAAGCCAGGTAGACCAAGTACAGTATTTTACACTGTTATAATTTACCTTCTAACCATTTTTGTCTTTCCCCTTGGCTCCTTGGAAGTCGTGGAATAAATTGAAGCTCTAACCAATTTAATAAAATAGGCCCAAATAATAGCAGAGAAAGCTTTCTACAATTAACTGCCAAAACCACCCAGATGAGGAAGGTAGTCGTTCAGAACCAAATGGCTGTGGACATTCGAACAGCAACTTAACGTAAGGCAATCACCATAGCAAAGATTTGAACAAAATACAAGACTACCACCAGAACATTACTGATATATTAGGCCATATGAAGAAACAGACAGAGACCCTGGATATACCTGAAGGCTGGTCTACTGTGGTCACCTGGTTTTCCTCCTTCCCCTCTGACTGGCAAGGTTTTTGCTGGGTCTTTCTTTTTTCTTGCTATATTTGTCTATACTGCTACTGTGGTCTGTGCCTCCAACTACAACATTGCTGCCTGTTTCTACCTACATAGTTATAACAACTCCTTTTGATGTCCTCAGGGACCTTATAGAAGAGGGAGCACATATCAGATTGTAAGAACTGGCCATGAGGGGTAGACTGGAGGGAAACAGGCTTTGCAAGGCTGAACAAGGTCATCTATGCTTTCTGGTAGGCCACTTGCTAAATTACTCTTATGTAACTTTTGATAAGGTAAGCTTGAAGGTTCCAGTTCTAACATGTAGCCCCCTTTGTTAACCGCAGCCATAAAAACTCCTGCTTCCCTCTAGGGAGTGTGGAGAATTGAACTAGTCCTGCTGCCACACATGATCTGATTTGTATTTAAGAACCCCTTATAAACTCCTTTGTCATAATCCAGGCGTGGCCAGCTTCTTTCTTTGATCTTATAACCCTATCCATATTTGGAGGTAAATTTCAAGTTACTGGTCCATTCTGAGACAACATATATTTCCAGAAATACTATCCATAGATATCTGTTCACCACTCCCACCCACTCTAAGGAGCTAAATTACAGAATGGCTGTAGTATGCCAGGTATCTTTTATTAATATGACCTCCCAAGTCTAACAGAATGAAAAGTATGCACACTTAAAGATTAACACTTGCATTACTCCAAATAGGATCTTGTGTAATAATAATTCTTGACTTATAGACTGTACTGCTTTCTGAAATCCAAACTAAATAACATAGTCTTAACACTGACATTAGCAATTTATAAGAGATCCAGAACTAGACAGATTTCTATTTTAAGATAGATTTAAAAGTATGGTAGACATGTGTGCTGAATGAACCTCCTACATGCAGAATATATATATATATTTTTTTGAATGGCATCTCAAAACAGAAAAATGCTTTTTATCTTTTGAAGCACAGAAATTTAACTCACTGCTTCTCTAGACACTAATAGGTTGGCATAGCCAGCATCATCTTTTAATTAAAATGGAGGACTGTATTTTGGCTCAGCCACTGGCTGCAGAAAGAATTAGACAAAATCCTGAAGGTGTAAGAGCATTATTTTCTCTGACTTTAGGTAAAATTAACAATGTTAAGAACCTTGGGTGAAAGGAACTAATAGGTGCTATTATTGCTATTTCTTGTGTTAGTGCATTGACTAGTATAGTAAAATGGAAAGACATTGGTCAGGAAATCAGCAAACTTCTGTCTGAGTTGTGGCTTTACATCTGAATTTGTTCCAACAGCAATTTCTGAGCATAGGTTTCTTCATAAATGAAGTAAATTTTGAAGACCCAGACCTAACTACCTTAAAATTACTGTTGTGAATAATACTGTTGATTTTTTAAAAATTAGAGTATTTAAGATTAAGTGTTGCTTAATGATGGGATTGCCTCCCTGGCATTAAAATTGTCATAATAATTACCTACAAATATAGATACAGATATAAATATAGTTGTGTTGTTGTGTTGTTGAGTTGGTTTTGAATAATGGTGACCCCATGGGTTACAGAGTATAGATGCTCCACAGGGTTTTCTTGGCTATAATATTTATGGAAACAAGTCACCAGGCCTTTCCTCCATAGTGCTCCTGGGTGGGTTCAAGTCACCAACCTTTCAGTAAGCAGTCAAGCACAAATATTTGTGCCACCCAGTAGCATATGTAAATGTATATATATATATACATTTATACATACATACACATGCATATCTATTTAAGCCTGCATATGTATGTATATATGTACAAATATATTCATATACATATATGAGTATGTTACATAAAAAGGATTTCTTAACTGTTATGTGCTGCATATTGTTTCATTCATTCCACAAATATTCATTATATACTTTATACAAACCAGATTAGTTTCAAAGTACTAGTCTAGTTACACTGGAAAATTTAAACAAATAAATAATAAAGACTAAAATATTCCATGGTATGACAGAATTATATATAGCCTAAGGAAGGCATAAGAGAAAGAACAACATTTATCATTTCATAGGTGCATGCTATACACAACATGAGACCTTCATAAACTGTACTTATGAAAGGATCTTCCAATAAGACCATCCCATCTCTATGGCAAACACCCAAAATACAATTTAGAAAGATAAGACTCCAGTTTACTAGAACTCACACATAATGATGTGTCTACTATCCTCATTATTTCTTCACTGAACCTAGGAACTATTTTCATCTTAATTACCTGCAGCATATATATTTTTTAATATGTGTTTTGTTCCAATTTGCTAGTAAGTATGCAGAAGACAAGGACTGTCTTATACTTCCTTAGCCCCTAGTAGAAGGTATGAATGAATGAATAAATAATCAT
>NW_006921609.1:20169939-20171375 GCF_000298275.1 Orycteropus afer afer | reverse complement strand
TGCTGTGCATGGGGTCGCTATGAGTCGGAAACAACTCGACGGCACTTAACAACAACAACATGCAGAAGACAAGGACGGTCTTATACTTCCTTAGCCCCTAGTAGAAGGTATGAATGAATGAATAAATAATCATTATGACCATGGAAATCCAACAGTGCATCAGGAATAATTAGGATAGGAATTCCCATTAAGCATTTTTTAACATGATATTGATGAACCTAAAGAAATCTTTCATGTCTTGCTTAAACATTTCTCCAAACGTGAAGGTAAAACTAAGCACATGTGTTTGTTCTATGTGTGTGTTAATTGAACAGATTAATTTGAACATGATGAAGTGGAACGTATATTGGCTTTGAAGTCAAATAGACCCAGGCTGGAGTCCAAATGATATCATACCTCAGGTGAGAACTCTCTGAGCTTCAATTTGCTTCAGGATTTAATAAACCCAAAATTGGAAGTGAGAGGCTTCTGTTCTAGGCTGGACAAGACAGTAGAAAACTACTAAAATATTGCTCATTATAAATGAAATAACTTATTTTTCATTATTTTTTTAAAATTTAGTGGCCTTGACCAGTATTTTTCTCCAAGTGCTATCATTGGGACTTCATTGCCAAAGCAAGAGCAGCTATAAATTTGGCTGCAATATTTGCATGTCCCTCATTTGAGTGAATTGTATATATAAATCTTCATATTATAAAATTTACGCAACTTCATGTTAGAAAGTTTGGGTGTGTGATGAAAAAGAAAGGAGATTAATTCTCAAAATAATGTTATTGCTATGTTCACATATAAGTGCACTCAGGGAAGCCCTCCATTGGAGGATTAAAAACTTAACTTCAGACTTGAGGCACATAACAACACAACAACAATGTTCATTGCCACACTATTCATAATAGTCAAAAGATGCAAACAACCTGAATGTCCATCAACAGACAAATGGATAAACAAAATGTGATACATACATGCACTTGATATTACTCATTTATGAAGAGAAACAAAGTTCTGATTCACTGTACAAGATGAATGAAATAAGTCAATCATAATATAACAAATAGTGAATGATCCCACTTATATGCAATATACAAATTTATAAAAACCAAAGTTTATTCTTCCTTTCATAGGGTAGGAGGAAGGGAAAAAGGAAGAGTCATTGATTAGGGGGCACTGAGTTTATGTTAGTAATACTGGAAAAATTTGGGGAAAGATGGTGGTGATAGTTGGACAACATGATGAACATAATCAATGTCATTGAATTGTTGTTTTAAGTGCCGTCGAATCATTTCCAACTTATAGCGACCCCATGCACAGCAGAACAAAACACTGCCCGATCCCGCGTCAGCCCCACAATCCCTGCTATACTTGATCCCATCATCGCAGCCACCGTATCAATCCATCTCGTTGAAGGCCTCCCCCTCTTTTCTCGACCCTCCACCCTA
>NW_006921609.1:20156081-20166606 GCF_000298275.1 Orycteropus afer afer | reverse complement strand
AAACCCACCAGCCACTCCTCGGAAGGAAGGTTGGGCAATCCTACTTCCGTAGTGATACTGCCTCGGAAACCCAAGGAGGGGTCACTATGAGTCAGGGCCGACTCGATGGCACACAACAACAACAACAACAACAGAACAGCGTGAACAGAAACTGTCATATTCAAATCAAATTGATCTGTCAGTCATTTTTCTAAGCTCTGCATCAGATCTGTAAATGACATCAAAAAAAAGAAAATAATACAAGTTTCAGAAATAGGTTTTTGCACAGACTTTATTTACTAACTGAGATTTCTCAGAACCTATTTATTGAAACTCTTCTTTGCTGCTCCAACCTTATCTGTGTCTTTCTAGCCACTGCAGCAGTGTCCTCTTCTGCCCAAGATTAGCTATCTGAATCAGAGGACTCAGTCATCTAGATAAGCAAGGCAGCTAACTAAAAAGTCAAAGTAGTACTGCCAAAATTCAGTCCAATAAACAAAATCCATTCAAGTCACAAAAATCGATCTCTAACAGATCACAGAAGATAAATTTTGATTGATACATAAATTCACACTCAAAACAAAATGACTGAACTAGTAAATATTTAGGCATGAGTAAATGTCTTTTTGTCTAAATTAAATACTCACATAAAGAGAATATTTGAAAGTTTTCTTTTTTTCCTAAAATGGGACATCTGATCAAGCATCCACACAACAGTACTACATCTTCTACTTGAGTCATTTGCACATGGTTGTCAAATTCTCTTTCTGTCTAATGTATATTTGTTTCCAACAAACTGATCAAATCTTTACAAAGTTAATATATATATATATGCCTTGCTACTTAAATTATTGAGTATCAGTTTGATCTTTTAGGCACGACTTTGTTATTATTGATGTTGTGTCCCATTGAATCAAATACAACTCATAGCAACTGTTTCGGATAGAAAAGATCTGCCCCATAGGGTCTTCATGGTTGTAAACTTTATAGGAGCATAATGCCAAAATCTTTGTTCTCTTGGAGACCTGGTAGTTCAAATCATTGACCTTTTGATTAGCAAATGAGGTCACTACGGATTAGCATTATGTCACTGGGGTTTCTAGGCACAACTATAAATAAGCTAATTTTTTAAAGACAATTTAATATCTTTCAAGATAAGGTAGAAGAGTTTGCTGAATTTTTATTCAAGTATGTTTTCTTTGAGTTTGAAATTTGTACTATAACTTTAAAGAATAATATTAAGCTGTGTCCAATGGTGATTAACTTGATCATATAACAAAATAGCAGATATACCCCACTTTTAATCAGTTGCTTCTCAGCTGTCTTTTCTTTAAGAAAACTATTTATATTAGGATAATATTTGCTATTTTAGAGCACATCTCATGGGGCAAAATAAAATTAAAAAGTTTATTTTAGTCTCCCACTTTATTCTTTCTTTTCCATTGGAAGTAGTTTTCCACTAATAGTGAATGAAAACATATAAAGACCTCATGATCTTTCTGTTAGTTTTAGGTAATAGAAAGTTCTACAGTCAATTCATGTCACAAAAATTTCATTTCAGAAATTAGACACTCTGTCTCCCAGAATCAAAACTCTGCCCTTGATTTAACATCCTCTCTAGCTAGAACTTGGCTGTATACTAGCCGTTTGTGAAGTGGGAGGAAGTGTAGACAAAATAGGTTTTTCTGTCTCACTCATCCTCTCTTGCCCACATCAACTGCTATAAATAACATTTTTATATTAGAGATGGGTAAGAAATAAAGGGAGTTTCTGAGGGGAACTCAAGATAACCAAAACATTAAGTGATAACACTCAGATAAACAAAAGTTTTGAGGTTAGAGTCCATCTTGAGGAATCATGGGGGAAAGACCTGGAGATCTACTTTGAAAAAATAAGCCATTGAAAACCCTGTGGAGCACAGGTCTACTCTGATACACATGAGATCATCATGAGTCAGAGTTGACTTGACAGCAACTGATTACGAGGTAAAATGTAGCCCAGAAAATTCTTACTTGGACATGTGGTATGGATTTAATTGTGTCCCTCAAAAATATGGTTTGTAATTCCTAACCTCTATGCCACCAATTGTCTGTCAGTTTGATATACTGTGGTGGCTTGCATATTGCTGTGAGGCTGGAGGCTATGCCACTAGTGTTTCAAATACCAGCAGGGTCTCCCATAGCGGTTTCAGCAGAGCTTCTGGAGAAAGATAGACTGGAAAGAAGGGCTGGGCTATCCTCTTCTGAAAAAACTGGCCACTGAAAACTGTATGAATAGCAGTGAAACATTGTCAGATATATTATTGGGAAAGATTATGAATAGCTCTGAAACACTGTCTGATAAATTACCCTAAGATGAGCCCCTCAGTTTGGAGGACACTCAAAATATGGGGAAGAGCTGTCTCCTCAAATAAGTGTTGCCCTTAATGATATGGATGAAGTAAAGCTTTCAGGACCTTCATTTGCTGATGAGGTATGACTCAAATTGAGAAGAAATAGTTGCAAACATTTATTAATAATCTTGAACATGTAGTGTACAAAGAATGAATCTAGGAAAATTGAAAGTTGTCAGAAATGTAATGGAACACCTAAAGATCAATATCTTAGGCATTATTGAACTGAAATGGACTTGTATTGGCCATTTTGAACCAATCATACTGTGTTAGGCTGGGTTCTCTAGAGAAACAAAACCAGTAAAGCTTATATATATATATATATAGAGAGAGAGAGAGAGAGAGAGAGAGAGAGAGAGAAATTTATCTTAGGAAAATGGCTCACACACTTACAGAAGCTCGCAAGTCCAAAGTTCCTGGATCAAACATCAAGCTGGAGGCTTTTCCCAACTCTTGCAGTTGCAGGGGCTGAGGAGCTCAAGGTTGGCAGGCAGTACACCAGCTGTTAACTCCAATGAATAGCAAATCCAAGATCTCAAAATAAAATAACTCCAATGAATGACAAATCCAATGGTGAATGGTGGATTGTTCACTCATGGACAGTTGTAGGCAGCACAACAGAATCTCGATCCACAGAAGAGTGTCTCTTTTCCCAGGATGTCCATAAATATACTGGAAGCAGGCCACACCTCTAGGGACATTCCCTTTCAACAGATTGGCTGCTTAAAACATAATCATCTGATCCCATCATGGGAATAACCACATCACAACAGCTTAAACCACACAGAATTGTGGTCCAGCCAAGTTGACACACAGCTCCATCTATCACACATACTATACCATGAATTATAAAACAAAGAGGAATGGCTTTGCATTCATCCTCAAAAAGAACATCTCAAGATCTCTCCTGAAGTACTATGTGGTTTCAAACTCAAAACTCACTACCTAGTCGATTCCAACCCATAACAACCCCTTGTAGGTTTCTGAAGCAGTAAATCTTTATCTAAGTATATTGCCCCATCTTCCTTCTGTGGAGCAGCTGATGGGTTTAAACTGCCAACCTTCTTGTTAGTAGTCAAATTCCTTAAGTACTGCATCTCATCAGAGATAGGATAATATCCATGTGCCTACAAGGAAGACCAGTTGATACTACTATTGCTCAAATGTATGTACAAACTACTAAAGTCAAAGATGAAGAAATTGAAGATTTTTACTAACTTCCACAGTCTGATATTTACCAGACATGCAACTAAGATGTACTGATTATTATTCGTGATTGGAATGTGAAAGTTGGGAACAAAGAATTATCATAGGTGGTTGGAAAATATGACCTTGGTGATAGAAATGATTCTGGAGATCACATGATAGAATTTTGCAAGACCAATGTCTTGTTCATTGCAAATACGTTTTTTCAAAACATAAACAGTGGCTATATACATGGACTTCTCCAGACAGAATCCACAGAAATCAGATCAACTACATCTGAATCGGGCAATGGAGAAGCTTAATATCATCAATCCAAACAAGGCCAGGAGTTCACTGTGGAATAGACTATCATTTGCTCATATGCAAGTTCAAGTTGAAGCTAAAAGTAATTAAAATAAGTCTATGAGAGCCAAAATATGACCATAATTATATCCTACCTGGATTTAGCAACCATCCAAAGAATAGACTTGATGCATTGAACCCCAATGACCTAAGATGAGACGAGTTGTAGGGTAACAACAAAAACATCATATGTGATTAAAACAAACAGCCATGATTAAAACAAACAGCCATTAAAAAGACAGGAAAGGAAGAAAAGACCAAAATGGATGTCAGAAGAGACTCTGAAACTTGCTCTTGTACAGAGAGTAGCTAAAGGGAATGGAAGAAATGAAGAGATAAAAGTATCAAACTGAAGATTTCAAAGGGCAGATAGAAAGGACAAGATAAATTATTATAATGAAATGTGCAAAGACCTAGAACTAGAAAATCAAAAGGGAAGAACATGTTTAGCATTTCTCAAGCTGAAAGAACTGAAGAAAAAGTGTAGACCTTGAGTTGCAATACTGAATGGGTCTATGGCCAAAATACTGAATGATGCAAGAAGCATCAAAAGAAGATGGAAGAAATACTGAGTCACTGTCTCAAAAAGAATTGGTCGACTTTCAATCATTTCAGGAGGTAGCATATGATCAAGAACCAGTTGTACTGATGGAAGAAATCCAAGCTGCACTGAAGAAACTGGTAAAAAACAAGACTCCAGGAATTGATGGAATACCCATTGAGATGATTCAACAAAGGGATGCTGCACTTGAAGCACTTAATGATTTATGCTGAGAAATTTGAAAGATAGCTCCCTGGCCAACTGACTGGAAGAGAGTGATATTTGTGCTCACTGCACAGAAAGGTGATCCAACAGAATGTGGAAATTATCAAACAATATCATTAATATTACATGCAACTAAAATCTTTCTGAAGATAATTTAAAAACAGTTTTGGTGGTATACTGAAGGGGAACTTCCAGAAATACAAGCTGGATTCAGAACATGATACAGAGTGACAAGTATCATTGCAGATATCAGATGGATCTTAGCTGAAAGCAAAGAATACCAGAAAGATGTCTACCTGTGTTTTATTGACTCTGCAAAGGCATCCAACTGTGTGTATCATAACAAATTATGGGTAATATTGCAAATAATGGGAATTCAAGAACACTTAACTGTGCTCATGAGGAACCTGCATATAGACTAAGAGGCTGTCATTTGAACAGAACAAGGGGCCACTGCATGGTTTAAAATCATGAAGTATGTATGTGAGGGTTTTATTCTTTCACTATACTTATTCAATATGTATGCTGAGCAAATAATTCCAGTAGCTGGACTACATGAAGAAGAATGTGGCATCAGGATTGGAGGAAGACTCATTAACAACCTTTGATATGCAGATGACAAAACTTTCCTTGCTGACAGTGAAGATGACTTGAAGCACTTACTTATGAAGATGAAGATTACAGTCTTCAATATGGATTATACCTCAACATACAATGAAAATCCTCACAACTGGACCCATAAGCAACATCATGATAAACAAGAAAAGACTCAAGTTGTTAGATATTTTATTTTTCTTGGATGCAAAATCAACTCTGGTGGCGTAATAGATAAGGAATTTGACTGCTACCTGGAAGGTCAGCAATTCAAACTCAACAGTTGCTTCATGGAAGGAAGATGGGCCAATCTACTTCTGTAAAGATTTACAGCCTCAGAAACCCAATGGGGATTTCTATGAGTCAGAAACAACTCGATGGCCATGAGTTTGGTTTTTAATTTTTTTGCACAATCAACACCCATGGAATCAGCAATCAGGAAATCAGACATATTGCACTGGGGAAATCTGCTAAAAATCTGCACTTTAAAGTGTTAAGAAGCAAAGATGTCTTTGAAAACTAAGATGAGCCTGACCCAAGCCATGATATGTTCAACCAACTCATATGTATGTGAAAGCTGGACAGTGAATAAAGAAGACCAAAGAAGAGTTGATGTCTTTGAATTTTGATGTTGGTGAAAAATGCTGAAAATACCATGGAATACCAGAAGAACTAATAAATCTGTCCTGGAAAAAGTGCAGCCAGAATACGCCTTGGAAATGAAAATGGCCAGACTTCATCTCACCTACTTTGGTCATGTTGTCAGAAGAGACCATTCCCTGGAAAAAGATTCCGTGCTTGGTAAAGTAGAGTGTCGGTGAAGAAAGGGAAGGCTGTAAACAAGATGGTTTGGCAGCATGGCTGCAATGATGGGCTCAAGCATAGCAAAGATTGTGAGGATGGCAAAGGACCAGGAAGTGTTTTGTTCTGTTATACAAAGGGTCGCTATGAATCAGAGCCAACTCAAAAGCACCTCATAACAACAACAGTGCCTGTGGTTATAATTCCATTTGGGAATAGGTTGTCTTTGTTATATTAATAAGGTGGAATTCGTGTAGGTGTGTTTTGACTCAATATCTCTGGAGATATAAAAAAGATTAAACAAGCAATTTAGTTAGCAGATAGGGGGAAGAGAAATGCCAAGCCATATGAAGATTATGCAGGAGCAGGAGCTCAATGACACAGGGACCTCCCTCCAAGAGGCACAGAGATTCAGAATCTTCCCCTGGAGAAGGCATCTTGACTTGGAATTCTAGCCTCCTAAACTATGAGAAAACACATTTCTGTTGGTTAAAGCCTTCTACTTGCAGTATTTCTGTTATAGCAGCACGAGGTAACTAAGACAAGTATTATCACAACATGGCATATCAGGAATTTGGTCTGGTAGATGTTTAAAGCTTTTGTGGACTTTTCAGGGGTTTACTATCCCCAACAAAACCACCTGTGATATCTTGTTCAGTACTTTCCTTTCAGTAGCCCTGGTGGCACAGTGCTTAAAATGCTTGGCTGCTAACCAAAACATCAGCTGCTTGAACACACCAGGTGCTCTGCAGGAGAAGATGCAGTGCAAATGAGACAGTCTGCTTCTGTAAAGATTTACTCTGTCCTATAGGGTTGGTATGAGTCAGAATTGATTTGATGTCAGTGGGTTTGGGTTGGGCCTATCTTTCAGCTGCCCACATCTCCCTCAACCCTAGTTCCCCAACTGTTCACTTCATATATAGACTAGCATTTGGAGTCCTGTTGCCCAAGCTGAAAATCCTCCTGAACACATTCAAATGGATCCAAAATGGGCCTCTCACTTTTGTCATCTATCCCTAGTCTACAGGAAATACATCTTTTTTTTCCTTCCACTGATGGGAATACTGTTACTCCCTAAAAGAGCCTTCTTTTCATTTTCAATCCTGCCTCTTCACAGAGACCATCCCTTGAAGAATGTCAGGGCACTTGTCAGCCTGCACACCAAAGATTCCCCCAAATTCTAAAGACATATCACACACTGTCCGCATGCTCTCAATCTCTAGATTTTATGTAGTGGAAGGAGGATTCTGGCCCCTCTCTAAATCATGGGTGGGACTTAGAGCACAGTACCAACTGGTTTCAAGGAAGTCTTTGCACACATACTCTATCTTTTACTTCCCTTTCTTCCTCAATCCTTTTATCTTATTCGTAGTAGGGCCTTCTAATCTGTTATTTTCTTTCATGGTTTGCATTTTGGTGAGGCATCCAATTTCGGAATTCTGTATCTGTGAAATCATAGTGCCCCAATCAAAAATTTTCAATTTCCACATGCTGTAACATCAATATTAATCATTTTTGTAATAAATATGTTCATTAAATTCCTAAGTAACAAATATAAATACCCTCTAATTTAATTGATTTATTAAAAGGTATTGCATGCATGTATTGTAAGTCTTTTTACAATGAAATGAATGCACACTTAGAAGGATATATACTTCACTTTTATTCAAATTAAGAAAGATGTATCTTTTAGTCTCAGCTCCCTCTTCTTCCAAACCAACCAGGAATCGCTATGCAGATGCTAGATTTACAGACTCTTTTAGAATGACAGATCAATAAAGAACCCTATTGAAAAATGTTTGCCTGGAGGTGGAGAGTATAAAATTTTTCCTTAAACTCTTTAAGGCTTTGCTCCCAGGACCAAGCACTTCTAGTTCAGTGTTAATAGTGCTGAGTTTTCTTACTGCTTTTTCATGTCAAAGGCACTCTTCAAATATGTACTTAATTAAGCCGCTCTTTTAACAGAGGTGGCCCTGTTCTCATCCCCTAGCCTCCCATCTCCATCTCCTGTGTGGAGAGTTCCCTTTGAAGTCATGCAGGAAAGCTGTGCAGGGATGAAGGAGATGAGAACAGAGCCAAGGGCGCTTGTAATGAACTTTTGATGTAAAATAAGTTAAGATTAATTCACTTATTTTAGCTACCCTCTCTTTAGAATTCTTATAAGAGGAAATACTAAATTACAGAAAGATAATGAGTCAGATTTTATGTTAGCTCTGAAAGTCCTGCCCTCTAAATGCATTTGTGAACATCCTGTGGATTCCTGAGGATTTAGAACCCTGCAAATTTCCAGTTTTATAGGACTTATTTATTTTGTATTATGCCTGGACTCTTTGTGTTTATCTCTTATGATTGCCTTAAATTTCACAGCTGGAACTTGACTTATTAAAAGGTACCTTTTTTTTTTTGTGAATACTTCTCTTTGGATTGATTCTTGGAAGGAAGTCCATGATCATTTGTAACTATGCACATTATCCATAACTATACTTTTGGAAATAGATGTTGATCATTTGAGAAAGTGTTTTCTAACTGCTTATAATACAGAAGCAATTTCAGGAGGAGAATGGAATCTGATGTTACTATACAGTAGCTGCCAAATAATTCATTTTAATTTCTTATCTCTGGTAATTTCAGTTATTTCCCAGAAAATTATTTTCTTACATTGCTTATTTAAAGCTTTACAAAAAGAAGAAGCAAATATACGCAACATAAATAACTTAATGGTCATAAGTTTCATAATTATAGTAACTTTTTCTTCATTGTATTCTTGTTCAGGCATGCTGAATCTTTTGGGGGACATTAAATTTCATAGATTGGCTCATGTTGTGTTATTGCAAATATAATTTTGATTTTTTCACGCATTGCAGACAGGATATAGAGGCAAAGTGAAGAACCATATTGCATACTTGATTTCCAATTTACCTGAACTTATTAAAAGAACTGTTGAGAGTCATTTTTTTAAATCCTTAAATTGTTTTGCAGTTCACAGATACTCTACTCAGCAGTGAAATTGTCCTTACTAGTTTCTACAAGATGCTGATTACATTTCTTGTGATATTTTAATAGGTTTATGCCCAGAAGTGCTAAGGTGCAGATTTTTTGAAATTTCTACAGAAAAACAGTTTATATACTTCAAATATTTATTTCAACAATTCCTACTATGAACTGTTCAAGGAGGATCTCAGATTTTCTTCATTTTGCTAAGTTACTTTATTAAGACATTTGTGTCTGTCAGATTATTAATTTAAATATCAGACATCCAATTTTTAAAATATTCAATCACTCTAGCCCTTTCCAATATAATAAAAAACTATTATTCTGAACAAGATTGTTGTTTGAATCCATTTAGATGATAAGTTTTTGCTGGTAGTTACGAAACTTGCCTGTCTAATTCATATAGTTGTTGTTGTGCACCATTGAGTCAAGTCTAATTCATAGCAACCCTGTAATACAGTGTACTCGGAAGGAAGGTTGGGAAATCCTACTTCTGTAGTGATACTGCTTCGGAAACCCAAGGAGGGGTCGCTATGAGTCGGGTTTGACTTGACGGCACATAACAACAACAACAACAATACAGTGTAGCAATGCTCCATAGGGTCTTACAAAGGCTGTAAATCTTTAGAGTCCAACTGCCAGCTCTTTCTCCTGTGGAGCAGCTAGTGAATTCGAACCTCCAACTTTTCCAGCCTGCTGATAGCAGCTGAGTGTTCCATATACTTCCTAAAATAAGTAAAGTTCTGAGTATTTTAAGTTAAGCTTTCTACGGAACTATCAAATGAGCGCTGGTGGCACAGTGGTTAAAGCTCTTGACTGCTAACCAGAAAGTCAGCAGTTCCAACCCAATAATATCTTGATATTTCTTATTTATGTAATTGTTTACATGTGTGTTTCCTGTCTCTGACTATTGAGGCCAGTGATCTTTCCTTATTCACACATTACTGAATAGCTGGGTAACAAAACAATACCAGACCTCATTATTAAACAGACTGGAAGTCATTAGGAGCTGCCAGGATGAATGGAGTGAAAACCAGGGGAAGCAACAAGTCTCCTTCTGGCTTTCATCTTTGAGTATGACTGCTGTACAGCAGCTGTATGTATAGTTGGAACTCTCAGTAGCCTACAAATTGGAATTTTTCTATATATAAAAAAAGAAAGAAAAAAAAAAAAAACCTCACTGCAGTCCAGTGGGATCCAACTCATACTGACCCCTCCTTGGGTTTCTGAGGCGGTATCACTACGGAAGTAGATTGCCTAACCTTCCTTCTGAGGAGTGGCTGGTGGGTTTGAACTGCCAGCCTTCTGGTTAGCAGTCAAATGCCTTCGGCACTATGCCACCAGATCTCCTTGTTTATACATAAGTCTTTATATTGGGATATTTAATAATTATAAAGGTGCTCTGGTAGCATAGTGCCTAAGGCACTTGACTGCTAACCAGAAGGCTGGCGGTT
>NW_006921609.1:20151572-20154277 GCF_000298275.1 Orycteropus afer afer | reverse complement strand
TTCCTCCATCTCCAGCAACAGGCCAACGATAAAAAACCACCAAGAAGAGCCTGAACCACCCTTGGCTTCTCTTCATAAACAGTTAACAGAGATCATAGTGATACTGCCTTGGAAACCCAAGGAGGGGTTGCTATGAGTCGGGGCCGACTTGATGGCAAATAACAACAATAACAGTAATTATAAATACTTATGTTTATACATGTCTTTATAAGTATTAAATATCCCAATATTTACATTTCAACTTGGCCTGAAATTCTATGCAGTATTCACTACAAACTGAGATATTGTTTTTTACTTACCCCTGCTAAAATGATCTAAACCAAACCCATTGATATCGAGTCAATTCCAACAAATGACAACCCCATATGTTACAGAATAGAACTACTCCATAGAGTTTTCTTGGCTGTAATCTTTATGGAAGCAGTTGCTAGAACTTTCTTTTGCAGCACTGCTGGGTGGATTCAAACAGCCAAAGTTTAGGTTAGTAGGTGAGTGCAAGCTATTTGCACTACCCAAACCAAAACAAACTCACTGCCATCGGGTCGATTCCAACTCACGGTGACCTCCATTGGGTTTCCAAGGCTGTCAATCTTTGCAGAAGTAGATCACTCCAACTTCTTTCAGAGGATCAGATGGTAGGTTTCAATCACTGACCTTCTGGTCAGCAGCCAGGTGTCTTACCCACTATGCCACCAGGGACCTGCTAAAATGAATATAGCAAACCAAACCCACTGCTGTCCAGTTGATTTCAACTCACAGCAACCCCCACTGGGTTTCACACTTCTCTATGGAAGTAGCTTGTCCTGTCTTCCTTCCATGGAGTGGATGGTGGATTTGAACCAACCTTCTGGTTAATAGTCAAAGGCCTTAGGCACTGCACACCAGAGCTCTTTTAAAATGAACATATCACCTTTAATATGAGTTGGCAGTTCAAACCCATCAGCCACTCAGCAGAAGCAAGTAGAAGAATCTACTTCCATAAAGATTACTGCCTTGGAAACCCAAAGGGGATTGCTATGAATCAGAATTGACTAGATGGCAGAGTTTTTTGTTTTGTTTTGTTATGTTTTAATCACTAGATTAAGTTTGATAAGCTAATTGTCATTTTGAAAGGAAAAGTACAGCATCTAAATAATAAGCTATGTTAATTTGGTTGTTGTTGTTATGTGCCGTTGAGTCAGACCTGACTCATAGACACCCCTCCTTGGGTTTCTGAGACAGTATCACTACAGAAGTAGATTGCCCAACCTTCCTTCTGAGGAGTTGCTGGTGAGTTTGAACCTTCAGCCTTCTGGTTAGCAGTCAAATACCTTAGGCACTATGCCACCAGAGCTCCTCTAATTCAGTATAAGGGTGAATCAAAATTGTTGCTGGATCCAACTGTCTTCAGTAGGGTGAAGTTGCTGTAATCAAGATGCTCTAAAATTAGAGGCTTAAACAATACAACATTAATTCCCTCAAGTAACAAATCCAATAAGCAGTCAGGGTAAGCATGTAGCTCTGCCCTACTTGGTTATTCAGAGATTCAGTTCCTTACACTGTGGTCTCATCATCACCTAATTGTTGTTCCCATCAGTATGGCAAAAGCTTGGCTTTAAAAATGACAGTGGCATAGCTCATGAGGATGGGAAAGCATAAAATATTCACATGTCCAATATTTTAAGATCCATAGCTAGAAGTGGCACTTTCCCTTCTAGTCACATTCCATTAGTGGAAATTAGCCAAAGGACCACATGGAGCTGTATGGGAGTCTGAGAAATATAGTCTCTAACTGGGCAGTCAGCTGCAGGGATCCAGGTGAGGAGAGAAACTCAGACACACCCAAAGCAGCAGTGTGGGAGAGCAGGAAAAGGGGGATTAAAAGCCAGGAACCCAGACACAGGAGCAGTCAGCCACAAGGATTCAGGTGAGGAGAGGGAAATCAGGCACACCCAAAGCATCAGAGCCGGAGAACAGGAGAAAGGGGATTAAAAGTCCTAGGAATCTGGACAGAGGAGGAGTCAACTGCAGGATCCCAGGTAAGGGTGGTAGGAGAGGTTTCCAACAGGGAGACAAACTTATCTGTCGGTTTGTCCTACCATGGTGACGTGTTAATGTGAATTTGAGGCTGAGCAACTGGTGTTTCACATATGGTACACATGTATCAGCCCAGTTTACAGACTGAGAAAGACTATGAAGAAGGAGGAGGCCATCCACTTCTCAAAGAATTGGCCAGGGAAAACCACATGAATAGCAAAGAAATACGGTTTGATACATTACTGTGCAATTTTATGAACAGTCCAGTTACGTTAGAAAGCTCTAAAAATAGGACTGGGAAAGAGCTGCATCATCTGAGGAAACCCAGACTTACTCCTATGGATAAGGTAAAGCTTTCAAGACCTCCATTTGCTGATATGACACCACTCAAATTGAAGAGAAACAGCTGCAAACATCCATTAATCATCAGAACATGGAATGTACAAAGAATAAATCTAGGAAAATTGGAAGTTGTCAAAAATGAAATGGAACACATAACGATTGACATTGTTGACATTAGTGAGCTGAAATGGACTGGTTTGGGCCACTTCGAATCAGACAACCATGTGATCTACTATGTCAGGAATGACAGTTTGAAGAGGAATGGCATGGCATTCATCATCACAAAGGATGTTTCAAGATCTGTCCTGAAGTACAATGCTGTCAATGATAGGATAATATCCATATGC
>NW_006921609.1:20136877-20149918 GCF_000298275.1 Orycteropus afer afer | reverse complement strand
AGAAGCTGGACTATATGAAGAAAAACGTGGTATCAGGATTGGAGGAAGAATCATTAGCAACCTGAGATATGCAGACGATACAACTTTGCTTGCTGAAAGTGAGGATGACTTAAGGCACCTACTGGTAAAGGTTGAAGAATACAGTCTACAGTATGGATTGTGTCTCAATATAAAGAAAACAAAAATCCTCACAACTGGACCAATGAGCAGCATCACAATAAATGGAGAGAAGATTGAGGTCAAAGAATCCACGTTGCTTCGTTCTACAACCGATGCCAACGGAAGCAGCAGTCAGTACATTAGACGGCATGTAGCATTGGGAAAGTCAACTGCGAAGGAACTGTTTCAAGAGCTGAGGAGCAAGGATTTCTCCTTGAGGACTAAGGTGCACCTGACAGAAGCCATGATATTTCCAATTGCCTCAAATGTATGTGAGAGCTGGATAATTAATAACGAAGACCAAAGAAGAGCTGATGCTTTTGAGTTGTGGTGCTGGCGGAGAATGCTGAAAGTACCATGGACTGCTGAAAGAACTAACAGATGTGTCCTGGAGGAAGTGCACCCGAAATGCTCCTTGGAAGCGAGTATGGCCAGACTTCATCTTACCTATTTTGGTCTTGTTGTCAGAAGGGACCATTCCTTGGAGAAGGATGTCATGCTTGGTAGGGTGGAGGGTCGATGAAAAAGGGGGAGGCCTTCAATGAGATGGATTGACACGGTGGCTGCGATGATGGGCTCAAGTATAGCAGGGATTGTGGAGCTGGTGCTCGATCCAGCTGTGTTTCGTTCTGCTGTGCATGGGGTTGCTATGAGTCGGAAATGACTGGACGGCACCTAACAACAACAACTGGGCAGTCACATGCCCAGCAAAATATCTACGATGGAATAAGAGTTTTTTGTTTTGATTTTTTTATTCTATTGTAATTTTTTTTCGTGAACAGCCAGGTATTTCTACCAGCAAGAAGAGCATGTGGATGGTAGCTCATGAGGAATGTATTGGATAGGTGTTAGGACTATCATCAAATAAGGGGAAAAAAAAAAAATCAAGAATAAGTTTTCAGAAACAAAATGTACTGCTGATAGCTATTTTATATTTAGCTTATCAATGTTGAAATGATAAGTTCTGTGGTAGAAAACTACCAAAAGCTTTTTTGTAATGATATCAGAGAATCCAATTGAAAATCTCTGCCATGAGGTCGTGGACAGAAGCATTTTTGTTTGTTCTATATAAAGGAGGTGCAAGGCAAGGCATACTGGAGCAAAAAGTCAACTCTCATATGTGATGTGTGCTCCTTAATAAATACAGTGTCATGAACTGTCATATTTTAAGTCTACTTCTAAATATAACTTTCTGTTTCTCTACAAATTCAGTGACTCTTGATCTTTTCAAAAATGTACCTGCCTGACATCTTCTCATTTTTTTTCAACCTGTGTATTGTCATAAGGGTAGAATGTACATAAAATTTTAAGTGAAATAAAAATTTTTAGTAAATTTCTTTTTTATCTGGTTAAAAATTTTATGACAGTGTTTGAAACCATTAAAAACAAAAAACAAACTCACTGCCATTGAATTGATTCTTTGAAACCATTGTTGTATGTGCCGTCACATCGGACCTGACTCACAGCAACCCCTCCTTGGGTTTCTGAGGCAGTATCACTAAGGAAGTAGATTGCCTGACTTTCCTTCTGAGGAGTGGCTGGTGGGTTTGAACATAGGAAATCATGGTTTATGTTACGTCTTCTGCAAATGTTTGTTAACCTTCAATCTGCAAGAACTGAGCTGGGCACAGAGGATAAAAAGATGAATGACAGGAATTCTGCCCTTAGTGAAGTCATAGTCACAGTCTTTTTAATAGGGAAAGCAAGGTTTACATGTGCCAACATGCCAACTGAAGTAGAGAGAAATTTACCAATAATATTTAGGCTGACTTTATGTTTATAAATTAAGTAAATAATCTTGATTTAGTAGTACCAAATATATCTCTACAGAGCTTAAAATTTTTATTTCTTATTATTGACCTTTTCTATTATTTATTATATAAGAATATATTTTAAAACATGTCTAAAGTGTTTCACTTAAAAAAAAAAAAAACTTTGAAACTGCATATAGTAAGCATGTTAGCTATTATCAGTATGCTAACTGGAATATTCCTATGTAGCAGATGGATAAGGAATAAAGCACTAGACAAAGTATATTAAAAGTTTATGATTTCATTGTGAAAGCTTATGATTCTTCATACTGGGAAATATAGTTAGGCATATCAGGGAAGTTCATTTTGAAGTTTAAAAAGTCAATCCTCTTATCTTCTTAACTTGGAAATAATTCTAGTGGCAATTATACTCTTATCAAAAAGAACAAAATAAAAATTAATTAGTTTGGAAGAGTTTTTCAGTAAATATTAACTTTAATCTGCAGGTTTTAGGAGTCTATCTAAGACATATACATATACATACATATACATATACGTATACATACAGTGAAACCTATGAGAGCCAGAACGCAACAGTACAGCCTTGTTTTTCTAGGTCCTACAAGCTTTCCACCATTGACAGGTACAGGGTTTCCACTTTTCTTTCACTCTTTATTAGTGAAAAATATTTGAATTTTTCTTCTTTGAGAGGTTTCTACCTTATACAGCTTCTGCCTTTGAGAGGTATTACTGTATAGTAAGTTTGATGATAATTTTTTTTCTTTAAGTATCTGTATAAAGGAGTTTTGGGTGGTATAGAAGTTCAGGCATTTGGCTGCTAACCAAAAGGTTGTCAGTTCAAAACCACCAGCAATCCTGTGGAAGAAAGATGAGGCAATCTGCTTCCATAAATATTTACAGCCTTGGAAACACAATGGGGGATGCTATGAGTTGGGATCGACTCAATGGCAGTGAGTTTGGTTTTTTTGGTTTTATATGAGAAGATACTCCAAGTGGTCTCCATTTAATATTTTCACAGTGTAGTGCAATATATTGCTTTTATATGGACCTTTTATATGGCCTTCTAGCCATGGTCTTATTACGCCCACAAAATTATTGAATGGAACAATGAAATATGATGTGTAAAACTCTTCCCAGGATAGGTTGGGATATGCAAATAAGGTGCCTTTGGCCCACCAAAAGAAATGATCAGTTTTGCCATTTTTCTAGGCTTACTATCACTACCTCACTACCATGAAGAAGAGCTGGGAATGGAGGGCTTCCTTTGGACCCAGGGTCCCTGTGCTGAGAATCTCCAAGACGAGTTGGAGAGCTGCAACACTGGTGCTGGTGGCACGATGAGATGGTAGCAGCACAAGTTAGCAGCAAGGCCTGACCGAGGCCCAGTGGCAGCAGGCCCAAGCATAACCTGTTCCGATTGAACCACTGTATAATGAGTTGTTCCAATTACTTCCAAGTTGATCCCAATCCAGAGTTATAACTTGTTACTTCCCTAAAAAAAAAAAACATAATCCTGAGTATGATCTGTGAGTTCTGTGTAGACATTGCAACAAATTATTGAATCCAGCAGAGAAGTTAAGAGTTCTGTGGGAGGTACAACTTGTGTCAGAATTGATAAAAAACAACTTGGAAAGTGGAGGTGTGTCTGACCTCTGCCTCATAAGAGTGAGCTTTGGGCTCATGGTTCTTCTCTCACTTTCCCCTGAAGTTAGATGAGGTCTGAAGCCACCACTTTACAAATAGCTTTAAAGCTTTTCCATAGACATGTTGCTGTTGTTGTTGTTATGTGCCATCGAGTCGGACCTGACCCATAACAACCCCTCCTTGGGTTTCTGAGGCAGTATCACTACAGAAATAGATTGCCCCATCTTCCTTCCATGGAGTGGCTGGTGGGTTTGAACCACCAGCCTTCTGATTAGCAGTCAAGTGCCTTAGGCACTACGCTACCAGAGCCCCACCCATAGACATATTTTTATCTATGTTCTTCAGTGTTTTGCTTCCACATACTCCTAATAGGATAGTTTTAAATTCAGTCCAAAGCAACACGTGAAAGTCACCATTATATCAAAGGTTAATTTAGGAACACATATGTAGCATGCCTTCTCATGTGAAAATTGCCTCCAAATAAAGGTAATATAGCATTAGCTTGCTCCACTTTTTTCAGGGTGAAAAAGATTTTAAAAAAACAAAAATGAAAAATTTTATTTTTGATTTAATGACATACTAAAAATGTTATAGCTAGAAGAATCAACTCTTGTCTCAGAATAAACAGTGAAGCCTAGAAGAACAGTGTAACAAGATTCTTTTAAAAAAAAAAAAATTATTGTTTGTAATTAATAGGTCAGGGTGAAATCCTTAAAGTTCCACTTGAACTTCCTCTATGAGAAGTGCCTACCTAAATTCAGTAACCACATGAACACAATGCCTCTATTAAGGAGAAAATGGCCCAGCCAATTTGGCCACATATATGTATACAAATTCCTTTGTCAATGTAAACAACTGCTAGTTTGCAGACTATATAATCTATTTCTACTTCAAAAAGTTCTCCTGGCACTTTTTAGACACCATCTTACATAAGGTACTAAAATGTACCGTATTAAATAAGTTAGTACACCTACCAAAATGCTCTTTTATTTCTATGGTAGAAATTAAATCCCCTGGAGTTGTTACTGAGAATCTCATGCTTCATAAAGTCTCTTTATGCTTTTGTACTTCTAAGTTGTTGCTTTTTTTTCTCATCCCCACTTCCTCACTTCCCTAAGAGTTAAGACTGAAAACTTGAAGCATTTTTCATTCAGCTCTTCATCTTAGAAGACTGTTTCTTTGCACTGAGCTGATGGTTAAAAGTTTTAAAATATTTTCTGGTCGGAGTGCTGGGTGATTAGTCCATTGAAATGTGTTTCCACAGCTCTCTTTTGTAGTTCTCTATTGCTGTGCATCTTTTTTTATGTTTGTCTGAATTGAACTATATTTACCATCTGCTGTTTCAGGCTCTCAAATGATCTGAAACCTTTGAATTTTGTTAAATCATTCCTCATTATTGCTTTTTTAGTAGTATCTATAAAGTCTGTCTTTTTTCCCCCACCAGTGTATTCTTATCTGTATCATTTACATACTCTGTAGTCACTGAGGTACTAAGACTCCAAAGAACCAGTTTCAAATGGAAAATTCTCAGCTGAAGAGCAGCTGATCTATTTTGAAGTAAACTTTCCTTGTCACTTCGCCCTTATTCCATGCTTTTTACTGAATGCTGATCTTAGTCCCATCAATGACATTTTGATAGTCTTCATGTACTGTTGTTGTTACTGTTGTTGGGTGCCATGGAGTTGGCTCTCATTGCAGCCCTGTGTATTGCAGAAGGAAATACTTCCCAGCCCTGCATCATCCTCACCATTGTTGCCATGTTTGAGCCCATTGTTCCAGACACTGTGAGGGTCTTCTTCTTTTTTGCCGACCTTCTACTTTATCAGGCATGATGTCCTTCTTTAGGGACTGGTCCCTTCTGATACCATGTCCCAAGTACATGAGACAAAGTCTTACTATCTTTGCTTTTGAGGAGCATTCTCGATGTAATTCTTTAAAGATGGATTAATTTGTTTTTCTGGTGTCAGTGGTATATAGGGTATTTTCGCCAACATCATAATTCAAATGCATCAATTCTTCTTTGGTCTTCCTTATTCATTGTCCAGCTTACACATGCATATGAGGCAACTGAAAATATCATGTATTCATGTATTAGATGCTTTGAATTTTTTTAGGTGTTTTCCTACAAGTCCTTTTCTCCACAGCTTTAAAGTTTTACTTTCAATTTCTATTTATTACTACTCTTACTTTAGGTCTCCTCACTTAATTATTTAGAAAACACTTTCAGTATTTGATAGAAATTAAGGATTGAAAAAAGTTATGGATGTGGTACTCTCCTGAAAAGAAAAAGTGTTTTTCTAATCCAAATCTTTGGGGACAAGCCAACACTGCTCTTTTTTCTCCCTCACTTCCAACTCAAAACACATACAGATGGAGAACCGTTTCATAGAACCTTAGTGTCCATAGCCAATCCAGATGAATAGCTTCATAAAAGTTGTCAGCTGAGAATGATATGAGAGAGGAAAGAGTAGCACACCCAATAATAATCTAGATGGTATCTCTACCTCCATTGACAGAGGCTTGTGTTATAATCAATCATTTACCTTTCATTTCTTCATTCATTTATTTGCAAGTCTTTCAGTTATTGAAGGATCCCTGGTGGTACAGTAGTTAATCACTCTTCTGTTAACAGAAAGGTTAGGGGTTTGAACATATCAGCTGATCCATGGGAGAGAGATGTGATAGCCTTCTTCCATAAAGATTACTGTTTATGTGGAACAGTTACTGTTTATGTGGAAAAGTTCTACTCTGTGCTGTAGAGTGACTATGAGTCAGAATCAACTTCATGCCAACACGTTTGGTTTGGATTAAGTTTCAGTTACCAATTTCTGTATAACTAAATATCCCAAACTTTCTGGTTTAAAATAGTAACAATTTATTATTTCTCACAATTATGTGGGTTGTTTTCCATTCTATATAGTGTCAACTGACATCACTCAAGAAGCTGAATTCCACTGGGGGATTTGCCAGCACTGGAACCTTCAAGATGGCTTCATTCATATGTCTGTTATGTTTATTGGAATGGCTTGGTGCTGGTAGAGTAGTCATATGCATGGTGGTTCATGCTTGCAAGAGAGTGAAAGTGGAAGCTGCCAGGCCTCTTAAGGGCTAGATCAAGAACTGGCACAGAATCATGCCTCTGGATTTTATTGATAAAAGGTCACAAGGCCAGCCAGATACAAGGGGTGGGAAGTGGATTCTACTTCTTGACTGGAGGAGTAGCATGCATGTTTAGTTTGGTAGGAATAATGAGAATAATAATTATATCCATGTTGCAAACTTTCATTAGAACAATAGTATTTCCATTGTAAAATGATTTCTCTAAAATAATTCACACAGTACTGGCACATATTAAGTTCTTGATTTGTCTTGGTTGGCATTATTACTCTTGATAACATTATTCTTGTTTAAAATAATAATAATAATAGTAGTACTTTTAAACAGTTACCATCAATTACCAAAGTACTTACAGGTTTGAAAGTGGATTTTCCCAAGATGTAAACAGGGTTTGCCATTTGACTTCTTACCTTGACTGTTCATTCACTTCATAATCAGCTCAATTCTAGAGTTTTCATCTGCCTTTCATCCACATCTTTTCATTAAAAGCCTGTAAGAGATGGTACAGTGTAAACTGAACAGGCAAACATAGGTCTGAATGCAAGCCTGCTCATCATTTGAACCTTAGCAATTTACTTGAGCTCACTTAGAATCAATTTCTTCATATATAAAGAAGAACATAATCCCTGATTTTCAGGATTAATTAAGATGATGTTTCTACTGTATGTCTGGCTTATTGGCTCCCAATAAAAGTTTTTAAAAATTATTAAAATTTGAAATGTCAACATAAGTAGTTCTGTGAATACACACTCTGATATAATTCATGCTTGTTATTGAAGGCTGGCCATTCAAACCCACCAGCCAATTCTCGGAAGCAAGACTTGGTAATCTACTTCCATAGACATACCGCCTCAGAAACCCAAGGAGGGGTCGCTATGAGTAGGAATCAACTCCACGGTAGTGAGGTGTTTTTGTTTTGTTTTGTTTTGGTTTGGTTACAGAGTGAATTGTGTCCTCCAAAAACATGTACCTAACCTCTATGCCCGTGAATGTGACTTTGTTTGGGGAGATAAGACTTTTTTCTTTGCAGGTGCTATCAGTTAAATTAATGAGAGCATACTAGAGTAGAATGGATTCTGATCCCTCCAGTTGTTGTTGTGGTTATGTGCCATGGAGTCATCTCCGAACCAAAGTGACCCTTCTTGGGTTTCCGAAGCAGTATCACTATGGAAGTAGATTGCCCAACCATCCTTCCAATAAGTGGCTGGTGGGTTTAAACCACCAACCTTCTGGTTAGCAGTCAAATGCCTTAGGCATTATGCCACCAGAGCTCTCAATCCCTCCTGAGTGGTGTCTTATAAAAGAAGAGAACAGATAGGGAAAGGGGTTTGCACACAGGGGAAGACCTCCTTTGAGGAACTCTCTTCCCTAGTGATACTGCCTCAGAAACCCAAGGAGGGGTCTCTGTGAGTCGGGTCCGACTCAACGGCACATAACAACAACAACAACAACCTACAAGCCAAAAGAGCTCTGGTAGTGCAGACTGGCAGTTCAAACCTACCAGTCACTCCTCGGAAGGAAGATTGGGCAATCTACTTCTGTAGTGATACCACCTGGGAAACCCAAGGAAGGGTCACTATGAGTAGGGTGCAACTCCACAGCAATGAGTTTTTTTTGTTTGTTTGTTTTGTTTTGTTTTGTTTTCTCTGAGCCAAGGAGCCCTGGGGCTAGCAAAAGCTGAAAGAGAAAAGGAGTGACAGAGAGAGAGAGCATAGCCTTACCAATGCACTTGAACCTCTCTCCTTCACAACTATCAGACAATAAACTTAATGTTCTTTAAAGACACCTACTTTCTGGTATATTATTATGGCAATCCTAGGAAACTAAGCGAATGACCAAATTTGACATCTGATACTAGGTCCTCTTCTCAGTTGCAAAATCTGTCCTAGAATAAAACTGTTAGACCCTATTAAAGTGAAACAAAGAGATTTATTGAAAGTGTAAGAAATATTCAAATGGGAAGATGATAGTCCACACAGAGTGAAGATCAGTGAACCCAAGGGGCAGCTGCTTCCCAGGGACAAAGATAAGTCAGAAACCAGGAAATAGGTTACAATTTTCTTACTGGAAGTTGCAAGATCTGGAACCAGGACAACTTGGCGGGGGGGGGGGGGGGGTGGGGGGGGGGGGGGGGGGGGTGCTTTACAGTGACTGGTTGGAAACACAAATATAGGCTATTTGAATTGGTAAATTCGAATATCCAACTACAGGGGTTTTATAGAGTGGTTACAAGGTAATTATGTTAACTGTGTCCTTAAGGCTGCTGAATGAACTTCTTACAAGGATCTGGAGTCAAGACCTTCCCTTCAGAATATTTAAAACATTTCTTTTGTTATGTATTTAAGTCTGGCTAAAGGTTCCATGGTTGCAGGGAAAATTTTTCAGTATGTACTTAAGTTTGCTGGCATCAGGTCCATCCCTTAACTCAAAGTAAAAACAGTTTCTTAGTCACAGGCTTTTAACTCTACCAGAGTCACTGATTGTTAAAGAAGTTAGCTGACTCAAGATGGGGTCTGAGCCCAATCATTTTACTTTGGTCAAAAACACTAATTTTAGAGCTCTTGTACATTATCTCCTGGAATGCAGAAGCAAGAGCTTGTAACATAATGAGATCGGGCCTTACTCCAAGGCCAGCCACTCTAAATATGCCATGCACCTCTGTTCTGAAACTCTTATTCAAATCTTAATCCTGAATTCTCAGGTTCCTAATCAAGGCATTAGTTGATTCTCTCTTGCCTTCAGAACAGTCCTGCAAAGATATCCCACCTCAAGAGTTTCCTTGAAACTACCTAAGGCCTTTGTAGCCACTGTCCCTCAAACTATGCCAATCTTCTTTCATATACTGCCCCACTGCTAGACAACATTCCCCAGTAAATTTCCTCCATTCAGTTCTGCATTTCAAAGTGTTTCCCAGAAAAATCAGCCTGTGTCAAAAGTTTCTTTACAAAAAACATGTGGAAGCAGGATGAGGTGCATGGGACAAGTCCTCCAAGGTCAAATAAGTTAAATAGCTTTCTACAAAAGTCTGAGTATATTCAAGGCAGAGATGTAACATGTAGCCAGTACAACAAAGCTTCTTTGGAACAATGTTTAGACTAGACTGCCCTAGAGCAGAAATTAATGTTGTGGATAATAACAAAGAGATTGAGGACAAATCTCATGACTCTGCTTTCTTTCTTTCTAGCTCCATACCAAAGGACCCTGCAATCCTACTTCGCTCCATCTTGGATCAAAATCAGAACTGCCAATAGTTTATCAATGAAGATATTCCAATCTTAGATTTATGGTGATATTGACACTGGCCCAAAAATGATACTCTTCAGCATCCTCACTAACAAAAGGAGATAATACTTGGAGTGTTTCTGAACGTGCATCAGACTGTTTAATAGCAAAGAGAGATTGAGGATGTGGTAAAGTAAGTGCCTAAGCAAGAACAAAAGCCAATGTGCTGAGCTGTAATTCTTTTTATAGAAAGAAAACAGTTGCTCACTAAAATATCTGCCCAGGTGTTTGATTATTAGAGGTTTTAAACAGTAATCTATTAACATCATTAAAAGTGTAGTCAAAGTAGGTTGTAGGCTATTCCACTTGAAATGAACCAAACAAAAAAACCAAACTTATTGCCATCAAGTCAGATCCGACTCAGTGACCAGTGACCCCTCCTGGGGTTTCCAAGGCAGTATCACTACGGAAGTAGATTGTCCAACCTTCCTTCCAAGGAGTGGCTGGTGGGTTTGAACCACCAACCTTCTGGTTAGCAGTCAAATGCCTTAGGCACTACACAACTGCAGCTCTTTTTTTGGCTCTCCAACATTGAGAAAGATGAAGGATTAAAATATTTTGACTACTTTGAGAGGTGTCTCTATCCTTGCTCACTCTTCTTTTATTATTCATAATGTCCTGAGAAGCAGTGTGATTCAGTATTAGGGAGCTATTGCTATGACTCTTTTAAGAGTATCCTGAGAGAAGCAAAGACAAGCAGAAATACATATTTAAGCAATTTTTAAAACTAGTATGTTTATATTTCAGAAGTGACTCATCATATTCTATTGTGTAAATACATATTTAGACTAGTAAAATTCTTTATACAGCTATGAATTAAAGCCAAGTGTAAGTATTGGAGTTAATCTTTTTTGCCTGCTTTAAGCGCCATTTTGAATGAGTGGGGTGAAATTGGACATTGAGTGTGTATAATGATGAAAAATGGTGAGGTACAATAAGGAATAATTCTTTTGATTTCCACAGCATAATGGCCTATGAATTATGTTTAAAATTAATAAAAGAGAAGATAGAGAATGATTTGAATCTCATCAGTAGCTATTTTTCTCTTTCTCTGAGACAGCAATGAGCATTTTCTAAGGGATTTGAACTTTTGTAAGCAAGTCCTTCTCAGCTTCAAAAAGGTCTTAATTTTAAGCTGAACCTTTTTAATGATGATTTGTTTCACTTCAAAGAACAAACAAATAAGCAGCTGGACTTCCTGAGAGGTTTTCATTGTATGAGGACAATTTCTTTGCAAATCTAAATAAGTTTTTAACGTTTGGGAGGACATGTACATTCCAGCATATCCTTTTGCTATGAGATCTTTCTTCCTTCCACTTTGCAAACACCCTTGAAAGGAGAGGTTATTTTCCCACAGCAAGCAACTTGAATTTAAGAGGAGAGAAAAATGGTGATTTGAGAAAAAATGTCTTTTACTCTAATTGCCTTTTCCAACACTAAATAAAGGAAACCTATTTATTTCAATTCAGTTGGTCAAATCTAGAACTACTGCTTTACACAATAGATTTACTTGTTTAGTCTTCTGTTGGAATATACCTCCATTTATTGCTCAGAAAAAGACACTTTTCATGAAGACTAATCTCCCAGTGGTGGTGGATTATTATGTTATCAGAGTTATAACAATATGAAATGCAAAATTTCTGTAATACACTATTAAAAAAAATATGTTCTCCACTCTTCAATCACATATTGATATTGTGACTACTCTCAACCTAACTTCCTTAGTGGCGTGGTCCTCGGCCTTCAGTATCTTTGGCCCTATCTTCTTCATTTCATTTTTTCCACTAGTTCCAAGTCTATCTTTTGGTAATATAGTCTTCTAAGTTGTTACATATCTTACACAATCTCTTCTGTTGGCATTGTTATAAATATATATATTTCTAGTTGTATTAATTAAAAATGGTGAAACCTTAAAGGATAGGTTTTGATGTTTCACATTCTGCTACAAAAAGTCTTGGTTTCCACATCTATAAAAGATTGGAGTTTTCTTTTTTTTCCTGAAAACACAGAGGACTATCTTAAGAATATGAAGATAGAAACTGAACTAATTTTAAGAAAGTCATACATATAATATCTAAATTTTAAAAATCATTTAAAAAAAGGTACATTATAGAATCTAGTCTCCCATTTATCAACGTGTGTATTATCTAATTATAAAATAATCAATGATAATTTTAGTGAACCACCTGAGAATTTAGTAACAGTTTAACCAAAACATAATTAGAAAGCTAAATCTGTGATTGAAAAACAAAATAAAACACGTACTTTTTACCATTCTATGCACTCTTCTGAGGATTTATTCTAATTTACCCATGTTGTTATTAAAATGAGGCACCATGATCAGAGAACAATATTTGACATATGTTCTGATCAACGAAGCACATGGTGAAAATATTACTTTCTGTGACCTTGGCACTGCTGTGATTAATAAAATGTGGTAATTGTTTACATTTTTGTTACACATTATGCTTTTATGGTGCTGTTGTATTCATGTCACTGGAGCATCACAAACATTCTGTGTAGTAGGTGGAACAATATATTCCATTAATGTTGGCCTTGTTATGTATGAAGAACACCTGAAACCTGTTTAAAAAAACAACAGTAACAAAATTTTCTTCTTGTTGGTTGCCATGGAATCAGCTCTGACTCATGGTGATCTTCTGTATGACAGAACAAACCTTGTCCAGTCCTATGACATATTGTTGATCACTGATACACATGTTTGAGTTCATTACTATGGCTATTATAAATGCCTTCCCACCTAGTTAAATGCTTCTTCCAGAACTAGATTGGGCAAAATTTTGTTGTGACCCATAGGGTTTCATTGGTTAACTTTTGGTAGTAGATCAGAACACTTTTCTTCCTAGTCTGTCTTAGTCTGGAAGCTCCAATGAAACCTGTCCAACATGGGTAACCCTAATGGTATTTGAAATACTGGTGGTAGAACTTGCAGCATCATAGCAAAACTCAAGCCACCCAGTAAGACAAACTGACAGAGTGGTAGAAGTTTTCTTTTCTCTTTTTTTCTTTTTAATTTTTTAAAATATATTTTGTTGAAATATAATTT
>NW_006921609.1:20134968-20136777 GCF_000298275.1 Orycteropus afer afer | reverse complement strand
CCTTCCTTCCCACCCTTGGTAACCAACAAAGAAAATTCCCTTCCATATGTAAATTTTCAGTTGACTTTTTACAATAATGAGCCAATACTATATTTGTTCATCTGTGATTAACTTCTCTCACTCAACAAAATGTCCTCCAAGTTCATCCATGTTATGTGGTGTTTTGCAGAATGTACATTATTCTTTAGGGTTGTATGGTATTCCGTTGTGTGTATGTACTACAGCTTGGATATCCATTCTTCTGTTGATGTGCATGTAGGTTGTTTCCATGTTTTTGCTATTGTAAATAGTGCTTCAATGAATGTTAGTGTGCATATATCGGTTCTTGCCCTGGCTCTCACTTCTTTAGAATATATACCTAGTAATGGGATTGCAGTGTCAAATGGTATTTCTAATTCTAGCTTTTTAAGGAATCAACATACTGTTTTCCACAGTGTTATATTATTTGACAGTCCCACCAGCAGTGTATGAGAGTCCCAATCTCTCCATGTCCTCTCCAGCATCCATCATTTTTTGTCTTGTTGAACTTTGCCATTAGTGCTGGGGTTAGACGGTATCTCATTGTTGTTTTTATTTCCATCTCTCTGATGGCTAATGATCATGAGCATTTCTTCATGTATTTGCTGGCCGCCCAAATGTCCTCTTTGGTGAGGTGTCATTCATGTCTTCTTCCCATTTTTTAATTGGTTTGTGAAATTTTTTGTTGTTGAGGCGTTGGAGTTTTCTATAAACTTTAGAGATAAATCCCTTGTCAGATATGTAATTATCAACAAGTATGGATTTGATGCTATCATTTTGTTATGTGCTTTTTCATGGTGTTGATTTATTTGTTCCATATAATTTTCTGGCCTGAGCTTGTTTTGTTTATGAATTGTGTTATCACTTCCTTTGTTGCTGCTGTTTTAGTATTTGCTAAATATCTGTACTGGTCCTCTTTTTTATTTTGATGAAAACGTTTATCATTTTTCTTTGAGATTACCCTGTGATTTATAATTTTTTCCAAGTTTAGAACAGTCCGTTCTATCTTATAGTTGTCTTGACTTCCCTACTGTTTAGAAGTTCTGTAACTACATAGTTTTTTCCCTCTTTTTGGTTTGTAGTTGTCTTCATTTGTTAATTTATGTCTCTGGTTCCTTGTTTACAGTCTTGTAGGCTTATTTACTTTGGATACTTTCATACCTGGGTTGGTTTCTGACTTATGTCATCAGGTGTGTTAATGGTCAATTGTTGTTTACGGTTGTCGGTTCTCTGTCCAAAGGACTCCTTTTAGCATTTCTTGTAAGGTTTGTCTAGTTTTAACAAATTCCCTTAATCTCTGCTTATCTAGAAATGTCCTAATTTTGCCATTGTATTTGAGGGACAGTTTTGCTGTGTATATAATTCTTGGTTGGAAATTTTTCTGTTTCAGTGTTTTATATATACCATCCCATTGTCTTCTCACCTGCATGGTTTCTGCCGAGAAATCCAAGCTTATTCTTAATGGTTGGCCCTTGTAAGTAACTTTTTGTTTTTCCCATGCTACTTTTAGGATTCTTTCTTTGTCTTTGGTTTTGGTGAGTTTAATGATGAGATGTCTTGGTGATTTTCTTTTGAGGTCTATCCTGTTTAGGGTTCTTTGGACTTCTTGAATAAATATATTCTTATCTTTCATCATACCAGGAAAATTATCTTCCAACAAATCTTTGACAATTTTTTCTGGGGTTTTATTTGTCTCTTCCTGTTCTGGAATTCCAATTACAAGTAGGTCATTCCTGTTGATGGTATCTTACATGAACCTTAGGCTTTCTTCATTTTGTTTTGATCTTTTTT
>NW_006921609.1:20124394-20134633 GCF_000298275.1 Orycteropus afer afer | reverse complement strand
TCTTCCTCAGGGATGTGTTTAGGGTCTGCATCCTGGTCCCTTGTTTCTCCTGCTTTATCTTGCTTCTTTGTGTGGATTGTGATTCTCTGTTGTCTCCAAGGCATTGTGACATTTTTGTGTTTATATTTAATTGGTAATTGTATGTTGGAGTGACTTGCCCACAATTTTCATTTTCTTTGTTTTATTTGTATGTTATCTATGTAAGCAGGGTACTGTACTGTGCTCATCTATTCACTAGTTGGCAGCACTTATACACTCACCACCTGTCTCATTTCCTGTTGTCTGCCTACCCGGTGTCTCTGCCATCCTTTGCAAATGGAGCCTATTCTTAGGTCCCTGGAACCTGAATGAGAATGCTGTCACTTTAAAATCCAATATGGTCACTGCTAGTAAACAACCAAAATGGCTGAACCCTCAGTCACTTTAAATATCCAAAACGGCCATCATGTATAAAGAATCAAAATGGCTGCACGCTCCAGACAGCCAAAAGTCCACAGCTCAGTTTGTTTCCCTCCTTGGTGTTTCCTTTTCTAGTCATAGGTGACCACTGCAGTTCTCAGGTCCCAATGCCACTTGGAAATACTCAGGCTTAGGTCCTGTCAGAGTAGCTGACAGTCCCCTGCTTGGATTGTCTCTGTATTCACTGTTTCATTCAGGTTTTTCCACTAGTTGGTGCCTAATCAACTTCTGTATACTTCTTTTCAAAGCTCAGGGCTCCAGGATTATTTTGTTTATCTCTGTCAATTGGTTTCTCTTTTCTTTGTTGAAGAAGGTATATAGAGCTTGTCTGCCTACTCCTTCATCAGGACCAAAAGTCCCCGGTAGAAGTTTTCTTAGGACATATAAAATTTTTAAATTCTTCTATTGAACATTTAGAATTTTGTGTTAAGTTCTGGATAATGCCTGAAACTAATGGGCATCTGAAGGAGGTTATGTGGGAGAGATGTTGTGTTGTTAGGTGCCATCAATTCTGCTTAAAAATGAGCTAAGTGAAAACTGTGCATCTCAGTGTTTTCACTATTGGCAAAAAAGGTTGGAAATATCAGCACTGGCATGGAACCTTTCAGCCTAGTGTCCTTCACATGAATAAAATGAAAGGAAGGAGAAAAGCATTTTCTCCCAGTGGTGTAATGATTAAAGCATTCTGCTGCTAATCAAAAGGTCTGCGTTTGAACCCAACATCAGATCTACAGAAAAAAGATGAGGCAGTATGCTTCTGTAGAGATTTACAGACTTGGAGATACCATGGTACAGGTCTACTCTGTTCTATAGGGATCTCTATGAGTAGGAATAAACTTGATGGCAATTTTTTGTTTTGTTTTGTTTTGTTTTATAGCAACCCTACAGGACAGAGTAGAATGCCCATAGGGTTTCCAAGTGTGAAATCTTTACAGAATAGACTGCGATATCTTTCCACTGTGGAGTAGGTTATGTATTCGAACCACCAACATTTTTATTGTTATCTGAGCATTTTAACCATGGTGTGACCAGTGCTCCTTACAAAAGAGATAATCTAGGTGTAATTGGGAGCTCTGGTAACGTAGTGCCTAAGGCATTTGACTGGTAACCAGAAGGCTAGTGGTTCAAACCCACCAGCCACTCCTTGCAAGGAAGATGGGGCAATCTACTTCTGTAGTGGTATCGACTTGGAAACCCAAAGAGGGGTCATTATAAGTCAGGTCCAACTTGACGGCACATAACAACAACAAGGTGTAATTCAAACTCACTGCCGTCAGGTCAGAGTCGACTCATAGTGACCCCTCCTTGGGTTTCCAAAGCAATATCACTACAGAAGTAAGTTGTCCAACCTTCCTTCCAAGGAGTGGCTGGTGGATGTGAACTGCCAGCCTTCTGGTTAGCAGTCAAATGCCTTAGGCACTACACCACCAGAGCTCTCAATTAGAGTGGAGAAGAGGGGTTATAGATGCTAGGATGGTAATGAACATGTATCCATTGTGGATAGCATAATCTAATATAGCTGCTAAGTATGACTTAGCATGCTTAATATATTGTAACACTTAACTTTCCATTAGATGGTAATGTTTTCTCTTCAAAACAAATAATAGATATATGGTCATGAAGCTAATCTTTTACATTTTTAAAAAAGATTAAGTTTTAATCTGTTAGTCACAAAGCAATTCTTTTCCAGAAAATGAGCATGAATTAACAGTAGTTTAAAAATTATTGTTATTTAAGCTGTGATAATGATACAGGTAATGAAACTAGTACTTTAGGCCATAAGTTTTCCACCTAGAGAAACACACCATGACCATTTCCACCAGAATATAGCAGAAGCAACTGAATGGAAGTCCCTATGGAGGTACTGGAGGAACAATCTAAAGTTGTCCAAAATTATTTTGAAGTCTTCTGTCTAAAAAAAAAAAAAAAATTAATGCAAAAACCTGTGTTTTTTTTTTTCTTTTATGATATATCCATATTGATTAAAATAAAATGTTTTAATGTTTGTCTCCATTTTTTTTTAGAATGATTGACATAGCTGGAAGATGGACCATGTGTATCTTAAAACTTCACCTATATCCTGACACAACCCTCTGTATCTCTGTGGTTTATTTATGTGCCAGTTTAAGGAGCACTGACCTCCAGGATCAACAAGCCACATTATCAATGTGCACACTACCTCTTCACCTGTATACTCCTTTTGTATATTCACAGTGAAGTCTCAGGTGTATTTTGGCATTTTCACAAATAATTCACCTATTGGAGATTAGTAGGTTAACCTGCCCACAGGTCATAAGAGTGAATGGGATTTTGGGAGGTTACTTTGGATTGTGTCTGGCCTTCAAGGAGAACTGCTTCTAAGTTACCTTTGTCAAATGCTCTGCAGAAAAGGGAAATTCCATAAACTATCTTGGAAACCAATTCAATTTCAGAAAGTTCTTTCATCTATATAGACAAAATGGATGTTAACTCTAAATGTCTTGGGAGACCTATAAAAATTAATTCAGATAATTTTGTTTTAAAACAGCCTCTTGCATTAGAGGTCATCGGATTTTTCTTACACAACAGCAACAATTTTATTAGAATGTCTATTGAATGTCCATGGTATTGATAGTGAAATTAAAATATCAGCTTAATTTTTTGTTGCATTTGAAGCTTGATATTTAACCTTAAATAGTCTTTTCTGTTGCCAAGTTAAAATGAAGATTTCTGTCTTACAAATGGTAAGCAATTTTTAAAATAAAAACAAATATATTTTATGCCCCAAATTAACAGCAGCAAGGTTAGTTCTTTTGTTTGTTTTTCTGTTTAATAGGTTAAATAAGAAAAAAGGTAAAGAGAGGTCCACTCTTCTCATGGGAAACCATAAAGAAAATCTGCCTTGTGTTTACCGAAGAAAGTATAAAACTGCTGGCAGGGCTGTGTCCTGTGCCCACATATTCTCATCATCTGGTATCTAAAAAAACTCTAAAACCCAAACTCACTGCCATGGAGTCGAATTTGACTCATAGCGACCCCTCCTTGCTTTTCTGAGGCAGTAGCTCTACGAAAGTAGATTGCCCAACCTTCCTTCTGAGGTATATAAGAAGTGCTCACCAAATATTTGATTGATGAATGAATGAATGAATATATGCATATTCAACTCTAAAGAGGATTTTCTTCTATTGAGGAATTAAAACAAGACCAAAGCTGAGAAATAAGATTCCTAGGTGGCTGTAGTCAAATATATTGAAAAAGTAGTGTGAGAAGAAAATTTCTCCTTGTGACCATGTATGGATTGTTAAAGAATTAGAAGGTGATATGAGAAAAACTTATAAGGAGTTCCAGAGGTGCAGGTCCTAAGATATTTGGCTGCTAATCAGAAGGTTGGTGGTTCAAACGCACCAGCTGCTCTGTGGAAGGAAGAAGATAGGGCAATCAACTTCTGTAAAGATTACCACCTTGGAACCCAGTCACGGTGAGTTGGAATCACCTCGATGGCAGTGAGTTTTGTTAGAATAACTTAGAGATAATAAATCCCAGTAGAGATTAAGAGGAAATGTGGAAATTAGAATAAATTCATTATAATACTGACTGTAAAGTGAAAGAATTCCCAACTATATCACACAGTCAGAAATAGATTAATGGGAGAATTTAACAGACTTGATGGCCTTTAGTACAATAAAAGAGAAAGAGGTCCTTGCTCCAAAATGAATATCCCATCAGAAATCCAGAAGACTTCAGGCTAAGAGGAACACAGGACAACTGGTAGCATATGAGTATAAATGCAGTACTGTCATACTAGGCCCCTGCCTTCAGATGTGCTGTGACTTGTTTCTCGGAGAAGCATTAGAATAGAGTTCCAAAAAAAAGATAAATTTGGCAATGCTGCTAGAGACACCAGAAGGGGAGCTAGTGTTTTATTCCAGGTGCCTTTCAGTTGTTAATACACAAATACTTAAGTTTGGTAAGCAACCTCCGTACGTGTCTTAAAATACAACAGTCAGTAATAAGTCTCCACCTCCTGACTTTAACAAAGGCCTCTATAATCGGAATCAACTCTCACAATAATTTTCAAACAAACCAGTGATTGCCAGACTGATCAGGTAGACACTGAAAGTGGAATATAATGTCCATTCAAAATACAGATGATAATTTAAAGTTAAAATAATTAATATACTCAATGGTAAACCAGAATTCATCACATCCATAAAATAATAAAAAGAGGCAATCAGATAGTTTAGAGTTTTAAAAGCAAGACTACCAAAATTCATGTGTCAATATAAGAGCTAAGTAGCAGTGAGCATGCAAAAAATATAGAGACGAAAGATGAAAGAAACATTTAAGGAAAGATCCTCATAGATACAGATTTGCAGCATAGATTGGGTGATTTGCTTTATTCTTTGCAATATAAATCGAAATGTCAGTGCATAGTTTCTTTTTAAGTTTTAATGAAGACAAATCTATTTTCAATTCCTAAATTTTTTATCTGTGGATATACACTAATTCCCACTCCCATGTACATAATTATTTAAATAGGAAAATATACAATTCTGTGTGATTCACTCAAAACTAACAGATACATGTCAGAATCTTCCATCTAATGATTTTCTTCCTTGTGTTTCATAACTATTCTGGAAATTAGATATTACTATTGCTACTTCACATGAGAGAAAACTGAGTTTCAATGGTAATGTGTAAACTATAGAAATCATATAGGCAAGTAAGTGTCCTTTAGGATTTGAATCTAAGATTTATCCAGTACTTGAGATTTTTTCCTAATGTTCTCTAATATTTTTCAGGTGTAACTAAAGGGAATGAAAAAGCAACAATATAATTTTCACAGAGCTTCAATTTAAGCTATGCTAATAAAATTCTGTCCTCGGAAGGAAGGTTGGGCAATCCTACTTCCGTAGTGATACTGCCTCGGAAACCCAAGGAGGGGTCGCTATGAGTCGGGGCCGACTCGACGGCAAATAACAACAACAACAACAACAATAAAATTCTAGAATGAGAATTTCATGAAGGAGGCAAAATAGTATCTGGTTACATTTTCAATACAAAGCTGAGAAATACACCTAATGTTTTCTGAATTTGTGGACACAAATACATTAATTTTAAGTAAGTGTTGCACAAAATATAATATCAAAATATCATAATTGTTAGCTAATTTATTTTAAAATATTATATATAGAGTTGATTTTGACAATCAAATAGTAAAGGTCTTCAGAACACAAATCAGTAAAATACAGGTCTCAGACTGTTATCTAATATGATATCTAAATTTTCAATAATTTACATTTACTTTAGAGATTAGGGAGTCTGCTGAGAGTCCTGGTCAACTACTTTTGAAAAATCAACCATTGAAAATCTTATCTAGCACAGTTCTCTGACATAAATGGCATCACTATGAGTTGGAACTGACTCATCAACTAGTTAGAAACTAGGGTAGAATTTCCAAAGAATATTTTTCCAGCATGGGTGCTAGATGTGGGCCAAATATATTTATAATACACAATGACCCTTATGTCCTTTTGGAAAGACAAAAAACATGTTAGCAATTTAAAGGCTAAGAAGTCTTTCACTGAAAAAAAAACTACTTCCTAGTTTAACTTATTATTTATCAAGCTAATGCATCCATGGCACCTTCTTTTTTTAACCCCCCTGATAAATTCGGTCAACATTCATCAAAGATAATGTTGAAAAATATTAATTATATTATTCAGTCTTCCAACAATTTAATAAAAGTGATGGCCTCATTTCTGCCTTTTTTTTTTTTTTTTTCCCCTAGCAAAACATAGACACAAAAAAGTCAAATAACCTGCTAAGGTAATGAGGCTAATAAGAAGCAGAGGGAGGATTTGCCCTCAGGTTTGCAAACTAAGTCCAGAGTTCTTTACTCATTGCTTTTGACTAGAGTTCTTTTTATCCCCATTAGTACCTTCATGGGAGCTCTGGTGGTATAGAGCCTAAGGCATGTTACTGCTAATCAGAAGGCTGGCAGTTCAAACCCACCAGCCACTCCTTGAAAGGAAGATTGAGCAATATGTTTCCATAGAGATACCACCTCAGAAACCCAAGGATTTGTCGCTATGAGTTGAACCGACTCTACAGCAGTGAATCTGGAGTTTTTATTTATTTATTTATTAGTACCTTCATACTCCATTTATTTTTAACCCATGTGTCTCATGCTGGAGGAAATTACTAGTGCTGCCACTTCATGCAGCACTTCAGAATTTTGTTCCAATTTTAAGAGAGAATTCTTGATAACAGAATTGCTGTGTTAAGTATTTGTTTAAAGCTAAAGCAGAAAACCACTCATGAGTAACACAGGCAGCTAAATGGTACCATCTGGAGCAAGAGGAATCTGTAAGTATCCTTATTTAAGAACCAGTTTACAAATAATAACAGACCCCTGGAATTAATCAGTTAGCTCTTTTGTCACACATAACAGCCTTCAAGGGAAAGAGCTTGCTTTAGTGCTTTTGAGTCTCCGCAAATAGAAATATCAGGATATTTTGGTTATTTTTTAGAAATTCCAAGATGTGGATCTCTTAAATCAATAATATTAAGAGTAACAGATCGTTTAGCTTGTGTGCTCTAGTTTCCTAGACATAGGCAAGAACAGAGGTGTATCTAAGGTATGATAGTTATGGCTTATGCCCTGGGTGTCACTTGAAGGGGAACACTACTGAGCAGTGTCTGTTAACCATCACAGTTTCTATTGCCAGCTATGAGAGATCATTCATAGAGTTAAAGCTAATACTTTCATATTTGAGAGTATACCAAGGGTCAAGGCAGGCTGTGTGATCTTGTTCCACTGAGTGTTGAAAGAGAAAAACTGAAAAAAATGACTTTGATCACATCATAGACCAATTTTCATCAGTGAAAGCAAGGAAGGTGCCATTGCAATGTGTTAAATAGATTAACGAGTTTGACTTACATGTTTGAGCTGATGTTATGGTAAATCTATCTAAGAGATGGGTATTAAATGTTTGCACAGGGTGAAATCTCGGTGCTTGCCATAAATAAGTCTCTGGACAAGGAACAAAGGTTCACATTTAGAGGAAAAGCAAGAAAGTTAAACTTATTTAGATCACAGCTGAAGAAAGAAAGCAGGGGTACTTTTTATATCAAAAGATTTACTTTATAACAAAAATATTGCATAAATTTTCTAGTCATCTGCTGCAAATTAGTTTTTCACTTTATATATTGCTTGTCTGCATAATATTCATCAAAATAATATTTTGATTGTTTTGTATTATGGCATATGATATGTCTGTAGAATCAATAGGTATAGAGATACAGATGAAGATGAGATTGAAGTTGTCAAGGATTTCATTTTACTTGGATCCATAGTCAATGCCCATGGAAGCACCAGTCAAGAAATCTAATGATACATTGCATCATCAAATCTTCTGTAAAAAACCTCTTTAAAATGTTAAAAAGCAAAGATGTCACTTTAATTATTAAAGTATAACTGACCAAAGCCATGGTATTTTCAGTCACTTAATATGCATGCAAAACATAGGCAATGAATAAGGAAGACCAAAGAAAAATTGATGCATTTTGGTATATGTGACAAATACTGAATATATCATGGAATGCCAGGAGAATAAATCCAGCTGTCTTGGAAGTACAACCAGAATGCTCCTTAGAAGCAAAGTTGGTGAGACTTTATGTCATGTACTTTGGACATGTTATCTGGAGGAAACGACCAATCCCTAGAGTACATCATGCCTGGTAAAGTAGAGAGGGTCAGTGAAAAAGAGGAAGACTGTCAGTAAGATGGATTGACACAATAGCTGTAACAATGTGCTCAAACAGCAACAGTGGTGCAGATGGCACAGGACAAGGTACAAACGTACTTTGTGTACATGGGGCCCCTACGAGCCAGAACAAACTTGACAGCACCTAACAACAACAGACATAGATAAAGATATAGATAGATACTATCAAAGATTATTGCTTAAAGAAGCATGTGGCTATTAACTCTCTAAGAAACTCATGGGTCCAGGGAAAGATGACAGACTAGGCAGAAAGACTGCATAGACCCTCTTCAACAAAGAAAAGGGAAACCAATTAACACAGACGCAGAAGATAATCCTGGACCACTGAGCCTTGAAGGGAAGGATATAGAAGTGGACTAAACCCCAACTAGCAGAAGAATTTGCATGAAAATACAAAAAGGGAGACAGACAGAAATGCAGTCTGGCTGCGATCCTGAGTGATCCTGACAGCATGGCACAGACAGCTTTGAGAGTGCCGAGTGGTGGTAGGACATAAGAATTAACCTAAAAATCAGCTCTGATAGCCAGGGGCTGCACGGAGGACTGCTCTGGTGGCTGGGGAATAAACGGAAAAGGTGAAGAGAAACACGGGCTGAGCTGTGGACTTTTGCCCGTCCGGAGGACGCTGCCATTTTGAATGTTCACAAGCAGCTTGACTATTTTGGATATTTAAAGAGACAGCATTCTGGCAGATTCCTGGGGCTTAAGAACATGTTCTGCTTGCCAGCAACCCCAAGGACACTCTGGACCTGCAAGCGTGAAAAGGTAAAACATTCCTCTTGTTGCTCTCATACACTACACCCACTTGGTGAATGGAGGTGGGGTCATCCCCTACTCCCACCTAACTTCTGGGCCCACAGGAACTCCATCACAGTCTGTGTGCTGAGTTGGAGCCTGGGTACCCTGCCCTGTCCTCCACTGATTTTTTTTTTTTCTCTCTTCATTTATTTTTATTTTTTTTCTTTTTTGCTTTCTTTTTTCTGGTGATAAGTTTGCTTGGGGAGCTCTGGTAGCACAGTGGCTAAGGCTCTTGATTGCTAACCAGAAGGCTGGCGGTTCAAATCCACCATCCGCTCCTTGGAAGGAAGATGGGGTAATCTACTTCCATAGTGATACTGCCTCGGAAACCCAAGGAGGGGTTGCTATGAGTTGGATCCGACTTGATGGCACATAACAACAACAACAACAAAGATTGCTTGTATTTGTCTGTTTTAAAACAACTATTATTATTAATACATTTGTTCTTTTTACTATTATTCTTATTCTTCCCCTCCCAGGTCCAAGTTTTCAGTATTTTTTCTTTTCCCTGTTCCTGGTTGAATTTTTTTTTTTTTAATTTAAGTTTTTTTTCCCCCCTTTTAACTTATGGTTAACCCCATTGCTTGTTTTTCTTTTTGCATTTTTCCCATTTTGTTTCCTTCATTATTCTCCTTTTCTACGTTTTTTCTCTTAGTGCCCTATCCCCAGATATTGCAGGTTTTCTTGTTTTTTCTTCTTCTTTTTCCCTTTTTTCTTTTTTTGGTTACTGTTCCTGTGTGATTACATGGTGTGTTTTTTATCCATGTGCTTTTACTTTTTTGATGGTTATTCAACTGTAATTTTTGTCTAACTGAGTGGGTGACAGCAATAGTCCCCATAAGACACAACTAAACCCAAACCTCCTACAACTTCACTTGCTGAGCGAGAGCCATGACCTCCTTCTCTATCAATGGGCCAATGATATAAAACCACCAAGAAGAGCCTGAATCACCCTTGGCTGCTCTTCACAAACAGCTAACAGAGATCTAAATACAACAATGCCATGGAGACAACAGACCATCAGAGTCCACACAAAGAAGCAGGATAAAGTGGTAGAAACAAGGCAGCAGGGTGCAGAACCAGAACACATCCCTGAGGAAGAAGCAGCATTGGAACACTCTGATAAGGAATTCAAAAGAATTATATTTAGGTATCTTCAAAGGATTGAGAGACAGACCAAAGAAAACACAGAAAAAAATCTTAGAAGAATTTT
>NW_006921609.1:20122405-20122879 GCF_000298275.1 Orycteropus afer afer | reverse complement strand
TATGCAATGCTAAAGAATAATGTAGAATCTGCAAAACACTGCATAACGTGAATGAACTTGGAGGACATTATGCTGAGTGAAATAAGTCAATCACATAATGATAAATATTGTGTTAGTCTGTTATTATAAAAGTTAAGTAACTGTTTATCTATAGAAGGAAATTGTTGGTTACCAGGGGTGGGTGGGGAGGGGAGAGAATGCTGTTAGATAGATAGAGATAAGTATTGATATGGGTGAAGAGAAGGGCAATGTACCAAATGTGTATGACCAATATGGCGGCATTGAGGATGAGAAAGACATAGGAGGTACATGGGAGGTACAGACAACAAAGATGAACCCTTTTGCACATATAGTAGTGCGTTGTCAGTGAAGGCAAGCATGGGTATATGGGTAGATAGATGGGTGGACAGGCTAAACAATTAGGTATGTCTATGAAATGGGGAGTATATCCAAGAACATGTATAGGGTTGGCAG
>NW_006921609.1:20100901-20121671 GCF_000298275.1 Orycteropus afer afer | reverse complement strand
GGGAAGAGGTAACTATGGGGAGGAAGTAGGAGGGGAACTGATGCATTGTGGTAAACTGTGGTCAATGTCATGAGACAAAGTATATGTGAACTGCTGTACGGAAAGTGAATTTGCTCTGTAAATCTTCACCCAAATCACAATTAAAAAAAAAAAAGAAAAGAAAAAGAAACTCATTGGTCCTTAAGGCAATGTTTTCCTATCTTAAAATGATGATATCTGTACTCATTCTGAGATCAACAGATGACAGATGCTGGTTAAAACCACAAATGACTGGCCTGGAGGTCCTGGACACCCAAGGGCCTACAAAACCCTACTTAGGGAATCAAAATTTCTGTACACTCTGCCTTAAGAAACTAAAATGTTCTTTGTTTTCTTTTTTTTTCCTCTGTCAATTAATACACTTCATGGGAAGCTGATTTTTTTTTTTATGTGAATTTATTTGTAGGCTTCTCTTCAGTTAGCATTGAAAAAATATATTAATAGAATTGACCACAGGCTCAATTGAAAATCCAAATAACACTTGGTATCTTGTTTCATTCTGAAATGCTTTTTGTTTCTCTGTAGAAACCACTCTTTATGGTCAAATTACATTTAAATATTTATAAAATAACTATTAGACTATTCTAAAATTATACACTTTTATGAATTGAATTGTATCCCCAAAAATAAGATTTAGAATCCTAACCCCTGTACATACCGAAAATCTTATTTGGAAATAGTTTTCTTAATTACATTAATGGGCAATATTAGTGTATGTTGTTATTATTGTTGTTGTTGTTATTAGATACTATTGAGTCAGCTCCAACTCATAACAACCCTATGTACAACAGAATAAAACACTGCCTGGTGTCAGACAGCATTTCATTCTTATTCACAAGGTTTTTTACTGGCCAGCTGTTTGAGAAGTGGATGGTCCCTTCCTTCTTCCAAGTCTGTCTCAGTCTGGAAGATCTGCTGAAACCTGTCCACCATGGGTGACCCTACTGGTATTTGAAATACCAATGGCACAGCCTCCAACCTCATAGCAACACACAAGCCAGCACAGTACAACAAACTGACAGATGAGTATTAACGTATGATGTGTGCTAAACCTAATCATTTCTCAATTATAGGGAGAACAGTTTAGACACATAAATAAGCATATACAAAGGAAAGAAGGATGCTATCTGATGTCAATGGATGTATTTGAATCTCCAAGCCCAGGAAGCCCAAGGTTGCTGGCTACTAGAAGCTGAAATAGATAAGGTCTCTCCCAAGATCCACGCACTAAATTCAGACTTCTAGCTTCCTGAACTGTGAGAAAATAAATTTCTGTTTCTTTTAAAGACACCCATATATACGGTATTTGTGGTACAGCAGTACTAGCTAAGAAACACACACACACACACACACACATGCACATACACTCTAAAAATAATTCTGAAGATTCTAAAACTATCTTTGGTAATTTGTTCTTAGAGTTTATATCTTTTACTATCATCATGATTCTCAAGCATTGTTTTGGTTACCTAGTGTTGGTCTAACAGAAAATACCACAGATGGATGGTTTAAACAAACAGGATTTTATTCTCTTACAGTTTTGAAATCTAGAAATCCAAATTCAAAGTGCCAGTCTCTAGGTGCTGGGTAAAAGTCCCTTGAACTTTGGCATCAGCTTTGCCTCTTCCTCCCAGCCCACTGAAGTTGGAGGTTTTCTTCACTCAGGCAGCTTCTGGCTGCTGGGGCTGATAAACCCAAGGTCAACATGTTAAAAGGCACAACCCTCATATTAGCAAATCACACAGTAGGCCATTGATTTAAGTTCTTTAAGAGTCCCAAGATTGGCAGACAACATGGCAGGCTACTGAATAACAACTTGGCTACTCTCATGATTCAAGAGTGTGAAAAGCTAGAGATTTCCTCAAAGTTGCTTGTTATATACTGGAAGTAGACCACATCCCTAAAGCAGCTATTCAGTTGCTCTAGTAGATTCCACCATACAGTTGATTATGTTGTCAGTCATCATGGGGAATAACTACATCCAGCTGCCCAGTCACTCAAAACAAGGTCCAGCCAAGCTGACACATAACCATAACTACCCCAAGTATAATCCAAATTTCATATCCTAACACTAAATATTTTGTCTCTCACATGTTTTCTTGAAAGAGGACATCATCAGTATCTCTGAGAATAAAGGCCATATTGAGGATGAGGGGTGCTGTGTAAACTCAGAGTTCAGTATATAAATGTAAATACTATAGAAGAAATCAACAAGCCACCCAGGAAGATAAAATTTTTAGATTTATATTGGAAAAAACAATATTGTAGATTATTCCTTAGTTTCCTCCTCTTCATAATAAATATTCAAAGTTTAGAGAAATTATTTTCATTAATAGCTAATTTGCAATATTTAAGCATAAATCTACTACTGTAAATACTTATTTCACAAGAAGTGGACTTTTATTTTAATAATAACTATCTTATAATACTACATAAATATTTTATGTGTCTGTGTGCAGTGTGTGTGTGTCTGTACAAATATCTGTGCATTTGTGCTTAAAAGTATATTGACTCCACCAACACATCTTCAAGTGGATAATATTTTAGACTAGATCACATAATCAAGTCCATTAACTTCTGGATTTCTTAGCAAAAAACAAAAAAACTAAACTAATTGCCTTCGAGTCAGATCCAACGTATAGCAACCCCACCTTGGGTTTCTGAAGCAAACAGATACAGATTGCCCAACCTTCCTTCTGAGGAGTGGCTGGTGGTTCAAACTCTTTCCAAGGAGTGGCTGGTGGGTTTGAACCACCAGCCTTCTGGTTAACAGTCAAATGCCTCAGGCACTATGCCACCAGAGCTTCTAGGTTTCTTAGAATAAAGAGTATCCTTTCTCTTCTCCACCCTCAGCTCTCATTTTCTTACCCTCCCTGATTCCTTCCTCCCCTTCAAATCTCCACTTCCAAAAATATCATATATGCCTTTTCCAGCTTTCATTTTTTCTATTCACAGAAAAAAAAAAAAAAAAAAGGCAGTTAGTTTAGACTAGATCAGCATACACAGAAACATTTTAGCTATGTAATTTCCAGCACTTCTTCCAGGTTTTTCCGCATCTCTGGAATTTTGTGTTGTCTTCATGTAAATAAAATATGTGTAGAACAAGAATAATAGAGGAAGAGTTCGGTTCAAACCCACCAGCTCCTCCTCAGAAGAAAGGTGGGCAATCTACTTCCATAGAGATACTGTCTCAGATACCCAAGGAGGGATCTCTATGAGTCGGGATCTACTAGATGGCAGCAAGTTTGTTTGGTATTCAAAATATGGTGGCAATATAGTCTGGAACTTCTAAACAACTACAGCTTTGCTGCATTTCCACTGCTCTGCTCCTGAGGACCATTGCAGCAAATCCCTTACTTACCTAGGATGACCCGAGGAAATATGAAGTACTGAAAATTACTCTGTGAATAAGAGTGTGATTAAGAACAGTGTCCCAAAGCTTAGTTTCATCAAACCACCTTCCATGGTTAGTAGTTTTTCTTCAGTGATTAAGCATCCCTAGGGATCCTTGGGTGGTGCAAATGGTTAAACACGACTACTGGCCAAAAGGTTGGCAGTTCAAGCACACCCTACAGGTGCCTCAGAAGACAGGCCTGGCACTAAAAAAAAGGCACAACCTTGAAAACCCTAACAACCACCAGGTGACTTACTTGATAATTATGTAATGCTTTTAATTTTTTTCTGAATGCTGTCACTTTTTCTCATCTCATGTTTTTACTTATCTATTGCCACTTGAATTGATGATACCATATATCATGCTTATCATAGTGTATATAAAACCTTTCTATTTTGGTAACATTTACAATGTCCTTTGTATGTTGTGACACATTTTGGCAATCTGGGCAAAGAAAAAGAAAGCATTCACTAATATAGAGTATTTGCAAATAGGTATAATAAGCTAGCTTCACATAATGCAACTAAGAATGCAAAGGTTTAATTTACAGAATGAATGACTACATAATAAAGTCTTTAAATATGGAGGAAAAAAGCCTTCTAAAAATAAAAAGCAAGTTGGGCACTTTTTTTTTCTTTTATGCATAAATCCCTTAGATGCTTTCATAAACTCATCTTTCATCCTCAAGGCAATTGTGTTTAGAAGAAACCAATGAACAGCTAAATAATTGATCATATAGGCTGAAATCAAAACAACTTATACCTGTTTATCACAGGGAGGAGGATGTAATGTATGAATATGATTGAAGCAGTTAATATAATTGGAAGAATGATGTTAATGGGGAGACTTCCTGATGTTCATGTAATTTACTTTTATAAAACAACATAGAAACTAAATTATGCAATGGTTGATTTGGGATGGGTGGTTGCTTGGGTTTGGTTTGACATTTTTACTTCTAGCAACAATTCAAATTTTGGTTTTAAGTTGTAAAATAGAGTACTACAATTATAATATGAAAATATACTTCATTGGAATATAAGCAATATCATAACCCATGTGATTCCTCTAGAAACCATGTAGTTTCCATAGAAGCAATAACAAAAAAACAACAATAGAATGGATAAGTATATGTGTGTGTGTGTGTGTGTATAGCTATGTAAATTCCAGCACTTCTTCCAGGTTCTTCTCTATCTCTGGAATTTTGTGTTGTCTTCATGTAAATAAAACATGTGTAGAACAAGAATAGTAAAGAAAGAAACAGTTTGGTTCAAACCCACCAGCCACTCCTCTGAAGGAAGGTTGGGCAATCTACTTCAGTAGAGATACGTGTGTATACATACATATGTGTATGTATACACACACACATCCATACACACACACATATACATATATATCTGCTTTAGAAGTCCTTACATAATTGTGTGAGTAGGAAACAAGGTATATTGGACCATTTAGTTTCCAAATTATGTTTGCCTTAAGCCAAAATTAAAATTTATTTGAAATGCCTATGTGTCAATGATTTATACTAGGAATATATGTTCAAATTAATAGTAGCACTTATTATGTGCTAAACTCTGCACTAAGCACTTTACACATTTGTTTATCTCAATAACTAAATGGAATATGTTCTATCATCTTCCCCATTTTTCAGTTGAGAAAAGTAAGGCACAGAGAATTTAAGGGTTAAGAGATAATACTCTAAACTAATATGCTATATCATCCCTTTGTGTACATCAGAAGCATGTTCTGTACCAGAAATATTTTATGTAGGTGAAAGACTGAAAACATGCCTGATTGTCCACATGGCAGATGAAGGATAGAGTAGGTTCTAATATGAGATCTCTCATGAAATTGCAGTCAGATGTTAGCTGAGGCTGCAATCATCTGAAGGACTGAACGGGAATGGAGGATCCACACAAGCTGGCTCACTTGTATGGCTAGCAAGCAAGTGTAGGCAAGTTGATTCTTCTCCACAAGGACCTCTTCAAAGGAAGTTTCAATGTCTTCCCAACAGTGAGGGTGGTCTCCTCCAGAACAGTGGTTCAAGAGATCATGGCAAAAAGTGCAATGCTTTTGTGATGTAGTTTTAGAGTCATATGTAGAAGACGTGTATACAAGAGTGTGAGTACCTGGAAGCCACACTTACCATTTTACATAAATCTTATATGAACTTTCATTTGCATGTCATTGTCTGTCTTCTCATAAGGAATATAATGAAATGTGTGCTAGCTAATTAATGAGCTTATTGCATATTCATTATGTGTCTGATACTACATTAAATGCTTAAATACCATGTTGAATAAAAGTCTGTCTTCAAGAATGATCATAGTATAATAGAGGAGAAAAAATAAACAAAGAAACAATGAGAAAGGTATAATAAATGCTTTGAAATAGCTATAGAGGAAATAAAACAGTGTCACTAAAGAGAGAATGTACAGATCGGATAGGCTTTTGAGGAAAGGATATAGTATTCACAAAGATACAGGAGCAATACCCAGTAAGACCAGATGATAACTGTATGCTTAAGGCACTTGACAGCTAACCAGAAGGTTGGCGGTTCAAGCCCACCAGCCACTCCTCGGAAGGAAGATTGGGAAATCTACTTCCGTAGTGATACTGCTTCGGAAACCCAAGGAGGGGTATCTGTGAGTTGGATCTGACTCACCATCAGTGACTTTAATTTTCTTTTATATAGGAGCTCTGGTGATGTAGTGCCTAAGGCACTTGACTGCTAAACAGAAGGTTGGCCGTTCAAACCTACCAGCCACGCCTCAGAAGGAAGATTGGACAACCTACTTCCGTAGTGATACTGCCTTGGAAACCCAAGAAGGGGTTGCTATGAGTTGGGTCTGACTCAATGGCACATAACAACAACAACATGCTTGGAGGGAGAAATACCACTAAGGTAGCTGCATGAGTTAGGGTAATGTTGTCTTCTACAACAGCCCCAAATCTCACTATTTCATCACAAAAGTTTGTTTTTCTTTGGTCAAAAAAAAGGGTTCCTGAATGATATGTGAATCTCTGTAATGACCCAGGGATCCAGTTTTAACCTGTCTTTGTTGTTAGTTCCCTTGTTTGTTTCGCTTTTTATTATTTTTTTTTATTTATTTAAGTAATTGTCATCCCTTCCTTTGTTTTAGTAAGACCCTTTGGTAGTCTACTAAGTTCAGTAGAGTGGCAAAATACAGCAGAATGTCTAACTTAACACTTAGTCCAATGCATAGCATCCAGAGGTTGGGAAGTTAAGTAAAAAACAACATTTCTGAGATTCCCTTACATCTAAGTTCAACATAAGACTTAGATTTCCATTTCCAGACATACTAGCATAACTTTATGGTTTACAGCTTAGTCACAAGGGAAAAAGAGGCATATTACTGATTTGGTTTTTGGCAGAAGTGGCTATTTTGGAACAAGTAGTTATAAGAGGAGCTTCCAATTCAGCAAATCCCTGATCATAGCAGAGATAACCACTCCCTTGGTAGTCTGGTACTATGAAATGGATTTGGGAATTGTCATGCATTTCAGCCATGAGTCTCTTTTTTTTCAGTCTCCCAATGAATTATGAGCTACCATTATCTCTTAATAAATCACTTTCTGCTTTCATTAGCTGGAGTGAGTCCTGTTGTCTGTAACTAAAGACCCTGATTATTATGAGTTGCATTAGCTGCATCAGCCAAAATAATACCTATGAAGCATCAGATGAGCTGACATCTGTGTGTGTGTGTGTGTGTGTGTGTGTGTGTCTCAGCATGCCTTATAGGTAAGGGATGGGCATATCAAAACAGTTATTGCATTTGTAAAAAGCAGTGTCTGTACGATCTCTCTTCCTCTTTTTCCCCTCCATTGTGGCTTTGAGATTTCTTTCTTGATTTCCTTTTCTGCTCCCCTCAACTAATCCTTCCTGTGATCGTCTCTCATCCTTAATTTTCACTCAAGTTCACCCAATAATAGCAAAGTTAACAACATCAAGGAAGAGTTTGATTAACAAGTGTCCATCACTCATGGCCCTATTCTCCAGTTCTAGTGTCTGGTTCTTGACAGAAAAGGATGACAACCCAAAATAAGACACTTCTTCTATCTCCCCTTATTATTATCCTTTATTATCCTCAAAATACTAGATCTTTGTCTCCATTGTAATAATATTCCAGAAAAGTATCAGTCCAGTTTTGTCCTGAAATATAAATTCATCTAACTTCAATATTCAAAAACTATTATTAGTATGTGTGTGTTCATCAAAAGGTCTAGATCTAAAATAATGGATCTAAAATTGAGATATCTATGGGTTCTGGGGAGAAGGGCAAGTAAATGAAAGCAAAATATAAGTAGCAAAATAGGAAAACTTTTTACCTAACATCCACTTCCTATTTCCTTGTACTAACTAGCTATTATGTCTAAAAACCAAACTATTTGTGATTGAATCAATTTCAACTCATGGCATCCCCATGAATGTCAGAGTATAACTGTGCTCTATAGAGTTTTCAATGGCAAATTTTTCATTTCTTCTGAGAAGCCCTTGGGAGGACTTGAACTGCCCACCTTTTGATCAGCAGCCATGCATTTACTCACTTGAACCACCCAACTAGTCATTAAAGGTCATGAAAAATCTCAAAAGATCTATGTATTTTTGGAACTCACATGATACTGGGAGGATGTCAAAGTTAATCAGTAATACCTGATCTACTGCATAATCTACTACATGGGAAATGCCGTGCCCTCTTTGTTTCCGATCACTGGGGCAGCTGTTCACAATTTGGATTCTTCCCATCAAATAGACTTGAAACACCCTGTTCATAGCTACAATATGCATAAAAAATGCAGACAAAGATGTCTGGGGATGGAATGATGGAGAGTTGTAGCATCACACAGCTCTAGCCAGCAGTTGGCAGAGCATAATGGAGAAGAGTAAAACCACCCATAGAATTCAATTGATAAAAGCTCAGTACTTAAAGAGTTCTTTGAAGAAATGTAATAAAATACCAGTGTAATGGGGTGCCTGGAGTCTTTGGTGAAGCAGGGCTTTAATTTGTTTTACTGAGCAGAATGCCAGCTGCTTTTCTGTTTGGGCAGAGATTTAAAAAAAGTCATTGTAGAGTCAATCTTCTCTATTCTGCACACTTACATAATTATGCAAATGTAAGACACAAAGGCACTCTTAACTCTGAACAAAACTGTTAGATGTAGCAGGGCTGCACCTCATCCTTGATAATCAGACCTCTGGAGGTGGGTGCAACAATTTGGATAAGGATCCCTTGACAAAAGAAGGAGGCACAATCTTGACCATTATTCCCTGAGATTGAAAATTAACCAAAACTGGGAAAAAAAATAGAAAGAGGTATCCCTGACTAAATTCTACTGACCTCCAAGGCCTCTATGACAAAATCATTAGGAAGGAAGAGGGAGACTATATGGTCTATCTGGGCTCAAAGGAAAGCTCTATGGAAGGAAGGTTATAATTGGCCTGGTTTGTGATTGGAGACAAAGTGACAAAAAGCTATAATTTGGGGGTCAAGTGTGGAACAACATAGTTTGCATCAGGGCCTAAGCCACTTAATACTGGTGTTCAAGTGTAATCCTATGATAGCAAAGATGCAATAAACTCATTATATTTTTCAGTATTCCCTGTCTCCACCTGGTTTTCAGAAGCAGGACTAGCTTGTGGCCATGGATAGGCCTTATACATTGTGAAAGACAATGTCTTCCTGGCCCAGTTTCTTCATGTATACACATGGCTCAAATCATATTGTTGGAACGTAAAGGTGCACGATGATGTTAGTAACGTAATAAAAACTTAAACCCAGAACTCAGCTCTAGGAAAAATACTAAAGACAATGTTTACAGTCATATATACTTCTGTACTGATACCGCCTCAGAAACCCAAAGAGGGGTCGCTATGAGTCGGGTCTGATTTGATGGCACATAACAACAACAACAACATGGTGATTATATTAGAGTTTTAATGTATGGTTGGGATTTAAGAATCTTAGTGTGGTGGGGAGACCCTAATGTGACTCCCATTGATTTTGTGTCTCCTGCCTCCATACCTTTATGTGATCCCCTCCCTTTGAGTGCAGGTGGGACCTGTGACTTGTATGTAACCAACAGATTATAGCAAAACTAAGGAGACATCATTTCTGTTATTATATTTTTTTACATGAAGGCAATGTCTTATCATCTAGATGAAGTAAGCAGTCATGTTGAGAAAGTCCATGTGGCAAAGAACTGAGAGAAGCCTCTAGAGAGTCAAGGAAGCATCTACAACCTAAGGACGGCTTCAAGATGACAGCCAGCAAAAACATCCTAAGTCAAACAGCCACAGGAAACTAATTTTTCCAACAATGAGAGTAAGCTTTGAAGTGAGGTCTGTGCTAGTCAGTCCTCCAGATGAGAAAACAGCCCAGTCAACAACTTAATTTCAGGCTGTGAAACTCCGAGCAGATGAACCAGTTAAACCGTGTCTGGATTCCTAACCCACAAAAATCATCAATACCTGCTGTTTTAAGGTGCTGATTTTGTGGTAATTTGTTACACGGCAATAGAAAACTGTTACACTATTATACTTGGTAAGCACCCACTGAAGACTTTTCTGGTGTATTATCTTGGACAAGAAAATGACCTTTACTGGGATCCAAACGTTTTTCCTGTAAAGAAACTTGGAGTCTTGGAGAAGACTCACTCAAGAACTTCCTTCTGCCTAATATTTTCTCAGTATATTCTTTGAGTTTGTTGCATACAGTGTAACTCTATATGACATAATGTATCAGAATGCTGCTTTTGTACCAGTCTTCAAACTCAAAGAAACTAATTTATTTCCTTTCTTATCAGACCAGGGGAAACATAAACTCCTAGAGTTACTGGGGGTAGAAATGGGAAGTTTAAGGAAAGGAAAAATATTATTGAAAGTGCAAAGGAGGGAGTTATTTTACCAAATCCTCATTCCTTATTTCTTGTCTTTGTTTTCACTTAAAAATCGGTAAAAATTCTAAAGAGAGCTTGTTTTAAATTTACCCATGTGATATGCGATTATGCGGGAGCTCTGGTAGCATAGTGGCTAAGACACTTGCCTGCTAACCAGACAGCTGGAGGTTCAAACCCACCAGCCAGTCCTCGGAAGGAAGGTTGGGCAATCCTACTTCCGTAGTGATACTGCCTCAGTAACCCAAGGAGGGGTCGCTATGAGTCAGGGCCAACTCGATGGCAAATAACAACAACAACAACAATGCGATTATGCATGCAAGAGGCTTACATTCCCTTGAAATAGAAAGTTAACAGTCCAGACTAGGTCATGAAGGATAAGAATAGCTTAGAACACATAAAAGTGGATTCTAACTAAGTCAGGGATATCTGGAATACTCCTTAGAAGCAAGAAAGGCCAGACTTCATCTCACATAATATGTTTGTTGTTCAGTCATTTGAACAGAACAAGGGGATAGTGCATGATTTAAAATCAGGAAAGGTGTATGTCAGGGTTGTATCAATCACCATACTTATTCAATCTATATTAACATTATTCAATAATTCCAGGAGCTGGACTATATGAAGAAGGATACCACATCAGAATTAGAGGAAGACTCATTAACAACCTGTGACATGCAGATGACACAACATTGCTTGCTGAAAATGAGGAAGACTTGAAGCATTTACTTATGAAGATCAAAGACTGTAGTCTTCAACATGGATTATACCTCAACATAAAGAAAACAAAAATCCTTAAAACGGGACCAATAAGCAACATCACGATAAATGGAGAAAAGTTTAAAGTTGTCAGGGAATTCACTTTCGTTGGATCTACAATCAACACCCATGGAAGCACCAAAAAACCAAACTCACTGCTGGTGAATCAATTTTCAACTCATAGCGACCCCTCCTTGGATTTCCAAAGTATTATCTACGGAAGTAGATTGCCCAATCTTCCTTCCAAGGAGTGGCTGGTGGGTTTGAACCGCCAGCCTTCTGGTTAGCAGTCAAAGGCCTTTAGTCACTATGTCAAAATCAGATGACATATTTCACTGGCCAAATCTGTTTCAAAAGACCTCTTTAAAGTGTTAAGAAGCAAAGATGTCATTTTGAAAACTAAGGTACCCCTGACCCAAGACATGGTATTTTCAATAGCCTCATATGCATATGTAAGTTGGACAATTAATAAGGAAGACTGAAGAAGAATTAATGCATTTGAAATATGGTGCTGTATACAACACTGAAACAGCATAGATGTCAGAAGAACAAAGCAATCTGTCTTAGAAGAAGTATAGCTGGAATACTGCTTAGAAGCAAGAATGGCCAGACTTCATCTCACATAATATGTTTGTTTTCAGAAGGGACTAATTGTTGGAGAAAGATATCATGCTTGGTAAAGTAAAGAGTGAGCAGAAGAAGAGAAGACCCTCCATGAGATGGATTGACACAGTGGCTGTGACGATGGGCTAAAGCATAGCAAAGACTGTGAGGATGGCACAGGAAAGGGCAGTGTTTTATTTTGTTGTACATAGGGTCACAATACATCTGAGAAAACTCAGTGCCACTTGTGGAAGTTAAGTTGTGAGTTAACTTGGCTCGACCCGGTTTTGAGTGACTGGGCAGCTGGATGTAATTATTCCCCATGATGAATCTAGTAATCAATTCTATGGTGGAGCAAAAGAGTAGCTGCCTTACAGATATGATCTGCTTCCAGTGTATAAGAGAAAGCATTGAGAAAGGTCTCTGGAACTCTTTTGGCATGCTTGGACCCTGAATGTAGCTGAGTCTTCATCTCAATGACCTACCATCTTTTCTGCCAATCTTCATAGTATTAATGGACTTGAACTACTGTTCTGTTGTATTTGATAATCTTGGGATTGTGCCATTGTCCTTGTTGGCCTTGGGTTTTTCAGCCTCAGCAGCCAGCAGTTGCCTGACTTAAGAGAAGCCTCCAACTTCGTTGGGTTGGGAGAAAGAGGCAGAGCTGAAGCCTAAGGTCAAGGGGTTTTCACTCAGCCTCTAGAGCTTGTCACTTTGAACTAGGACTTCTGGCTTCCAAAACTGTAAGAGAATAAATCCCTGTTTGTTAAAGCCATCCACCTGTGGTACTTTCTGTTAGAGTGGCACTAGAGAACCAAAATAACATCTAATAACAACAAAGTGTATATGGAGTCCCTGGGTAGTACAAATGTTTAATATCCTTGTCTGCTAACTGTAAAGCCAGAGATTTGAGTCTACCCAGAGGCATCTTGGAAGAAAGGCCTTGTACTTTTCTTTCTTTTTTTTTTTGTTTTTCACTTTTGAAAAATCAATAAAACACTATAAAATATATATAGTGCTATTCTGACATACATGAAGTCACTGTGAGTCAAAATTGTCTCAAAGGCAACTGATATACCCACCATCCCTTTATCAGTTTGTTATATTGTGGTAGTTTAATTGTTGGTATGATGTTGGAAGCTATGTCATTGTTATTTCAAATACCAGTGGGTTTTAGTGGAGCCTCAAGACCAAGATGGAATAGGAAGAAAAATCTAGTGATATATTTTAAAAAAACTAGGCAATGGAAATCCTATAGAACACAACAGAATATTGTCTGATATTATGGTGGAAGATGAGCCCCCTACATGGAAAAGTACTGCACAGTGGCTGCAACAACCCACTCAAATATGTTAATCATCATGAAAATGTGGCAGGACTGGGAACCATTTTGTTCTGTTGCACATAGGTTCACCATTAGTTGGAGCCACTCAACGGCAACTAATAATAACAACAAAACTACATTTAGTTTTACTACAATCATTATAATGCTTTTTATGATCTACAGCAAGAATTAAGGAGCTCTGATGGTGTAGTATGGAGCTCTGGTAGCACTGTGCCTAAGGCATCTGATTGCTAACCAGAAGGTTAGTGGATCAAACCCACCACCCACTCCATGGAGGTAAAACTGGGCAATCTACTTCTGTAAAGATTTACTGCCTTGGAAATCCAATGGTCATTGCTATGAGTTGGAATTGACTAAGTGGCAGTGTTTTTTTTTTTTTTGGATTGTGTAGTGGTTGAGGCATTTGGCTGGTAACTGAAAGATCAGGAGTTTGAACCCACCAGCTGCTCCGCAGAAGAAAGATGAGACAGTCTTTTTCTGTAAAGATTTACAGCCTTGGAAACCCAATGAGGGTTTCAATGAGTCAGAATTGACTCAATGATAGTGAGTTTGGTTTTTTATAGCAGGAATTAATTTTTTTTCTGAACATTCCATCCCTCTGTCATCTCATCATAGATCTTGATACACTAAAGGGCTCAAAGTTGGAACAGGCTTTACATCTCTGTCAATGAAAGCCCCTCTAATATCTTTATTTATTTTCTAAACTTCTATGAAAACTCCTGCAAGGGCTTTCAGTCTGTCGCATCCCACCTTCACATACTTAGGCTTAAAAAACAAACTAATGAAGACTGGAGTAGTAGTTTCCTTTTGGAGTCCTGACTACTTCAGCATTTGACCCTGCTACAAAAAGTAGTCAAGAGTGCCACATGACAAGGAGATCAGACCTCAGAACCAAAAATTTGGTAATCTTGAATTTTAGGGAGACATGAGTAGCAAGTCTTCCATCTTCCAGGTTCATGTAGTGAGCAAAACAAAGCACAGATGAATTTAATGTTAAATTAAATAAACTAAAAAAAAAAAAAAAAAAACCTCTTTGCCATTGAGTCAGTTCTGACTCATAGCAACCTTCATTGGGTATCCCAGGCTGTGAATATTTAAGGAAGCCTCATCTTTCTTCTGTGGAGTAGCTGGTAGCTTCAAAGCACCAACCTTTTGGTTAGCAGCCAAATGCCTTAACCACTACAACACCAGAGCTGTTTTAGTTATTTATTTATTAATTCCTTTAGTGGTAGCTAAAGTCTGATTATTAGCCTCAAGGACATGGTATCCAGAGTAGAGAAAAAACAAGTAAGCATCTACACTAACATAACATTGCCAGAATGTGTTATGATGAATGTTTCAGGGAAAGGAGAGGAAGAGAATTGTTAATTAGAAACACCAGGCTGTTATTAGGGGCCACCAAGTCTACTGCTAACTCATGGCAGGTACATGCAAAGTAACAATACACTATCCCACCCTGGGTCATCCTCATGATCAGTTGGGGATCAGACTGTTGTGATTCATAGGCTTCTCATTGGCTAAAATTTGGAAAGATTGACAGGCTTTCTTCCTACTCCATCTTATTCTGGATGCTCTTCTGAATTATGTTCAGCATCATAGTTACACAGAAGCTTCCACTGCCAGGTGGGTGGTAGCTGCACAAGAGATGAATTTAACTCAGGTTTCCCATGTGTAGATCAAGAACTCTACTACTTAATGACCACCACCTCCTAGTAGAAATAACAGGTAACATTATAGAAATTGAAGCAGTTAGGTAAACTCGCAGTTGGAGGCTGTTGGGCAAGAAAACTTGTAACCCCTCTTCCTTTCACCAAGCCTTTCCCATGTTTCTGTATCACTGAGGCCTTGGAGCTCTCTCGGGCTGACTCCCAGGCAACAGGTATATCTTTTGGGATGTGGGTTAATAACTGTTCTCCTTGCCTAGTCCTTGAGGGGAGAAAAATCCTCAATTTTATTGCTATGTTTTTGTTGCTGTTGTTTGCCGTCGAGTCAGCCCTGACTCATAGCGACCCCTCCTTGGGTTTCCGAGGCAGTATCATTATGGAAGAAGATTGCCCAACCTTCCTTCTGAGGGGTGGCTGGTGGGTTTGAACTGCCAGCCTTCTGGTTAGCAGTCAAATATCTTAGGCACTATGCTACCAGAGCTCCTCTTTATTGCTATAGGGGTGGTGATAATGTGTTTTGCTAACTAGATCTCTGAATTAAAATTAATTTTCCTTTTTTTCTGAATTTATTTTTGTTCCAAAGGAACCATTATTTTTCAAAGTGATTTAATTCTACCAGAGTATACATATTTTGTGACATTATTGGATTAAAAAGACTTTATGGGTTTACCTTGGGATCCTGGACACCACTTATAACATTTCTGTGGGAAAATCTATTTCAAGCTCTAAACTACTAGATCTACAAAAAGCTCATTAGTAAACCAGTAATGCCCTTTCTTTTCTTTAACTCTCCTTTGCCTGTTAGAAAAGCAACCATACTAGTGTGAACTGCATTCTTTTAACTAACTTCTTTTATCAGTTTGAATGCTTTTGTCTGTGAATAACAGAAGACCTTACTATATTCAGCTTAAACAATAAGGACATTTATTATGACATTCAGCAAGCTGTCCAGAGTGAAGGAGATCTAAGAATTGGCTAAGCAGCCTACCAGTGCTTTGTGTACCCACACTCTTACTAACCTTCTGCTCTCCCATACTATATATGCCATTAATCTCTCTCATCTTCACCCCCTCGGCTACAGTAACTCTATGCATCAAATCCTCAAGACAACATTCAAATGTGAGAAAGGAAAGGGGGCTCTTCCCCTCATGCATCTCTCTTTTACCAGGAAGAAACTTTTCCCTGGAGAACCTCAATAGATTTTCAGTTCCCATTGGCCAGAACTTGGTCACATGCAAACTCTTTAGTGAAGTGAGAACAAGCTGATCCTGAATAATCCATACCCTTCATGTTTCATACTGTAAGGTGGGACAAGGACTCATTTAACCTGAGCATATTGCTTCGAAACTTCATCAAACTCAAGGTTCTGTTGGGAAACAAGGGAGAAGTAGTTGTTAGTAGATAGCCAACAGTTTATGTTATAACAGTGTTTTTCACCCCTTGCTTTTTAATTTTACCTCTTGTTTAAGAGTTTTACTCTAGCCAGGTAACATATGTCACTGAGTTGCAAAGATGAGACTTGACTGGGATACAAAGCACATTAACAAAATGCATGCTAAATTACAATGTAATGGTTGTGCTCCAAAAGTGATGTTGTGAAATTACATTCCTGATTAGACAATATAAATAGTGTGATACCAATTAGGATGTTAGAGTGATTCATCCAGTTTAAAGACATAAAGGGTAGAAAGCTCCCTATACCTAATCATGCTCACTTTACACTGACCTATACCCAATGAGCCAAAAGATAAGCCATGTGGAATTCTCATATAAAAGAGAATGTTAGTTAATATGCCACTGACCATACATTGGAATCATAGCAGTGTTCAGTGTTTAGTGACACAGAAAATCTTTTTTGCAGGGACTATTAGCAGTAGTTTTCTGAAAGCAATACTCCCTGCATATAGAGCCAAATAAAAACAGCAACACAATTACTAATGACACCCTTCTCCAGTAATACTCCCAGATATTTTTTTGTAATGATTTTTAAGTTATCATAAGATTATGGAAAAAATAATCTACCATAGCCTAAGTCACCTTCTTTGTCTCAAGAGAGCATTGCAACTACCATCATAGACTCTGTAAGGAGAAGTTAGATTCCAATACCTACCCAATTCCAATGAAGCCAACTCAATGACATCTAACAAAAACAACCATCAGATGCTGAGGATAATCTTGCACAGATACTGTTGTTGTTGTTTGCCATTGAGTCGGACCCGACTCAGAGCAACTCCTCTTTGGGTTTCCAAAGTGGTATCATTATGGAAGTAGATTGCCCAACCTTCCTTCTGAGGAGTGGCTGGTGGGTTTGGACCTCCAGCCTTCTGGTTAGCAGTTAAGTGCCTTAGGTACTATGCTACCAGAACTCCTTGTACAGATACAAGTGATACAAAATAACTGCAATCATTACAGAAGCAACAGAAGAGAGTTGGAGTAATCTCTCAGAGGCAGCCAAACACCTTGGGAGAACCACCAGATCTGCTGCCTTAGGACCACAGTATTGGGGGGGACACCAGGCTTAATTGGCACAACATAATACATATAATTCTTGTTCCACAACCTACTTTGGTGAGCAACAACTGGGATCTTAAAAGCTTTCCAGTGGCCATCTAAGATTCAGCTAATGGTCTCCTCTCATCTGAAGCAAAGGAGAGTGAAAAAAACCAAGGGCAATTGGAAACAATCAGCCCTAGGACATGATGGACCTTGAGAACAGAAGAACTAGATGGTGCCCAGCTACCAACACGAACCACTCAGGAAGGGATCAAAACTGGAGATCCTGGATAGAGTGGGAGGAAAAACATGGAACAAAATTCAAAAACACAGTAAAAATCAGAATTACTGGTTAGATGGAGTCTGGTAAAACCCCCAAGACTATGGCCCTGGGATACACTTTGGTCCTGGGATAAAACTCACTCCCAAGGGCTGGCTCTCAGCCCAACAGTAGTAAGACCTACATGTGGAACATCCTACCCAAGGTGATGTACCCACCTGCTCTATGGAGATAGACCTCTTGGAGCAATGGACATGGTACACAGTGGGGCAGCATTCACATGGAGGGAAAGCTGGACAGACAGGAGTGCATAACTAAGAAGGGCACAGGGATGGGAGGGTCACTGGGAAGGGCATGGTAATTGGGGAGCGAAACCAAATGTACACAAACTGTTGAATGTAAAACAAATTCTGTCTGTAAATTTGTACCCAAAGCACAATTAAAAAAAAAAAATCAGAAATAGACTAAATCATAACCACACACACTGACATCAAGTCTATTCTTACTCATAGCCACCATATAGGACAGAGTAGAACTGCTCTATAGTGTTTCCAAGGATCTAAGTCTTTACAGAAACAGACTGCTTCATTAGAGTGGCTGGTGCCTTTGAACCCTGACCTTTTGGTTAGCTGCTGAATGTTTTAACCATTGCACAGCCAAAGCTCCTAGATTAGGTTACAGACAGACTGATATATCTATGTCTAATACAGAGCTGTGAGCCTTGAATACACAAAACCGCAAGTCAACAGTCCACTAGGAATTCTTCTAGGCACACAATGTGGTGCATAAAAGGAAAGATATCCGTTCCACAGCCAAATCCCTGTTTAGAACTTTGTGAGAATATCTGGGCCTGATCACTGTGATGTAGTATGTATCACTCATTCCCCTAACTTTTGAATGTCATGCAGTAATGCAAACTGTGCCCCATTATGACTTTCTTGGACATTTCTTCTTATGTGGGATGAAGGAATGAAGACTGCTATACCCTTAATTTTCTATTGAACTGTAATAGTGTCTTTCTTCCCAAACTTAAGTTGGAAAATGAGGATAAGGGGATTGTCAAAAAGACAGTGTTCTCACTTTATCAAGTCAAAATGTGAATCTTAAAGATTGTTGTTGTTGCTATGTGCCGTCAAGTCAGACCTGGCTCATAGAAACCCCTCCTTGGGTTTCTGAGGTGGTATCACTATGGAAATAGATGGCCCAACCTTCCTTCTGAGGAGTGGCTGGTGGGTTTGAACTGCCAGACTTCTGGTTAGCAGTCAAGTGCCTTAGGCACCTATGCTACCAGAGCTCCCAAAGTAAAGATAGCAAATCTTTTTTTTTTTTTCCCCCAAAAAAGATAGCTATTCTTAACAACCATGTGATCCATATTTCTGTTTTATCACAAAGCCAAGGAAAGAGAAGACAATAAAGAGAAGCACATAGAACACACTTAGAGGAAAAATAGTTTTCACTGTAGTTAAAATAATTTTACAAATTTCAGTTAATAGCAAATATAGCAACCTTAAAATTAGGAACATAAAAGTATTGAGGTAATCTACAGCTATTTTCATGTCACTCACCTCAATTTGAATCCCTAATGTCTGTGTTGTTAACAACAAATATTCTAATAATGCATTGTCCTATCATATTTGAATTATGATCTTAGTCAGTTAATAAATAGTTATTGAGTATTTAGTATTTTGCTGGACTCTAGTGAGGAATATAGAAACACTAAAAAATACAAAGAATTAACCTCGACTGGTAACAAAAGGTTGTCCATTGGAGTCCACCCAGAGGTGACTTGAAAGGAAAGCCTGGCCATCTAATCCCAAAAAATCAGCCATTGATAACCTCATGGAGTAGTTCTCTTCTGACACACATGGAATCACCATGAGTTGGAATTGACAGCTACTGGTTTGGGTTTTGTTGTTGGTGGTGTAAAACACATATCCTGCTTCAAGGCACTTACACCATAGTTGAGGAGATGTCTATCATACTTGAAACAATAGCATACAATGCAGGTACAATACAAATTAAATGTTAAACTTATACACATTGATACAATTTTAATCTTTTCTTTCTCATCTGTTTCCTCTTTGACTTTCAGTATGAGCAGTTCTTCTCCATTACCTTGTTATTGATCTTTTTAATATGTGTCAAGTACCAGACCTAATGTACTGTATATTTTGTCTTTATCTGCCTTTACGAAGCCCAAAACAAAAGTAAGCTATTACTAAATTTTTCATAGTGTGAACAACTTTGTGCTTATTACAGAATTGTTTGGAATTCCTGCTCAGAAAAGAGCAGACTGGAAAGCTGAAGAACTAATTGGCTTTCTGCAGTGTTCTGTCAATATATGGGAAAGCTTCTGTCTATCCAGACACCTGCCAGAAAATAACAAAAGGTTTTCAATGACATGCAAAGCAAGAATTCATTTAATTTTTAGAAAGTCTTCTATTTTTCAACTCTATGGTCATTAGTTGAGTTTGCTTTCTTTGTCCCTAATTATGATGTTTTATGGGCTGAAAGTTTTTTTTTTTTCTTTTTAAGATACAATTAAATATAAAGTTAAATAAATATCTGTGCTTAATTGTATGACATACAGATATAGCTTATTAAGATTCTTTCAAAAGGAAAAACAAAGCACCTATCATGTTCAAAATCCAAGAAAACAATAGATGTCCTAAAAAGTGAAATTTCTTGTTCTTTATTTCATCCAAGGATAATCAGATAACTGAAAACTTTTATTAAATCAATTCTACCTCATAACCAAATTTCAATGTGAAAATCTCAAAAAATAAACTCTCACCAAGAACCTATTCAAAATATTTTCAAAAATATTTTCTTCCTGAAACTGAGAAACTTGAATAAAAGATGCATAACAATAGAAAATACTTTTATTAGCCTGTTACTTGATTGATAAACAAATATGTAGTCTTACTGAAAGGAAGTGGTCTTACTACCTCTTATTTCTTCTCATCTTATTGTGAAAGAATAGGTTATGAGGTTCACAGCTCAATAATTATTGTATCTATAAAAGAAATTACATTTTTCAAAAGTAAGGCAAATAAAATAGGTCAATTTGTTCATGAAACACAGTATTTTCATCCACTTACTCATAGTTCTTGGCTGTTGGCAAGATGTCTCTGACATCTGAAATGGAAATATTCAGTCTACAATTATATACTTTTTTATACATACTCATTAGGAAGACTGAACAATCTTCTTCTGTAAAGATTTACAGCCTCAGAAACCTAAAGGTGGTCTCTATGAGTCAGAATCAGCTTGATGTC
>NW_006921609.1:20099584-20100761 GCF_000298275.1 Orycteropus afer afer | reverse complement strand
AACAAACTTGAATAGTAGAGGCCATCCACTAAAATTGACAAATTTATTCAATTGAGACTGTGATGCCTAAAGATATCCTTATATGACATTGGAACTTTTTCTTGACAAGTGTTTTTATACAGTTTTAAAGTTACAAAATTTTTTTAAATGATTCACTCTTTGCCCATTTAATCTAAACCAGTCCCATAAAACAAAGATGTACTGCATTGCGGCTCCTAATTCCTAAAGTATAGAGAGATGACAATGCACAAGTGATGAATTATCTAAATAGATCATTAATTTTCAAAGCTGTGTTTCAAGATAAAAATGGGAAATTTATAAAATGTTAGTTTAAAGAATAGAAACTTTAAAACCATTTTCAGCTTTCATACATAAAGGAATATGTCAAATGATTGCCTTTTCAGTTTGAATTTTATTATGGACTACATGAAACTAAATTGTATGGTTTCCAGAGAAGATTTTGTTTTTATTTACCAAAATCTTATCACCATTACTGAGACATATTTATACTAAGGGCATTCCATTAATATTTAATTTATTGCAATAAATCCCTTATCTAAAAACTATGTTCAGCAAAACTAAAAGCCAACATTATTCTCAATGGAGAGAGACTGAAACCATTCCCCTTGCAAAGAGGAACCAGACAAGGATGCCCTCTATCACCACTTCTATTCAACATTGTACTGGAAGTCCTCCCCAGAGCAATAAGGTAAGAAAGGGAAATAAAAGGCATCCAAATTGGTAAGGAAGAAGTTAAAGTATCCCTATTTGCTGATGATATGATCCTATACCTAGAAAACCCAAGATACTCAGTAAAAAATCTACTGGAACTAATTGAGACATATAGCATCATGACAGGATACATGATCAACATCCAAAAATCAGTTGGATTCCTTTGCACCAGCAAAGAGATTGCTGAAAAAGAATTAAGGAAATCAGTACCATTGACAATGTTGTTGTTGTTGTCATGTGTTGTTGAGTCGGCCCCAACTCATAGTGATATCTTCTTGGGTTTCCGAGGTGGTATAACTATCGAAGTAGATTGCCCAACCTTCCTTCCAAGGAGTGGCTGTTGAGTTTGAACCGCCAGCCCTCTGGTTAGCAGTCAAGTGCCTTAGGCACTATGCTTCTAGAGTTCCCCCATTGACAATAGCCACCAAAAAAATAAAATACTTGG
>NW_006921609.1:20093761-20097918 GCF_000298275.1 Orycteropus afer afer | reverse complement strand
GGTATATATCCTAAAGAAGTGAGAGCCAGGACAAGAACAGTCATATGCACATCCATGGTCATCACAGCACTATTTACAATAGCCAAAAGATGGAAACAGTCTAAGTGTCCATCCACTGAAGAATCAATAAGCAAACTACGGTACATACACACTATGGAATACTATGCAACCCTAAAGAATAACGTAGAATCTGCCAAACACCTCATAACATGGATGAACTTGGAGGACATTAAGCTGAATGAAATAAGTCAATCACAGAAGGGCAAATATTGTATTAGTCCAGTATTTTAAAAAGCCAAGGAAAGGTTTATATATGGAAGGAAATTTTCTTTGTTGGTTACCAGGGGTGGGAGGGGTGGGGAGGGAACACTGTTAGATAAGTAGAGACAAGTATTGATTTGCATGAAGAGAAGGGCAATGTACCAAATGTGAGTGATCAACACGGTGGCATTGAAGAAGAGGAAGAGGAAGACAGAGAGAAGTACACGGGAAGTACAGACAACAAAGATGAACCTTTTGGCACATACAGTACTGCATTGTCAGTGAAGGCAAACATGGCTATATGGGTGGATAGATAGATGGACAGGCTGAACTATTACATATGTCTTGGAGGGGGGAGTGTGCCCAACACCATGTATAGGGTTGGCAGACAATGTTTCTACAAGTATATGGCTATGTTTTGTTAAAAAAAAACACAACAAAACTATGTTGATTTATTTCTTACCATTCCTTAAGAAACTTATAGTCACAGCATTAATATAAATTAATACATATATTAATCAATAACAGCTACATTATGCTGCATAGTGTTGTTGTTGTTGTTACGTGCTGTCGAGTCGGACCTGACTCATAGCGACCCCTCCTTGGGTTTCTGAGGCAGTATCACTATGGAAATAGATTGACCAACCTTCCTTCCAAGGGGTGCCTGGTTGGATTGAACTGCCAGCCTTCTGGTTAGCAGTCAAGTGCCTTAGGCACTATGCTACCAGAGCTCCTATGCCATATATTGTTGTTGTTGTTGTTGTTTGCTGTCCAGTCAGATCCAACTCATAGGGACCCCTCCTTGGGTTTCCGAGGAGGTATCACTACGGAAGTAGATTGCCCAAACTTCCTTCTGATGCCATATATATATATTGTTGTTGTTGTTATGTGCCGTCGAGTTGGCCCCGACTCATAGCGACCCCTCCTTGGGTTTCTGAGGCAGTATCACTACGGAAGTAGGATTGCCCAACCTTCCTTCCGAGGAGTGGCTGGTGGGTTTGAACCGCCAGCCCTCTGGTTAGCAGTCAAGTGCTTTAGCCACTATGCTACCAGAGCTATATTAGGGCCCCTAAACTGATCCTTAGTTTCTCCTTGAGGAACTGCTGCATAGTAAGTGACACCAAAAATCTCAGGGACTTACAAAAATATACATTTATTTTTTTTCTCACTCATCATTGTATAAATTGGCTACAGAGCTACTAATCTCAGCTAGGCTCTTCAGAAGACCAGACTAGACTTCAGGTTTTAGGATGAATACATGTCCACTTCATGGGTCTTCGTTACTTTTCAACAAGAGTGGCATATTCTTGTATTTTAATCAAAAGTCCAAAAGTTCAAGCCTTAACACACTGGCACATTTTGAGCTGCCAGTGGCTTATGGCTGCTTACATCCCATTGTCTAAAACTGAAAAACTAAGCTAACTGTCATTGAGTCAATTCTGACTCAGAGTGACCCCCATAGGGTTTCCAAGGTTGTGGATCTTTAGGGAAACTGACTGCCTCATCTTTATCCTGCAGAGTGGCTGGTGGGTTTGAGCAATCTACTTTTTGGTTAGTAGCCCTATGCTTTAACCAAGTGCCACCAGAGAGTTCTTTAGTGGGTCACATGTCCAAGCTCAGCATCAATGTAGTAGAAAATGTACTCTACCTACCCATCACCACTGCCATTGAGTCAATTCTGACTCATAGCAATGTCCACTGGTTTTCCAAGGCTATAAATCTTTGCAGAAATAGATAGCCTCATCTTTCTCCTGCAGAGCAGCTGGTGGGTTTGAACCACCAACTTTCTGGTTAGTAGTCAAATGCCTTAATCACTGTGCCACCAGAGCTTTTTCTACTTATCCTAGTAGTAAATAATACAAAGTTACTAAGGTTGGGCAATCCTACTTCCGTAGTGATACTGCCTCGGAAACCCAAGGAGGGGTCGCTATGAGTCAGGGCCGACTCGACGGCACATAACAACAACAACAACAAGCAAGGATCTTAGGTATATAATTACATAGCAGGAAAGAGTGAGATATTTGGGAACAATAATATCCTATAATAATTCCACTCTATTGTATAGTAGAAATTCATTACTTTACATTTCATAAATACATTTTTACACCTTGAAGAATAAACTTCATAAGGTAAAATACATCCTTGCAATAAGAATTTAAAGGTGAAATTTTAATTAAAATTTATGTCAGTTTATATTAACAGTTTAGGTTAAACACATGTTTCACATGTGGTTAGATTGTTAAAATAAATAAATTTAGATTTTATTTCCTAGAATAAATGAAATGAATATGATAACATAAGGATCATTTGAAAAATTAGTGAATAATGACATTGTTTGGAAAATATGCTTTTCCTTTTTAATGAGTGGAAGTAATATTTTTCCTAGAATAACTTTAGGGCAAGTTCAGTCAGTAACAGAAAATATTAAGGAAATATACTTTTCTAGTATGATTTATATGATGCTATAGTGGCTAAAGCACTTGACTGCTAACCAGAAGCCTGGCTATTCAAACCCAGCAGCCACTCCTCGGAAGGAAGGTTGGGCAATCCTACTTCCATACTGATACTGCCTCGGAAATCCAAGGAGGGGTCGCTATGAGTCGGGGCTGACTCAACGGCACATAACAACAACACTGTAAAATTGTGTTACAGGGCCTGTCTTTTGTCTTTGTTTTTAAATGATAGTAAATCTAATATCAGTAGAAACTCAAATACCCTAGACTCTAACGTCCATAACACTATTTCAGCACCATCACCATGGCCCACTACTTTATAAGTAACCCTCTTCTGGTGGTCAGTTTTGTGTGTCAACTTGGGTAGGGCTGGTTGAGTGGCCAGGCAGCTGAATTCAGTTATTCCCCATGATGAGATTGGCCATTAACTCCATGGTGGAATCTATTGGAGCAGCTGAGTAGCTGCTTTGGGTATGTGGTCTGCTTCTTGTATATATAAAAAACAGCTTTGGGAATGGTCTCCAGCTTATGGCACGCTTGAAACCTGCATGTAGCTGTGTCATTGTTCAGCAGTCTGCCATGCTCTGCTGACCTTGGGACTTTCATCGGACTTAAATTAGTGGCCTGCCATGTGGTTTGGTAACATCAGGACTGTGACTTTTCACTTGTCAACCTTGGGCTTGTTAGCCTCAAGCAGCTTCTGGCTGTTGAGCTATTGAGCTGAAGCTCAAGGTTGAGGGGCTTTCACCCAGCCCCTAGAGCCTGGCACTTTGAACTTGGACTCAAAGCCTCCAAATTGTAAGAGAATAAACTCCTGTTTGCCAAGCCATTCCATTTGTGGTATATTTCTTGTCAGAGTGTCACTAGGTAATCAGAACACCCCTCTAGGGTTGAATAAGAAATTCAGTAATCAATTCATTTGATTCTTGACATTGCTGTCCAGGGTCATGAGAAATGAAAAGGTTGATAAATGCTTGTGTGTGTGTGTGTGTGTGTGTGTGTATGTTTTTAGTGCATGGAGATTTCTAAGCATCAAAAGAGTTACTTAAGAATCACCCCAATCATACTAAAGTGCAGTGGTTGAAAGAGAAAGAAAAATCTTACATACTATTTCCCTACTTAAAATTCCTCAATGACTCCCATGTTACCTACAAAATGAAGCACTTTTTAGCCATTTATTTTTGTAACTATATCCCTTATTCTTCCTTACCCTCTAGCCAAATTAGTCAATTCCCTGGCTATTCCAAAATTAGTCATAGGCTATGGTGACTTTTAGGAGCTCTGGTGGCATAATACCTAAGGCACATGACTGCTAACCAGAAGCTGGCAGTTCAAACCCACCAGCCACTTCTCAGAAGGCAGGTTGGGCAATCTACTTCCATAGTGATACACCTCAGAAACCCAAGGAGGGGTCGCTATGAGTCAGGTACAACTTGATGACAA
>NW_006921609.1:20080344-20093411 GCF_000298275.1 Orycteropus afer afer | reverse complement strand
AGATCATAGTCTGCCTTATTCATTTTTGTATTCTCTGTGTGGCCTAGCACAGTCTCTTTCAATAAGTGTTCTCATTAATTTTTAATAATTTTGTCCAGGAGTTTTTACAAAATAATGTTGTGTGCACCGGCATATATGTATACACCTATATGTATATATGTGCATATACACAGGTTGTGCCACTGAATAGCAATCAAGCAAGCAACTGCTAGGATAAGAACTCTATTATCTGATCCAATTGGGACATACAGAGTGTTGGCAATTGAAAGCCATTATAAATTTATAAATAGTAATAGGTAAACAATAAACAATAATGACTGATTACTTACAGAAAGCAAATTTTAAACAACAGGAATAAATTTGAAGTGAATTTGTCACCTCCACCTTGTAAAGCACCCCACATAGCATCACAGAGGAACCCATTTGTGTCTAAAAGAGGACCCTTCCCAATTACCTATGCACATTCTATATCACCAAGCAGGCACATCATGGACCAGGTATCAGCAGGTGTCTAGCTCTCAGTGGATATGTCATCAGATTAGGTTGAGTGAGACATGGCTATGTTCATTCTCTCTCTCTTTTTGGTCTCTATTTGTGGCTTTTCTTGGCTGGGTCTGACCCCTGTGCTTAAAGATTCAGCTTTCAACCAGCAGCTCTGGGATAACGGTAACTATTATGCAGTCTATGCCTATATCTCTGCTCTATTGATGACCTCCTGCCTGAAAGCAGTCCATTGTTGTGGTCTTCTGGTCTCAAAGTTTCTGCCACTTACACTGCTGCCATTTCCTTGCCACTCACTCAGTTCTTCTGTGCTTGCCACCACTTCTCTAATCTTCAGTGTTATCAGCTCAGTAAACATTACCAGCTTAGTACAGGGTCCTGTGTGTGAATGATACACTCCACTCCTCTCTGTTAATGACCAGAAAATCCCATTGAGCTTTCATGTTCCAGTATTTTCATCAGTCACTGGGAGCCCTCTCCCTGAGCCAATTGAGGTAAAGATCAGATAGAGCTGGGCTTCAACAGCTGAAAGAAAGTGGTCAGATTGTCGGTGGGTGGGGTGGGGTGGGGGAGCAATCCAGGTCAAGGTCAAATCAACCAATCTTTCAGCAGATTGCAACCACATCAATCATTTGGGGAGAATTACAAACCCAGGATAAGTAAAGCTACATCAAAGAAAGCCCATTGCATATGCCTACAAGGAAAAAGCCAGAGTGGACCAGGGCAGAGCAAAGAATCAGTGGCAGAGATCCAGGCAAGGCCAGGGACCCAGACCCCACTCCCAAGTGACAGGAAAGAGGTGGGGATCCTATAAGGAGAGGTTGGGGAGGGTGGAGAGGTTTCGAACAGCTAACAGAGACAATCTTATGTGTCAGTTTGCTCTGCTGTGGTGGCATGTTGCTGTGAGGCTTGAGGCTGTGCCACTGGTGTCTCAAACTCAGTAGGGTTGCACGTGGTGCATAAGTTTCAATGCAGCTTACAGTCTGAGACAGGCTAGGACGAAGGAGGAGGCCATTCACTTCTCAAAGAATTGCCCAGGAAAAACCTTATGTATAGCAGAGAAATACTGTCTTATACATTAGTGTGCAACTTTATGAATAGCTGGGAAACATTATCTGATAGAGTGCAGGAAGATATGCCATTTAGTTTGGAAGTCTCTCAAAATAGGACCAGTAAAGCCCTGCATCATCAGAGTAGAACCAGCCTTACTGATATGTATAAGATAAAGCTTTAGAGACCTCCATTTGCTGATGTGGCACCACTCAAATTGAGGAAAAACAGCTGCAAACATCCATTAATAATTTGAACATGGAATGTATGAAGTAGGAATCTAGGAAAACTGGAAGTTGTCAAAAATGAAATGGAATGCATAAAGATTGATATCCTAGGCATTACTGAGCTGAAATGGACTAGTTTTGGCCATTTTGAATCAGATAACCATGTAGTCTACTATGCCAGGAATGACAATTTGAAGAGGAATGGTGTGGTGTTCATCATCACAAAGGTTGTTTCGAGATCTGTCCTGAAGTACAGTGCTGCCAGTGAAAGGATAATATCCATAAGGAATAATATGACTATTATTCAAATTTACACACCAACTACCAAAGCCAAAGATAAGGAAATTGAAGATTTTTATCAGCTTCTGCAATCTGAAATCAATGGAACATGCAATCAGGACATGTTAATTACCACTGGTGACTGGAATGCAAATGTTGGAAACAAAGAGGAATCACTGGTAGTTGGAAAAATTGGCCTTGGTGACAGAAATGATGTTGGAAATAGCATGATAGCATTTTGCAAGACCAACGACTTATTCATTGCAAGCACCTTTTTTCAACAACACAAACAGTGGTTATTCATATGGATTTTACCAGATGGAATACACAGGAATCAGATTGACTACATGTGTGGCAAGAGACTAAGGAAAAGCTCAATATCTTCAGCCAAAACAAGGCGAGGAGCTGACTGTGGAACAGACCATCAACTACTTATATGCAAGTTCAACTTGAAGTTTAAAGACAATTAAAACAAGTCCATGAGAGCCAAAATATGATATTGAATATATCCCTCCTGAATTTAGGGACCAGATAAAGAATAGATTTGATGCATTGAACATCAATGACCAAAAACCAGAAGAATTGTGGGATGGCATCAAGAAGATCATCCATGAAGAAAGCAAGAAGACACTAAAAAGACAACAAAAGAAGAAAAAAACAAAAAATATGTCAGAAGAGATTCTGAAACTTGCCCTTGAGTGAAGAGGAGCTAAAGCAAATGGAAAAAATGACAAGATAAAAGAGCTGAACAGAAGATTTCAAAGAGCAGCTCAAGCAGACAAAGCCAATTATTATAATGAAATGTGCAAAGACCTGGAGTTAGTAAAACAAAAGGGAAGAACACTTTTGGCATTTCTCAAGCTGAAAGAACTGAGAAAAAATAATTAAGCCTCAAGTTACGATATTGAAATATTCTATAGCCAAAATATTGAATGATGCAGTAAATATCAAAAGAAGATGGAAGAAATATACAGAATCACTGTATCAAAAAGAACTGGTAGATCTTCATCCATTTCAGGAGGTGCCATATGATCAAAAACCAATGGTACTGAAGGAAGAAATTGAACCTACACTGAAGGAATTGGCAAAGACCAAGGCTCCAGGAATTGACGGAATACCCAATAAGAAGTTTCAACAAACAGTTGCTCCACTGGAGGCACTCACTTGGTTTTGCCAAAAGATTTGGAAAACAGCTACCTGGCCAACTGACTGGAAGAGATCCATATTTGTACTGATTCCAAAGAAAGATGATCCCACAGAATGTGGAAATTATCAAATAATGTCATTAATATCACATGCAAGTAAAATCTTACTGAAGATAATTTAAAAACAGTTACATCAGTATATTAACAGAGAACGTCCAGAGGTGCAGGCTGGATTCAGAAGAGGATGTGGAACAAGGGATTTCATAGCTGATGTCAGATGGATCTTGGCTCAAAGTAAAGAATACCAGAAAGATGTTTACTTGTGTTTTATTGACTATGCAAAGGCATTTGATTGTGTAGATCGTAATAAATTGTGGAACATTGAGAAGAATGGGAATTCCAGAATACTTGATTATGCTCATGAGGAACCTGTTCATTGACCAGGAGATTATTGTTCGAAGAGAAAAATGGGATTTGCATGGTTTAAAATCAAGAAGAGAGTGTGTCAGGGCTGTATCCTTTCCCCATACTTATTCAATCTGTATGCCAAGCAAATAATCCAAGAAGCTGGGCTATATGAAGAATAACATGGCATCAGGATTAGAGGAAGGCTCATTAACAACCTGCCATATACTAACAACACAACTTTGCTTGCTGAAAGTGAGGATGACTTGAGGCACTTACTGATGAAGATTGAAGACTTAGTCTGTAGTATGGATTACACCTCAATATAAAGAAACAAAAATCCTCACAACTGCACCTGTAAGCAACATCATAATAAATGGAGAAAAGATTGAATCTGTCAAAGACTTCACATTGTTTGGTTCTACAATCAACACCAGTGGAAGCAGCAGTCAGGACATTAGATAACACTGGGCAAGGTGGCTACAAGGGACCTCTTTAAAGTGCTGAGGAGCAAGGATGTCTCCTAGAGGACTAAGGTGTGCCTGACACAAGCCATGATATTTTCAATCACCTCATATGAATGTGAGAGCTGGACAATGAATAAGGAAGACCGAAAAATAATTGATGTTTTTGAGTTGTGGTGCTGGAGAAGAATGCTGAAAGTACCATGGACTGCTAAAAGAATTAACCAATCTGTTCTGGGGGAAGTGCAGCTGATATGCTCCTTGGAAGCAAGAATGGCCAGACTTTGTCTCACCTACCTTGGTCATTTGGTCAGTATGGACCATTCCCTGGAGAAGGATGCCATGCTTGGTAAGGTGGAGTGTTGATGAAAGAGTGGAAGGCCCTCAACAAGATGGATTGAAACAGTGGCTGTGACAATGGGCTCAAGTATAGCAAAGATCATGAAGCTGGCGCAGGACTGGGCTGTGCTTCATTCTGCTGTGCATAGGGTCACTATGAGTGGGACACAACTCAGTGGCACCTAACAACAACAACAACCAGGAAGACCAGTTACTACTACTATAATTCAAATCTGTGCTCCAACCACCAGAGCAAAAGATGAAGAAATTGAAGATTTCTACCAATTTCTACAGTCTGAAATTGACCAAACATGCAATCAAGATGTGTTGATTATCATTGGCAACTGGAACATAAAATTTGGAAACAAAGAAGATTCACTGGTAGTTGTAAAATATAGCCTTGGTGATACAAATAACACTGTAGAGAATATGATAGAATTTTGCAAGACCAATAACTTATTCATTGCAAATACCTTTTTTCAACAACATAAATGACAGCTATAAATGTGGACTTCACCAAATGGAATACACAGGAATCAGATTGACAACATCTGTGGCAAGAGATGATGGAGAACTTCAAATCTTCAACCAAAACAAGAGCAGGAGCTGGCTGTGGAACAGACTATCAACTGCTCATATGCAAGTTCAACTTGAAGTTGAAGACAATTGAAACAAGTCCATAGGAGCCAAAATACATCCTTGATAATACCCTTCCTGAATTTAGAGTCCATCTATAGAATAGATTTGATGCATTGAACACCAGTGACTGAAAACCAGTAGAATTGTGGAATAATATCAAGAACATCATCCATGAAGAAAGCAAGGGGTCATTAAAAAAACAAGAAAGGAGGAACAGACCAAAATGGATCTCAGAAGAGACTCTGAAATTTGTTCTTGATTGGGGAGTATGGAAGAAATGACAAGATAAAAGAGCTGAACAGAAGATTTCAAAAGAACAGCTCCAGAGGATGAAGCCAACTGTTGTAATAAAATGAGCAAAGACCTGGATTTAGAAAACCAAAAGAGAACAACATAATCAGCATTTCTCAAGCTGAAAGAACTGGAGAAAAAAAATTAAGCCAAGTTGTAATATTGAAAAATTCTATTGGCACAATATTGAATGATGTAGGAAGTATCAAAAGAAGATGGGAGGAATACACAGGGTCACTGTACCAAAAAGAATTAGTTGATGTTGATCCATTTCAGGAGGTGAAATATGATCAAAAACCAATGGTATTGAAAGAAGATGTCGAGGCTGCACTGAAAGAATTGGTGAAGAACAAGGCTCCAGGAATTGACAGAACACCAATTGAGATGTTTCAACAAATCATTGCCATGCTAGAGATATTCACTCAGCTATGATGAAATTTGGAAGACAGCTACCTGGCCAACTGACTGGAAAAGATCCATATTTGTACCCAGTCCAAAGAAAGGTGATCTCACAGAATGTGGAAATTATCCAACAATATCATTAATATCACTTGCTTAAAGTGATATTGGGAGTGATAAAGGAGCTCTGGTAGCATAGTGCCTAAGGCACTTGACTGCTAACCAGAAAGCTGGTGGTTCAAACCAACCAGCCACTTCTCAGAAGGAAGGTTGGGCAATCTACTTCTGTAGTGATACTGCCTCGGAAACCCAGTGAGGGGTTGCTATCAGTCGGGTCTGACCCAACAGCACATAACAACAACAACAACAGTGAAGATAATTCAAACACCGCTGCTGCAGTATATTGACAGAGAGCTTCCAGAAATGCAAGCTGGATTTGGAAGAGGACGTGGAATGAGGCATACCATTGCTGATGTCAGGTGGATCTTAGATGAAAGCAAAGAATACCAGAAAGATGTTTACTTGTGTTTTATTAACTATGCAAAAAACATTCAATTGTGTGGATCCTAACAAATTATGGATAACATGTAGAAGAATCAGAATTCCAGAACACTTGATTGTAGAATTGTTGATTCTACAGTGATTGTTCATGAAGAACCTGTACATAAGACCAGGAGACTGTCGTTCGAACAGAACAAGGGAATACTACATGGTTTAAAATCAAGAAGGAAGTCAGTCAGGGTTGTATCCTTTCACCATACTTATTCAATTTGTATGCTGAGCAAATAGTCCAATAAGCTGGATTATATGAAGAAGAACATGGTATCAGGATTGGAGGAAGACTCATTAACAACCTGCGATACACAGATGACACAACTTTGCTTGCTGAAAGTGAGGATTTCTTGAAGCACTTACTGATGAAGATTAAAGACTATGGTCTGCAGTATGGATTATACCGCAATATAATGAAAACAAACATCCTCACAATTGGTCCAATAAACAGTTTCACAGTGGATGGAGAAAAGATTGAAGTTGTCAAGGACTTCATATTACTTGGTCCTACAATCAACACCAATGGAAGCAGTAGTCAGGACATCAGATGATTTGCTGCATTGGGGAAACTGATGCAGAAGACCTTTATTAAGTGATGAAGAGCAAAGATGTCTCCTGGAAGTGTAAGATGTGCCTAACCCAAACCATGGTATTTTCAATCACCTCTTGTGCATGTGAGAGCTGGGCAATGAGTAAGGAAGACAGAAGAAGAGTCGATGTTTTTGAATTGTGGTGTTGGAGAAGAATGCTAACAGTACCATGGACTGGTGAAAGAACTAACAGATCTGTCCTGAAAGAAGTGCAACCATAATGCTTCTTGGAAGTGAGAATGGCCAGACTTCATCTCACCTACTTTAGTCATGTTTTCAGGAGGAAAAATTCCCTGGAGAAGGATATCATGTTTAGAAAAGTGAAGGGTCAGTGAAGAAGGGAAGGTCCTTAATATGATGGATTGACCCAGTGGCTACAATGATGGGCTCAGGTATAGCAAGTATCATGAGGCTAGCACAGGACCGGGCAGTGTTTTGTTCTGCTGTGCATAGGATCGCTATGAGTCAGAAATGATTCTAGGGCACCTAACAACAACAACAACAACATTGCATCACAAATTCAAAACTTTACTTTATGCTCTACCAAAAGTACCTGGATCACAGATATTTAAAAAAATGCAACAAAGTCATTGGAAGTAAGGGAATCTATTTGAGCCAGTAAAAGACTGCCATTTGCCTTGAGTTATTTAAAATCAATAATAGAATCTCATTTGCCTTTGGTGAGTGTGGATCTTTATGACAGCTGTGACCTCTTCAGACTATTATGATTTTATTTTAAGGATTTTCAACAGTTAAAAGTAACTGCTAGACTGGTGAAAACGAGGATGCACACACACACACTATCCCATAGCACTTTATTTATGATTGCAGATATCTGCATAAAAATATTAAATATTTTTACTTATATAAAAAAGGCTGAAAATTTTTATATTTATAATGCTTTTTTAATCCTCTTTGATCTTCTTCCTATTTTCTTTAAGTTCTGCCTTTATATGGCACTAATTGCTCAAAAACAAAATAATCCATTATTTCTTTATAGAAATAGAGTTATAGAGGAGGAAGAGATATTAGTAATCACTGAAACTTATCTCTTAATTTTATAAAATGGCAACTGGGATCCACAGAAATGCTTCTTGATGTCTCATAACTTAGAGGTAAAATTGTGACTAGAACTCAGCTCTTCTGACAATGCTTCTTCCATTTAAACCCTTTCTTTTAAAACTTTTCTACCTGTATGGACCACAGGTTTTTGTCATGACAAATCTCTCTGTAAATTCTCTTCATTCCAAACTCAAAGGCTCTCCTCCTTCATGAAACAAATTCTGCTGTTCCAACTCACAGTGTTATCTTTCAAAGAACTATTTTGCACCTTCACGTAAAAGCCTCTATTACCTAAGCTACAAGATATGAGGACTGCTCTCAAGAAGTTAATAACAGTAGAAAAGGTCAATAATGTTGTTTTGGTTACTTCATGTCGTTCTAACATAAAATACCACAAGTGGATGGTTATAACAAACAGAAGTTTTTCTCTTAAAGTTCTGGAGGCCAAAAGTCCAAGTTCAAAGTGCCAGGCTCTAGGGGCTGGGTGAAAAACCCTTGACCTTGGGCTTCAACTCAGCCTCTTGTTCCCAGCCTACTGAAGCTGGAGGTTCTCTTCACTCAAGCATCTGCTGGCTGCTGAGGCTGAGAAACACAAGGTGGACAAGTAAAAAGGCACAGTCTCAATATTAGCAAACCATATGGTAGTCCATTGATTCAAATCCGTTAAGTGTCCCAAGATAATCAGACAACATAGCAGCCTGCTGAAAAATGACTCAACTACATGCAGGATTCAAGCATGCCAAAAGCTACAGACCATGCCTAAAACTTCTTATCTACTGGGGTCAGACCACATCCTTTAGGCAGCTGCTCAGCTGCTCACAGTAGATTCCACTATAGAGTTGATTACCAGTCTCCTCATTGGAAATACCACATCCAGTTGCCCAGCCCCGCAAACCAGGCCCAGCCAAGTTGACACATAACCTTAACTACCACATATGTACACATTAACAACCTGCAATATGAAGATGACACAACCTTGCTTACTGAAAGTGAAGATGACTTGAAGCACTTAGCAATCAGGATGAAAGACTATAGTATGGATTACAGTTCAATATAAAGAAAACAAAAATCCTCACAATTGGAACAATAAGCAACATTATGATAAACGGAGAAAAGATTGAAGTTGTCAGGGATTTCATTTTACTTGGATCCAAGGTCAACACCCATGGAAGCAGCAGTCAGTAAATCAGACAGCTTACTGCACTGGGAATATCTGCTGCACAAGAGCTCTTTAAACAGTTAAGAAGTGAAGATGTCACTTTGAAGACTAAGATGTGCCTGACCCAAGCCATGGTATTTTCAATGCTTGTGAAAACTGGACAGTAAATAAGGAAGACTGAAGAAGAGTTGATGCTTTTGAACTGTGGTGGATTCATTGAAAATGGAGTCTCATCAGTAATCACCATGCTATTTCCCTCTAGCATCTTAGTTAGTGCTTGAAAAACTAGATACAGCAGTTTGAATTAGGGATTTTGGTGCTCTGAACAGCTCACTGACTCAGAGTGCACCAAACACAGAAAAGCAGAATTAGAGGAAAGGCACATGGATATTATTTAAGGAAGATCTACCCAGCAGAGGATGGACAGGCAGCTGAGACAGACCATTGGAAACTTCCCTGGGGCAGTCACTGACTGGCTGGCGAGGGTGGCCACCTGAGATCTCTGTGAGGCAAGGAAGAAGACACCTATATCAGCATACGAGCAACCACACCAACATCCCAGAAATCACCCCAAGGATCTACCTTCAGCACCAGATTTTATCGGTAACTTGGGTAGGTTATGTCCAAACGGGCATGCGCAGCACCACTGAAACCCAAGTGGAGAGCTCACTGGTTCTCCAGGAGGGTGAGCTCGCTCCCCCCTCAGCAGGTCACTGAGTGGGCTTGGGTCAGCTTGTGAGACCTTGAGAGGTCTGTACTTGTCTTTGTCACTGAGATCGGGACCAAAGATTATTAGCAGGCACTCTCCCAACTCCAGCACAGCTAAAATCATGCACATCCTTGGAGCCACAGGTGGGCAGTATCACAGACAAACTCCCGAGCCATTCGCGATCTGGGCAGATTGCGCCAGCCTGATGGGCAAATGGGGTGGAGAGAGAGGAATCTGCAGCTGAGTGTGGTCCCAGGAATTTGCCTTGGAACGGCTTTTTGGCACCAAGGAGCCTTGGAAGCAGGGTCTTTGAGTGTACCTGAGCCTGGCAGAAAATGGCAACTCCCTAACAACAGGAATCTTTCCTGAGATTGAGCCACGGTCTTTTAAATAACAGTACATCATCAATAATAGCCAGTGCAAAGCCCTAGAAACCTCCCTAGCAACACCAAGCTTTCCTTCTTCTGCTCCCACCTTCTCAGCCAATAACTTCATACATTCAATAGAATAAAACATATTCAGCCAATTACCATAAAATCTCCCACTTCGAAATCTAAACCCTATTTATGACAAACAGAAACACATATCCACATTCCACACAGTGATTCCACCATCACCAAGAAAACAGCAGAACAACCCAGCATACCTGAATCAATAATAAAATAAAATACACCAGCTTCACCTTTTCAAAATATTAAACCATAAAATCAAGACAAAACAAATCAACACATAACCAGCAGTTAAAGACAACCTCAAAATGTCTAGGAAACAACAGGCAACCTCAAATCAAACAAAAAAACAAGACAAGGCATTAGAAGCAAAACCACAAACAAAGGTCTCATTATACATGGAGGAAGAAGAGGCAACAGAATTATCTGAGAAGGAATTTAGAAGATATGTTTATAGATGTATACAAAAGCCTAAGGACACCCCAAACAGAAACAAGGAGAATACAGAGAATTCCCTGGAGGAACTCAGGAAAACCATTGAGGAACAGAATATTAAGATTAATGCACAATCAGAACTCATACAAAAACAGCAGTTAGAAATGCAGAAAATGTCTATTGAAATGCAAACCATGAGCACCAAAATGACAGAACTACACAACACAGTAGAAGCTCAAAAGAGCAGATTAGAACTGGCTGAAGAGCGCATATCCCAACTAGAAGACAAATCCTGGACACTAGCCTGTATGAAGAAAAATCAGCACAAAGATTTAAGACAAATGAAGAGAGCCTAAGAATTATATGTGATGACATGAGACGAAACAATATAAGACTCATTGTAATTCCAGAACAAGAAAAGGTGAAAAAGACTACCAAGAAAATTGTGGAAAACCTGCTAGCAGAAAACTTCCCCTATATCATGAAGGAAGAAAAGATATTTGTCCAAGAAGCTTATAGAACCCCACACAAGATAGACCCCAAAAGAAAGACACCGAAGCATATTATAATCAAACTTTCCAAAACCAAAGACAAAGAAAAAATTTTGAGAGCTTCCCGGGAAAAAATAAATATTACTTATAATAACCAAACAGGCTGAGCTCCGATTACTCAGCAGAAACCATGCAGGCAAGAAGGCAATGGGATGGCATATATAAAACTCTGAAGGAAAAAAAAAACTTCCAACCAAGAATCCTATATCCAGCCAAATTATCCATAAAATATAAGGGTGAAATCAAGCCATTCTCAGATAAACAGAAATTAAGAGACTTTGTGAAAACCAGACCAACCCTACAAGAAATGCTTAAGGAAGTCCTACCAATAGAGAACCCACAAAAGAGATCAGCAAAACCAGGATATGTGACATCAACTCTAAAACCAAATCATAATAAGACCATAAAACATTCTACCTTAAAAACCAAGATACTCAAGCAGTACATAACAACAGCAACTTACCTAAAAGAGGGAATAATACTTCTAGGTACAAACCCTCAAATGGAGAGGAAAACACGACAATGTCTTTGCAGCACACACTGTTCTAAAAATGTAGAGACAAGAATATACTTCAAGGTAATCACAAAGAAGAGTAACAATTCTTCTAAACAAATCCAGAAGGAAGGAAAACATATGGGCTTTAAAAACACAAAACCAACTATAAAGGAGAAAAGGGAGAAGGCAATAGGCAACAAACTGAACTCAGCACAGAAATACATACGGACCAAGGAATCACCAGCGACACGACAAAAAACCACAATAGAATGACACCAATCAACCCATACCTATCACTAATTATACTCAATGTGAATGGACTAAATGCACCTATCAAGAGAAAGAGACTGGCGGACTGAATAAGAAAAGAAGACCCATCAATATGCTGCCTACAAGAGACACACCTTAGACACAAAGATAAAAACAAATTAAGAGTTAAAGGATGGAAAAGAATATACCAAGCCAATGGAAACTAAAAAAGGACAGGGGTAGCAATTAGGATTTCTGATAAAATAGGCATTAAGGTGAAAAACATCTTAAGAGACAAGGATGGGCATTATATGATGCTGAAAGGGTCAATCGACAAAGAAGACTTTACAATAATAAATATTTATGCACCCAATGAAAATGCTCCAAAACACATGAAGCAAATATTAACTGAATTAAAAGGAATGATAGACAACTCTACATTAGCAGTGGCAGACTTTAACACACCACTTTCAAGGAGAGACAGGTCAATGGGAAAGAAGCTCAGCAAAAATGCAGAACTTAACAACACAATCAACCAACTGGAACTCATAAACATACATAGAGTACTTCACCCAATAAAAACACAATTCACATTCTTTTCCAGTGCACATGGATCCTTCTCTAGAATAAACTATATGCTAGGACATAAAACAAGCCTCAATAAATTCAAAAGCATTGAAATACTGCAAAGCATCTTCTTTGACCACAATGCTGTAAAACTAGAAATTAATAATAGGAAGAGCAAGGAAAAAGCATCAAACTTATGTAAGCTGAACAACTCTCTTCTTCAAACCTATTGGGTTACAGAACAGATAAAAACTGAAATAAAAAAATTCCTAGAAACTAATGAGAATGAAGAAATGTACTACCAAAACCTATGGGACACAGAAAAGCAGTACTTAGAGGACAGTTTACAGCAATAAATGCATACATCAAAAAAGAGGAAAGAAACAAAATCAACACTCTAACTTATCAACTATGACAACTGGAAATAGAACAACAAAAGAGACCTACAGTATCTATAAGCAAGGAAATAATAAAGATCAGAGCAGAAATAAATAAAACAGAAAACAAAA
>NW_006921609.1:20078644-20079227 GCF_000298275.1 Orycteropus afer afer | reverse complement strand
TCAACATACAAAAATCAGTTGGATTTCTCTACACCAGCAAGGACTCCTCTGATAAAGAAATAAGGGAAATCATACCATTCACTATAGCTATGAAACGATAAAATATCTAGGAATAAACCGCACCAGAGACACAAAAGACCTATACAGAGAAAACTATAAAACACTACTACAAGAGATAACAAGGGTACTACATAAATGGAAGAACCTGCCTTGTTCATGGATAGGTAGGCTAAACATTGTGAAAATATCAATACTATCTAAAGCAATGTATACATTTAATGCAATCCCAATTCAGATTTCAACAAAATTTTTAAGGATATGGAAAACCTAATTACTAATTTCATATGGAAAGGAAAGAGACCTAAAATAAGCAGAGCACTTCTCAAGAAGAAAAACAAAGTGGGAGGTCTCACACTCCCAAATCTTAAGAGCTACTATATAGCCACAGTAGTCAAAACAGCATGCTATTGGTACAATGACAGACAGATAGACCAATGGAACAGAATCGAAAGCTCAGACACAGACCCATCCATCTATGGACAACTGATCTTTGACAAAGGCCCAAAGCCCATTAAATGGGGAA
>NW_006921609.1:20067407-20076684 GCF_000298275.1 Orycteropus afer afer | reverse complement strand
AGAAGATATACAAGCAGCCAACAAACACATGAGAAATTGCTCATGATCATTAATCATTAGAGAGATGCAAATGAAAACAACAGTGAGATATCATCTCACCCCAGCAATAATAGCAAAGTTCAACAGATCAGATAGTAACAAATGCTGGCGGGGTTGTGGAGAGATTGGAACTCTTGTGCACTGCTGGTAAGATTGTAAAATGGTACAACCATTGTGGCAAATGGTATGGTGTTTCCTTAAAAAACTGAAAATAGAAGTACCATTTGACCCAGAAATTCCATTACTAGGAGTATATCCTAAAGAGGTGAGAGATAGTGAACGAACAGACATATGTACACTTATGTTCATTGCAGCACAATTCACTATAGCAAAGAGATGGAAACAACCTAAATGCCCATCAACGGATGAATGGATAACCAAATCATGGTATATCCACACAATGGAATACTATGCCACATTAAAGAACAATGAGGGATACGTGAATCATCTTGCAATGTGGATGAGCCTGGAGGATGTTATGCTGAGTGAAATATATCAATCACAGAAGGACAAGTACTCTATGAGCCCATTACTCTAAAAAGACAGAGAAGGGTTTGCTTGGGGAAGGGAACTCACCTGGTAGGTTACTGAGATGCGGAGGGAAAGGAAGGGATTAATTTAGGGCTAGTTGGGGCTTACAAGATGACATGGGTAGGGAGAGGGATATATGGGAAGGATATATGACCACCATGATAACAGTGAGAAATGAGAGGACATATTACTGTGCTCATAAGAGATAGACGACAGATGTTAAAACCAACCAATATGTCCACAATACCACATTGTCTATAACACCAAACACTAGGCTATATAGATAAACACATAAACACCTGAGATGATCAGACAGGCGTCAGTGAATAGAGGTATAGTGCCTAAGGCACTTGACTGCTCACCAGAAAGCTGGCGGTTCAAACCCACCAGCCACTCCTCGGCAGGAAGGTTGGGCAATCCTACTTCCGCAGTGATACTGCCTTGGAAACCCAAGGAGGGGTTGCTATGAGTCGGGGCTGACTCGACGGCAAACAACAACAACAACAACTAGACCAAGGATAGACTCAGCTGAGGCTAATCTTGTACAGACACCAGTGATACAAAATACCTGCAGTCCTTACAGAAACAATAGAAGACAGACACAGAGTAATCCCTCACAGACATCCCAACACTATGGGAGAGAGATCCAATAGAGCTACTACCTCAGGACCATAGTACTGGGGTACACCAGACTCAATTGACACAACAAAATACATAAAAGTGTTGCTCCACATCCTACATTGGTGAGTAGCGACTGGGGTCTTAAAAGCTTTCAAGCAGCCATCTAGGATGCAGCTAATGGTCTCCTAGTGTCGAAAGTGAAGAAGAACGCACACACAAAAAAATAACAAGGGCATTTAGAAGCAATTAACCCTAGGACATGATGGTCCTCAAGACTAGAAGATCCGGGTGGTGCCCAGCTACCAATACCAACCACTCAGGAAGGGATCAAATCTGGAGATCCTGGATAGAGTGGGAGAGAAAACATGGAACAAAATCCAAAAACTCATTAATGACCAGAATTACTGGTCAGATGAAGTCTGGTGAGACTCCCAATACTATGGCCCTGAAATACATTTGGCACCTGGAATAAAACTCACCCCCAGGGGCTGGCTCTCAGCCCAATGGTTAGCAAGATGTACACACAGACAACTCAACCCAGGATGCTGTACCCACACACTCAATGGTAATAAATCCCTTAGTGCAATAGACCATGGGACAACAGAGGACCAACATTCAAACTGAGGAAATGCAGGACAACCCGGAGTGCATAATTATGAGGGGCTGCAAAAAGGGCAAGGAGGCCACATCTTCCAACCTCCTCTACCCCTACAAGAGGAAGACAAGATTACCAGCAGTAACCCAAGGCCTATTCCTACAAGGCCAGACATGCTGCCTCCCTCCAGCTCTTTCTCCAACCGTTCCTCCCAAAGCACCCACCACCTCTCTTCTGGGTTCGATAATTCACTTCAGTGACCACACAGAACTCACAGATTATGGAGTTTATTAGGGAAGCACCACAGGCTACAATTCAAGTTCAGGAAATACTCAGTCTCTCTCCCAGCCCACCATCTCTCAGCCAACAGTCTCACAGTCTCTTTCCCAGCAGTACTGATCCCTCGGTGTCTCACTCAGCAACGTGTGTCTCTTGTGTCTCTTTCCCAGCAGCACATGTCTCTCTCCGGGGCGCATGTCTCTTTCAGCAGCACATCTTCCTCAACCAGCAGTAAAAGAGTGTTCTGCCTCTAGGAGGCCTCCTTTTGAACTTGGCAGAGTGGCCAAACTAGCCAATCACAGCACCAGAACTCTAAGCACCTGAGAGAGAGTGGGAACCTCCCAGAACATTGTTTTGTGCCACTCCCAACAGAAATACTCCACTTGAATAAAATTTACAATCAGGAGCTCCTCTGTTGCTCTTTCCACCACTGAGTTTACAATGACTTATGGGTAGAAAAGCCATACTAAGTAATTTACTAGGAGCTCTGGTAGCATAGTGGCTAAAGCACTTGACTGCTAACCAGAAGGCTGGCGGTTCAAACCCACCAGCCACTCCTCGGAAGGAAGGTTGGGCAATCCTACTTCCGTAGTGATACTGCCTCGGAAACCCAAGGAGGGGTCGCTATGAGTCGGGGCTGACTCGACGGCACATAACAACAACAACAACAAAGTAATTTACTACACTGCAGGGGCACAGGAGGAGTGTTGGAGGTTAGGGAGGGGAGGAGACTGGGTTAGGGTTGGACATGGCGAATGGGGAATTAAACCAAATGTACACATGACTTTGAATGTAAAACAAGCTCTTAAAATAAAAAAGAAAAGAAAAGAACTGCAGTGTTGGTGAAGAACACTGAAAGTACCATGACTGACAGGAGAAGGAACAAATCTGTCCTAGAAGAAGTGCAGCTGAAATGTTCCTTGGGAATGAGAATGACAAGACTTTGTCTCACCTACTTTGGTCATGTTGTCAGAAAAGATCATTCCCTGGAGAAGGATATCATGCTTGGTAAAGTAGAGGGTCAATGAAGAAGGCAAAGACCCTCAACAAGACGGACTGACACAGTGGCTGCAATGATGGGCTCAAACATAGCAAGTGTTGTGAGGATGGTGCAGGACCAGGCAGGCAATGTTTTGTTCTGTTGTACATGGGGTCACTATGGTCAGAGCCAACTTAATGCACCTAACAACAAGAAGATTCTAGAAAATAATAATTTCTTTGTCAAAATAAATGTCTTTACATCACAGACTACCAGTGGAATGAATAAATGAAAACATGCTCAATGTTTGCATTTCATAAAGTGAAAATTGGCAGATGTTTGACATTAGGGAACCAAGTTCCATGGCAACTTCCTGCATAAATTCTCCCTGAGAAAGTTATAAAAATGTCATATACCAACATTTAGACTTTAAAACTGAAGTTTTCACTGAAGTGAAACCAAGTTTCACTATGCCATTCTCATTAAAGTTTTTGCTTGATTTTTCCAGACTCTCTTCATTAAGGGGAGGACATTCTTTTATTTTAATGCTTATTTAACTCTATTATAATCTATAAGAAATATGAATGCAAACTAGTTATGATTTCCACTTCGCCTGGGCCACTTTGCTATAGATCAGATCCAAATTGTAATCACTTGACATATAGAAATAGCTTAGTCTGAGATAGAAATAGTAACTTTCCCTCCAGTACAAAATGAAGGAAACCTTCTTTGACAGCAGAAGATTGTCAAATCCTTACCCCCTTCTAAAGACTCATAATGAGGCCAATATTTAGTTTAAGAGTATATCTAAAATCCTCTAAGATTCTACCAGATTCCTTTTTAGTAAAACCTGTGTCTCCAGGTCATAGAATTTATCCCAAAAAGGTTCAAGCTGCCCTCAAGCTGGTATCCATAGGGTGCTCTGGATACCATGTCTTAGATCTTAAAGGGTTGCATCTAGTGCCAACACCTAGCTTTTGGAAAAGGTGGTCAGGACAGAAACTTGGCTACCACTGACTGAGTCATAACTGCATATAAAATGTATTTCTATCAAGAGTCAGATAACTCTGCATTAAGGAATGGGGTGGAGGAGAGAAGATGGCAACAATACATATGTTTCTCCTGATACTTTTCATTTCAGCTACTTAGAGCTCTGAATCAGAGAAGACTACTATGTCTACATGTCTTATTTAGTATTATCTAAGAGCATATTCCTATTTTTTTAAGGAGAGAAACTGAAGTCAAAACTAAGAAGTCTTCCCAATATTATGTAAAATGAATCAGGCCAATATTTGCATTCACATTCCAGAGCTCATAATTTTTTCACTGCATCAATAATCTCCTAGGCCAGTCAAAGTTAACAAAATATGATTTTTCCAAATTAGGATTTATTTTACAATTTTGAACTCTAGTGATTTAAGTAAATATCTAGGGAGCTCTGGTGGTGTAGTGCCTAAGGCATTTGTCTGCTAACCAGAAGGCTGGCAGTTCAAACCCACCAGCCACTCCTTAGAAGAAAGACTGGGCAACCTACTTCTGTAGAGATACTGCCTCGAAAACCCAAGGATAGGTCACTATGAGTTGGAAATAACTTGACAGCAGTGAGTTTGGTTTGTTTGTTTGTTTGTTTGTTTTTAATGTACGTCATAAACTAAGCCTCTAGACCTTATGCTACCACTGTATTTAGCCTTTACTTTAGTCCTTCTTGATATTTATGCCTAAAAGTAGACACAACTTTCTCTGACAGTAATAAAACTACATTCTGACTGTTTCTTTGTCACAAAATCCCAACAATAGTTTAATTTTATAAAGTCTAATTCATCCTGCCCATCACCTTCAAATAAAAATAACTTAAAAAAAATAACAAGATGATGTTCATTTTCAAATTAACAATAGCAACAATACTATAAAAACACCAAAGTAACAGAAGAAACATCTTGAAGAGTCTTCAACTTTGAGAAAACTGCAGAATAAAGAGTTAAAATAAGAAGCAATTGTTTAATTTTTTTGAAGAGTTTCAAACTAAGTAGAATACTTTTAGCCAAATTAATGAGAGGTCAGAGGAGATATTTTTGTTTTGGGCAGCTTTCTTCTGACTATTTCCAAAAAAAACACATCACAATTAGGAAGGGTACATTTGGTCTGAACCAAACTTGTCATTTGATAGCCTATTTACAAAAAAGCACCTCTGTGTATTCATACTATAAACCCATACACACAGATACGTACACACATATCTAATATCAATTGCACTCTGAATATGAAAACAACTCTTCAAAATTTCCTTATATCTTGGTTCCATATATTTGTATGACTCAGAGAACACCACTGAACTTTAACACTTAGTAACAGGGTGACTAGAGAAGTTAGTAACATCCGTGTGCCACAGTTTTCTTATCCATAAAATAAAGGGGCTGGTTGAGATGGCTTTTAAAGGATTTTCTGACTCTAAAATCACATATGCTTCTGAGACCCTAAGAAGAGCAAATCGAAGTGGTTATGTTGAAATGCCTGTGTCCTTAGTTCAGAGTAGCTTTGTACTTAGAGAGTGATTCATTCTGGCCAAGAAGGAACATTTCCATTTCATTTTCTAAAATAATCATGGCTAGATTTAACCCTTTCAGAAGAAATGTTAATTTTCTTATTTTTCTTAGGCCACTATATTTGTTAGTGCAGGACTTTTCTGTAATTTGATGTCATTTGTTTGATTAATTCTGTATTTGCTTCAGGAAAGGGCCTATTTTTAGCCTCGAGATTATTTCTAATATGTGTGCTTCCTGCTCTCTCTGCTGGCTCTTGTGTTTTTATGCCCTTTTCCTTGCACCTAAGTAGCACTTGGCTTTACTTTAGATGATAATTCTTTTAAAGAGCTTGATCTTGCCCTTTAAGATTCATGAATTTTGCCCCAGTAATATACAGAGTGCTACTACATTTCTAGTTCTTTCCATCTCCGTTTGAAATCTGATATGTTTTATATTAAATACAGCAAATCCTCTTGTTATTACATTCATTTTCTCAAACATAATGTAATTTTCATTAAAGTAATGGGGATTAGAATTCTCATGACACAATATATTCCAAAGCTTTAATTATCAGATGGACAAGAGTAAACATGCTGTGCTTATGTAACTTAGAGATTACATCATATGTCAAAACTCAAAATTAGAAAAGTATCATCAAGTAACTGGTGTACACACATAAGCCATTTTAGTAAAATGTAAATTCAACGATGAGGTAATTAAATTCGAAGGTTCAAATGGCTGGCTCAGGTGGTAGTTTGTAAATGAGTTTTACCACTCAAAGGGAATATTAATATTATTTTAATCAGTAAGGAAGAAATAATACATTTTTTTTTTCTTTTCCCCTGATTTATTATTTCAAAGTTGTCTCTAGCCCTAATGGAAAAAAGGAAAGATGGAATAGTAACATCTTACAGTATAAAAACTTAAATAGTAAATGTATCCTTAAAGATTGTTGTTATTAGGTGCCATAAACTTGGTTCCAATTCATAGTGACCCCGTGGAGAACAGAATGAAATGCTACCCAGTCCTGTGCCATCTTCACAATCATTGCTATTTCTGAGCCCATTGTTGCAACCACTGTGTCAATCCATCTCATTGAAGGTCTTCCCCTTTTTCACTGACCATCTACTGTACCGAGTGTGATGAACTTCTCCAGCAACTTGTCCTTTCTGACAGCATGTCCAAAGAAAGTGAGACGAAGTCCTACCATCCTCCTTTCTAATGAACATTCTAGCTGTATTTCTTCTAAGATAGATTTGTTTGACCTTCTGGCAGTCCATGATATACTCATTCCTAGTCAACCCCACAATTAAAAAACATCAATTCTTCTTCAGTCTTCCTTATTCATTGTCCAGCTTCCACATGCATATAAGGTGATTGAAAATACCTTAGCTTGTAACAGGTGCACCTTAGTCCTCAGAGTGATATCATTGGCTTTTAATACTTTCCTAAGGTCTTTTCCAGCAGATTTTCCCAATGTAATATGTTGCTTGATTTCTTGACTGCTGCTTCATCACCCTTGATTGTGGATCCATGTGAAATGTAATCCTTGACAACTTTAATATTTTCTCCATTTATCATGATGTTGCTTATTGGTTCAGTTGTGAGGAATTTTATTTTTTCTTTTCTTGCAGTGTAATCCATACCAAAGGGTGTAGTCTGTGATCTTCATCAATAAGTGTTTCAAACCCATAAAGATAACAATCTAGGAAACCCTATGAGGCAGTTCTACTCTGTCATTTGGGATCACTATGAGTCAAAAATCAACTCAGCAGCACCTAACAGCAAAAGCAGGAATAACAGGAACAACATCCTACCTAAAAATTTCTGAATTTCTCCACTGATTCATTTTAGCTGTTTAAATAAACTTATATTAAATTGGGAGTTCTGGTAGCTTAGTGCCTAAGGCATTTGACTGCTAACCAGAAGATTCAAACCCACCAGTGGCTCCATGGAAGGAAGGTTGGGCAATCTACTTCCATAGTGATACTGCCTCAGAAATCCAAGGAGAGGTCACGATGAGTCAGATCCAACTTGGCAGTGTTTTTTTTTTTTTTTTTTTTTGGTATAAAATTAATTCCATTATGCCTAAAGCAGGGTCCTAAGCAGCTGGCAAGGAAGCTTGGTAGCATAATGGTTAAATGCTTGACTATTACCCAATAGGTTGGTGATTCAAATCATCCAGCAGTTCTGCAGAATAAAAGACCTGGCAAATCTCTTCCATAAAGATTACAGCCTATGTTACTCTATGGGGCAGTTCTACTCTATTGCATAGGGTTGCTATGAATCAGAATTGACTTGACAGCACACAAGAACAAGTTACTGTCACTAGACAAAAAGTCAGGGAGGAAATGAAGAATAAGAAACTATTAGGTAACATTTAAGTAAACAAAACCACACAATAAGAAATAAACACAGATAATTGCCAGGATCAAAGAGAATGATTGTGTCATTGTCTTTTCCCTTTCTACACACACTTCTGAAGAAGTAATTTTAGTCCTTTTCTCAGTTATTTTACTCTCCAAGGGTATGTTTGATGTCTTAGGTTGTATAGCTGTGCAAAGAGAAGAAATTTAAACTTATAAACTTCTCCAATGTCTTACAATTAAAATATTTTATGAAGCCTTTAAATAAATACCTCAATTTTTAATATGAAAAAAAAAATGCCTAGTTGTACTGATTTTCTAGTCTCTTGGGTAATTCTAGGCATTTCTATTTGAAGAGCAAAGGTGTCACTTTGAAGACTAAGGTATGCCTGACCCAAGCCATGGTCTTTTCAGTAACCTCATATGCATGTGAAAGCTGGACAATGACTAAAGAAGACTGCAGAAGGATTGATGCATTTGAATGGTGGTGTTGATGAAGAATATTGAATGTATCATGGACTGTTAGAAGAATGAACAAATCTGTCTTGGAAAAGAACAGCTAGAATGTTCCTTAGAAGCAAGAATGGCCTCCAATACTTTGGACACATTAACAGGAGGGATCAGTCCCGGCAGAAGGACATCATGTCTAAAATAAATAGTCAGCAAAAAAAAAAAAAAAAGATGAAGACCCTCAAGAAGATGGATTGACAGTGGCTACAACATGGGCTCAAGCAAACTACTATCCTGAGGATGGTACAGGACCAGTCAGTGTTTTGTTCTCTTCCTTAGGAAGTCAGTATGCGTTGAAACTGACTCAACAGAACCAAACAATAATATTGGAGAAAATGAAGGCAGAATATAAACTTCCCTGGAAGAGCTTTGTAATGTGTTATAAACCATCAAAATCACTTCTGTCCCCCAAAATAAAATAATAAAATCCACTGTCATCAAGTCTATACTGACTCATAGTGACGGTTCCCTCTGGCTTTCCAAGGCAGTAAATCTTTACTGAAGTAGATTGCCCCATTTGCCTTCTGCAGTGGGGCTAGTGGGTTTGAACCACCCATCTTCTGGATAGTAGTCAAATGCCTTAGGCACTGTGCCACCAGAGCACAAATTGTTACTTGCATGTTTACGTTTATTATGACCAGCTTGGGAGCTCTGGTGGTAGTGCCTAAGGCATTTGACTGCTAAGCAGAAGGCTGGTGGTTCAAACCGACCAGCCACTCTTTGGAAGGAAGGTTGGACAATCTACTTCCCTAGTGATACCACCTTGGAAACCCAAGAAGGGGTTGCTATGAGTCGAATCTTACTCGATGGCAGTGAGGTTTTTTTTTTTTTTTTT
>NW_006921609.1:20055492-20061943 GCF_000298275.1 Orycteropus afer afer | reverse complement strand
ACAGTCCATTCTATCTTTCAACTTTCCCAACCTCCTCACCATCTAGAAATTCTGTGACTGCACTGTCCCCTCCCTCTTCCTGTTTGTAGCCATCCTCACTTGCCAATTGCTATCTCCGGTTCCCTGTCCACAACCCTGTAATCTCATTTTACTCTGGATATGTCCATAGCTGTGGTTTCTGGGTTATATTACTGAGGGTGAATTTTTTATTCAATTAAAAAATTATTTATTGGAAGTCTGCTATATGTCAGGCACCTCACCCTCAAAGTGCCATTATGATACAAAAAAAAAAAAAAAAAACCTCACTGCCATCCAGTCTGACCTGACTCATAGCGACCCCTCCTTGGGTTTCCTAGGCAGTATCACTACGGAAGTAGATTGCCCAATCTTCCTTCCTTGGCATGATAATGTGTTTGAACTGCCAGCCTTCTGCTTAGCACTCAAATGCCTTAGGCACTATGCCACCAGAGATCACACCAGTAAGATAGCAATAAACAAATCCTGGTATTAATATTCAATCTTGGAATATATACCCATTTATTGTTTGAAATAGTGATTATACTGTTTATGAGGTAAGTATGCTTTGTTTAATTTGGTTTATAGGAATGTGCTATAGTTAAATACAGTGACTCTATGTAATATTATTATGGCAAAGCATTTTTTAAAAAAATAGATAATCCATTACTAATATTAAACATTTTTATGACCAATTACCTTTGTATTATCTTCAGTTAGTTCCGTTAGAAATCTAGCTGCTTAATTACTAATAATTCTTTAATTTTATTGCTCTAATTTTATGCATGATGACAATGACAAATTCTGCATGTGTTGTCAAATCTTGCAGTTCTTTGAGATGTTTCACCTTTCCAGTCTACTGTAGATGAATAATATCCTTGCTTTAGACTATGTCCATCACTTGTCTGTCAGTTTGTTGTACTGTGGTAGTTTGTGGTTACTGTGAAATACCAGTGGTATTTCAAACACCATCAGAATCACTTATCATGATAGTTGTGTGTCAACTTAACTAAACAATGATTCTAAGTGGTTTAAGCAGTTATGATGGAATCAATCCATGATGAAATATGCTATGACCCGCTAATCAGTTAAAAGGGAGTTTCCTTGGCAGGATAGCCCCCTTCCAATATGTATATGGGCATCCCGGGAAAATTCTCAGGCTTTCTGTTGGATGTGGATCCTGCATGTAGCTCATAATCATACAGTTTCCAGTGGCCTGCCATGTTGCCTGCCAATCTTGGGATTGTTGCCTTCGCAGCCTGTGAGCCAACAATCTGCCATTTTATCTGCTGATCTTAGAGCTGTCATCCACTGAAGTCAGCAGCCTGTTATACTGCCTGCTGATTTGGGGTTCGTCAGCCCCTGCAGCTTCAAGAGTCAGGAAAAGCCTTTAGCCTGATGGTTGACCTACGGATTTGGGGCTTGCCAGCCAACTGTGTGAGCTATTTCCCTGAGATAATTTTTTTTTTTTTCTCTCTCTTTCTCTATACATATATAAATTTCATTGGTTTTACTTCTCTAGAAAACCTAGCCTAAGATATCCATGGTGGATAGATTTCAGTGCATTTTCTAGACTAAGACAGACTAGGAAGAAGAACCTGGAACTTCGAAACAATTGGTTAGTGAAATCCTAATGAATACGAGCAGAAAAATTGTTTGGTATAGTACTAGAAGACAAGCCCCTCAGATTGGAAGGTACTCAGAATATGACCGGAAAGCATGGCTGCCTCAAAGTAGAGTCACCCTTACTGTTGTGGATGGAGTAAAGTTTTAGGGACCTACACTTGGTGATTATAGCATGACTCAAAATGAGATGAAACAGCTGTAAATATTCATTAATAATCAGCATTCAGAAAATACAAAGTATAAACCTAGGAAAATTGGAAATTGTAAGAAATGAAATAGAATGCATAAAGATCAATATCCTAAGCATCAGTGATCTGAAATGGACTGATATTGACCATTTTGAATTGAACAATCATATGGTCTACTGTGCTGGGAATGACAACTTGAAGAAAAAGTGATGTCATATTCATTGTCTAAAAGTACTTTTCAAGACCTATTTTGAAGTACAACACATTCAGTGATAGCATAATATTTCTGCATCTAAAATGAAGACCAATTAATACAAATATTATTAAAATTTATACACCAAACACTAATGCCAAAGATGAAGAAAATGAAGTTTTTTTTAACCAATTTTTGCAGTCTGAAATTGATCTAATATGCAATCAAGATGCATTGGTGATTGCTGGTAATAAGAGTGAGAAAGTTGAAACAAAAACAAAGGATCAGTAGTTAGAAACTATGACATTGGTGAAAGAAAAAACACCAGAGATCTTATATAGAGTTTTTTAAGACTAGTGACTTGTTCATTGGAAATACCTCTTTTCAACAAAATAAATGATGGCTATTCCTCACCAGTATATTGACAGAGAACTTCCAGAGGTGCAAGCTTGATTCAGAAGAGGATGTGGAACAAAGGATATCATAGCTGTTGTCAGATGGATCTTGGCTCAAGGCAAAGAATACCAGAAAGATGTTTACTTGTGTTTTATTGACTATGCAAAGGCATTTGATTGTGTGGATCATGACAAATTATGGATAACATTGAGAAGAATGGGAATTCCTGAACACTTGATTGTACTCATGAGGAACCTACACCTTGGCCAGGAGGCTGTCATTCAAATGGAACAAGGGGACACTACATGGTTTAAAATCAGGAAGGGAGTGCGTCAGTGTTGTATCCTTTCCCCATACTTATTCAATCTATATGCTGAGCAAATAATCCGAGAAGCTGGACTATATGAAGAAAAATGTGGTATCAGGATTGGAGGAAGAATCATTAACAACCTGAGATATGCAGATGACACAACTTTGCTTGCTGAAAGTGAGGATGACTTGAGGCACTTACTGATGAAGACTGAAAAATACAGTCTGCAGTATGGATTACGTTTCAATATAAAGAAAACAAAAATCTTCACAACTGGACCAATGAGCAGCAGCATCACAATAAATGGAGAGAAGATCGAGGTTGTCAAAGAATTCACATTGCTTGGTTCTACAACCGATGCCAATGGAAGCAGCAGTCAGGACATTAGATGATGTGTAGCATTGGGAAAGTCAACCATGAAGGAACTGTTTCAAGTGCTGAGGAACAAGGATGTCTCCTTGAGGACTAAGGTGCTCCTGACACAAACCATGACATTTCCAATCACCTTGTATGCACATGAGAGCTGGACAATGAATAAGGAAGACCGGAAAAGAGTTAATGTTTTGAGTTGTGGTGCTGGTGAAGAATGCTAAAAGAACTAATAGATCTGTCCTCGAGGAAGTGCACCGAAATGCTGATAGGAAGTGAGAATGGCCAGACTTCATTTCACCTATTTTGGTCATGTTGTCAGAAGGGACCATTCATTCCCTGGAGAAGGATGTTATGCTTGGTAAGGTGGAGGGTCAATGAAAGAGGGGGAGGCCTTCAACAAGATGGATTGACACAGTGGCTGGGATGATGGGCTCAAGTATAGCAGGGATCATGGAGTTGGTGTGGGATCGGGCAGTGTTTCATTCTGCTGTGCATGGGGTCGCTTTGAGTTGGAGACAACTCGATAGCACCTGACAACAACAACATTCCTCACCAGAAGGAACACAGAGGAATCATATAGAGTACATCTGTGCAAAGAGAAGACAGAGAAGCTCATTATAATCAGCACAAGGCCAGAGGCTGACTGCAGAACAGATCTTCAATTGCTCATATATAAGTTCAAGTTGAAATTGAAGAAAATAAAACAAGCCCATGAGAGCAAAACTATGGCCTTGAGAATATACCACTTGAATTTAGAGACTATCTCAAGAATAAATTTTAATGCATTGAACAATAATAATTGAAGACCAGATAATTTGTGGGGTTAGGTTGGGTTCTCTAGAGAAGTAAAACCAATAAAGCTTATATTTGCATATAGAGAAAGAGAAATTTATCTTAGGAAAATGGCCCACACAATTATAGAAGCTGGCAAGTCCCAAGTTCTGTGATCAAACCTCAAGCTGGAGGCTTTTCCCGACTCATGCAGCTGCAGCGGCTGAGGAGCTCAAGTTTGGCAGGCAGTATACCCGCTGTTGACTCCAATAAATGATGAATCCAAGATCTCCAGGCTGAATGGTAGACTGTTCACTCATGGACAGTTGTAGGCAGCACAATAGGATCCCAATCCACAGAAGAGGGTCTCTTTTCCCAGGATGTCCATAAATATATTGGAAGCAGGCCACACTCCTAGGGAAACTCCCTTTCAATGGATTGGCTGCTCAAAACATATACATCTGATTCCATCATGGAATAACCCACATCACAATTGCTTAAACCACACAGAATTGTGATCCAGTCAAGTCAACACACAGCTCTAACTATCCTTTTTTCAAGGATATCATACATGAAGAAAGCAAAAGGTCTTTAAAAAGGCAGAAAAAAAGAAAAGACCAAAATGTATGTCAGAAAACACTCTGAAACTTGTTCTTGAATGTAGAGTAGTTAAAGTAAATAGAAGAAAAGATGAAGTGAAAGAGCTGAACAAATGTTGAAGAATGGCTTGGGAAGACAAAGTAAAATATTCAAAGGAAATGTGCAAAGATATGGAGTTGGCAAACCAAAAGGAAAGCACACATTCAGCATTTCTCAAGCTGAAAGATCTGAAAAAAAAATTCTGGTCTCAAGTTGCAATACTGAAGAATTCTGTGGGGAAAAAAAAAATGTTGAAAAACACAGGAAGCATCAGAAGAAGGCGGAAGGAATATACAGACTCTCTGTACAAAAAAGAATCAGCTGATGGCCAATGGTATTGAAGGAAGAAATCCAAGCTTCAATAAAAGCATTAGTAAAAATGAAGGGTCCTGGAAGTTCTGGAATAGCAATTGAGACGTTTCAACGAATGGATACAATGCTGGAACACACTCATCTATACCAAGAAATTTGGAAAAAAACTTCTTGGCCAACCAGCTAGAAGAGATCCATATACATACCCATTCCAAAGAAAAGTCATCCAACAGAATGTGGAAATTATTGAACAATATCATTAATATCACTGGCAAGTAATTTTTTTCTGAAAATAATTCAAAAACATTATAGCAGTATATCAACAGGGAACTTCCAGGCATTCAAGCTGGATTCAGAAGAGGACATGGAACAAGGGCTATCACTGCTGTCTTTGTTTGGCTGAAAGATATTTGCCCCTGTTTTATTGACTATGCAAAGGCATTTGACTGTGTGGATCATTATAAATTATGGGTAACATTGTGAAGAATGGGAATTCTAGAACATTTAATTGTACATAGAACAAGAAGTAGTTATTCAAACCGAACAAGGTTACCCTACATGGTTTAAAATCAAGAAAGGTGTGTATCAGGGTTATATCCTTTAACCATAGTTATTCAATCTGTATACTGATCTGGACTTGTTCTAGTTAGCTAGAGCCACTCTGACAAGAATATACCACAAATGGGATGGCTTTAACAAACAGTTTATTCTTACAATTTGGTGGCTTTAAGTCCGAGTTCAAAGTGGCAGGTTCTAGGGGCTGGTTGAAAGCCCCTCAACCTTGGGGTCCAGCTCTGCCTCTTGCTCCTGGCCCACTGAAGCTGGAGGCATCTTTTCACTCAGGCAGCTACTGGCTGGTGAGGCTAACAAGCCCAAGCTTGACAAATTAAATGGTACAGTCCCAATATTACCAAACCGCACAGCAGGCTATTAATTCAAGTCCATTAACATTCCCAAGATCAGCAGAGCATGGCAGGCTGCTGAACATGACTTGGCTACATGCAGGGTTCAAGCATGCCATAAGGCAGAGACCATTCTCAAAGCTGCTTATTATATATGGGAAGCAGACCACATCCCTAAAGCAGCTACTCAGCTGCTTGCAGTAGATCCCACCATGGAGTTGATTTCCAGTCTCATTATGGGGAATAGCTACCACCAGCTGCCCAGCCACTCAACCAGATCCAGTCAAGTTGACACACAACCTTAACTACCACAGGACTATATGAAGAATGTGGCATCAGGCTTGGAGGAAGACTCTAATAATCTGAAATATGATACAACCTTGCTTGCTGACAACAAAGAGGACTTGAAGTACTTACTGATGAAGACCAAAAACTACAGCCTTCATTCAGAGTTACAACTCAATGTAGAGAAAACAAAAATCTTCATAACTATACCAATAAAGGACATTATAATAAACGGAGAAAAGACTGAAGTTTTCAAGGATATCATTTTACATGGATCTACAACTGATGCCCTTGGAAGCAGCAGTCAACAAACCAAATGATATATTGCATTGGGCAAATCTGTTGCCAAAAAAAAAAAAATCTTTTTAAGGTGTTAAAAAACAATGATGCCACACTGAGGACTAAAGTGTGCCTAACTTAAGTTAGAATATTTTCAATTGCC
>NW_006921609.1:20052871-20054752 GCF_000298275.1 Orycteropus afer afer | reverse complement strand
AATAAACAGGAGTTTATTCTTACAATTCGGAGGCTTTAAGTCCAAGTTCAAAGTGCCAGGCTCTAGGGGCTGGGTGAAAGACCCTCTTCCTCTTGCTCCTGGCCCACTGAAGCTAGAGGCATCTCTTTGCTCAGGCAGCTACTGGCTGGCGAGACTAACAAGGCCAAGGTCAACAAAAAAATTGACACACTCCCAGTGTTACCAAACCACACAGCGGGCCATTAATTCAAGTCCATTGTAAGTCCCGAGGTCAGCAGAACATGGCAGCCTGCTGAAAAATGACATGGCTACATTCAGGGTCCATGCATGCATGAACTAGAGACCATTCCCCAAGGCTTCTGCTTATATACAAGGAGCAGACCACAGTCCCTAAGGCAGCTACTCAGCTGCTCACAGTAGATTCCACCATGGAGTTGATTACCAGTCTAATCATGGGGAATACTACATCCAGCTGCCCAGCCACTCAACCAGGCCTAGCCAAGTTAACACACAAACTCAACTACCACAGTAGGATAACACTACAATCTTCTATCATATAGTCGATTACCAAGAGTCTGTAATTTATTTGTATTGTTCAATATTCTTAACAGAATTTTCTCTATGAGAATTTGCATTGGAAAACATGTTTATTATTCTTGAAAAACTGACATTTATTATTACACACTGAGAGTTGTGTAATCAATTGCATATTTCCACGACTGTCAGGCAACTTAGAGGCAGGATTTAATCCAGGTTTTATGGAACCTGAGGTTTATAAAGTTTCATGAGCCACGTTTAAGAAAATTATAGAACAATATCATTAATATCGCACGCAAGTAAGACCTTACTGAAGATAATTCAAAAACACTTGCAGCAGTATATTGACAGAGAACTTCCAGAGGTACAAGCTGAATTCAGAAGAGGATGTGGAAAAAGAGATATTCATAGCTGCTGTCAGATGGATCTTGGCTCAAGGCAAAGAATACCAGAAAGATGTTTACTTGTGTTTTATTGACTATGCAAAGGCGTTTGATTGTGTGGATCATGAGAAATTATGGATAACATTGAGAAGAATGGAAACTCCTGAACACTTGATTGTACTCATGAGGAACTTGTCACTTGACCAGGAGGCTGTCATTCAAATGGAACAAGAGGACACTACATGGTTCAAAGTCAGGAAGGGAGTGTGTCACGGTTGTATCCTTTCCCCATCCTTATTCAATCTATGTTGTTGTGTTGTTGCTGTTATGTGCCCTTGAGTCAGACCTGACTCATAGCGACCCCTTCTTGGGTTTCCAAGGCAGTATCACAATGGAAGTAGATTGCCCCATCTTCCTTCTGGGGAGTGGCTGGTGGGTTTGAACAGCCAGCCTTCTGGTCAGCAGTCAAGTGCCTTAGGCACTATGCTACCAGAGCTCCCAATATGCTAAGCAAATAATCCGAGAAGCTGACTATATGAAGAAAAATGTGGCATCAGGATTGGAAGAAGAATCATTAACAACTTGAGATACACAGACGATACAACTGCTTGCTGAAAGTGAGGATGACTTGAGGAACTTACTGATGAAGACTGAAGAATACAGTCTGCAGTATGGATTACATCTCAATATAAAGAAAACAAAAATCCTCACAACTGGACCAATGAGCAGAATCACAATAAATGGAGAGAAGATTGATGTTGTCAAAGAATTCACATTGCTTGGTTCTACAATCGATGTCAATGGAAGCAGCAGTCAGCACATTAGATAACGTGTAGCATTGGGAAAGTCAACCGCGAAGGAACTGTTTCAAGTGCTGAGGAGCAAGGATGTCTCCTTGTGTCCTAAGGTGCTCCTGACACAAGCCATGATATTTCCAATCACCTCATATGCATGTGAGAGCTGGACAATGAATAAGGAAGAC
>NW_006921609.1:20026824-20042878 GCF_000298275.1 Orycteropus afer afer | reverse complement strand
AATGACATGAGACAAAGTATATGTGAACTGCTGTATGAAAAGTGAATTTACTCTGTAAATCTTCACCCAAATCCTAATAAAAAAAAAAAGAAAAGGAATTCAAAATAATAAAGACAAAATTAGGTACAAGAATTTGGAAAAGCCCCATCCAAGTACAGGGCCTTGAAGCTTAAACTTTATTAGCTACATATAAACCCACTTCTGATTGGCACTAAGTTTTATGTCCAACAGTTACTTATTTCCTCCATCACATTTTTTTTAATTGAACAAATTCATTTTCCATACAGCAGTTCAGACACATTGTGTTAGGCTGGGTTCTCTAGAGAAGCAAAACCAGGAAAGCTTATACATACATATAGAGAAAGAGAAATTTATCTTAGGAAAATGGCTGGCACACTTATAGAACGTGGCAAATCCCAAGTTCTTGGATCAAACATCAAGCTGGAGGCTTTTCCTGACTCACGCAGCTGCAGAGGCTGATGAGCTCAAGGTTGGTAGGCAGTATACCGGCTGTTGACTCCAATGCATGATGAATCCAAGATCACCAGGCCGAATGGTTGGCTGTTTCCTCACAGACCATTGTAGGCAGCACAACAGGATCCCAATCCACAGAAGAAGAGTGTCTCTTTTCCCAGGATGTCCATATTGAACATCAGAAACAGGCCACAACCTAGGGAAACTTCCTTTCAAAGGATTGGCTGCTCAAAACATGCACATCTGATCTCATCATGGGAATAACCCACATCACAATTGCTTAAACCACACAGAATTATGGTCCAGCCAAGTTGACACACAACTCCAACTATCACACATTTAGTTTCATAACATTGATTACAATCCCCATAGTGTAATAGCTCTCTTTTCACTTCCTCCCTGTGGTTATCACACATTTAGTTTCATAACATTGATTACAATCCCCAAAGTGTAATAGCTCTCTTTTCACTTCCTCCCTGTGGTTACCTTTTCCTGTGTCTTTTTTTTCTATGCATTCCTGCTCTCTGAGATATCTCCCTATGCACAAATACTGCCCTTCTTGTCTCCCATGGTTGATTGCTCTAAGAAGTAAACCTACCTGGTGTAAATGTTCTCCTTGTATGCCTATCTGTTGTTTGGCTAGGAGCCATGGGAGTGAGTTCAATTCCAGGCCTAAAAGGTGATTAGCAGCCATAGTCTCAGGGGTGATCAAAACAGGAGATCACTGGTCTCTATCAGGGAGCTCTGGTGGCATAGTGCCTAAGGCATTTGACTGCTAAACAGAAGGCTGGTCGTTCAAACCCACCAGCCACTCCTTGGAAGGAAGTTTGGACAATCTACTTCTGTAGTGATACTGTCTGGGAAATCCAAGGAGGGGTCTCTAGGAGTCGGATCCGACTCCATTGCAGTGGTTGCCTTTTGCATTAGTCTCTATCAGACCAGTGAGCCTGGTCTTTTTTGTGATCTTGAGTTTTGTTCCACATTTTTCTCCCACTTTATGCAGGAACTCCTATTTTGATAACTCTCTGAGTGGTTGACAGTGATAACCTAGTATCATCTTGTTCTTCTGGTTCCAGGTTTGTAGACTGAGGTTCCCATGGTCAACTAGATCCTTGTACTAATTGTTTCCAAGTATCTTTGGTTTTCTTCCTTCTTCCTTGCTCTGGAGAGGAGAGATCAGTTGTCTTAAAACTTGTAAGTTTTTAAGACCCCAGTCACTACTCATCAGGGTAGGAAGTAGAACAATATTTTTGCACGTTGTTGTTGTTGTTATGTGCCGTCGAGTCAAACCCAACTCATAGCGACCCCTCCTTGGGTTTCCGAGGCAGTATCGCTACGGAAGTAGGATTGCCCAACCTTCCTTCTGAGGAGTGGCTGGTGGGTTTGAACCGCCAGCTGTTATTTTTGCATAGTACTCCATTATAATTTTTTTAATGCAGTAGATATCCTCCGAACTTTCTGTAAAATCTGAAAATTATAAAATATGATATAGGCATGTTGTTGTTGTTGTTGTTTGCCGTCGAGTCAAACCCAACTCATAGTGACCCCTCCTTGGGTTTCCGAGGCAGTATCACTACGGAAGTAGGATTGCCCCAACCTTCCTTCTGAGGAGTGGCTGGTGGGTTTGAACTGCCAGCCTTCTGGTGAACAGTCAAGTGCCTTAGGCACTATGCTACCAGAGCTCAAACCTTAAATATGTTACTTAAATTTTCAATGCCTAAATAAGCATTTATATGCCAACATTTTGATTACTATCCAAAGCTTTTTCTTCAGGTAAAAAGTTAAGTGAAAGTTGGTTAAGAGGGATTTTTTTGCTTAATTTCCCCAATCTCATTTTTTACAATTTTATTTTTCTCTATTTAGGACTAATGGTTTTACATTCCTTTTGTTATAAACTGCTTCATAATTGTTTTAATATGGTAGATTAAAATGATCACTGTTATGACTATTTGTATATAGATTCTCTGTTTTGTAGATGATCCATGATAATTTTACAATATCTGACTGACTATCTTAGACCTTTATGAATTTCTTTCTTTAAACATTTGGCATATGCTTTGAAATAAAATTAAACTTGACTTCAAACTACTCAAACATAAGACAAAGTTTTGACTTTATATAATTTTGCCTTACAGATGCATTGCTTCACCTCTTCAAAATTCTAGATAATTAATAATTGAATATATATTATGTATCATTTCTTATACACATGGCTTTGGTTTAAGTACAAGCAAAAAGAAAAAATGTTTACTGGTGTGCTCATTCTCTATGTTCACGCAGATCAATTGAAGATTCTTCACCAGCGTCTCTCAGAGACTAACTAGGCTGATGGTAGAGGGTGAGGGTGTGTGTGTGTGTCTTAGCAGTCAAAAATAGAATTTAGTCAACATTTCAACATAGCTTTTATGTTGAAATTACCATATGCTTGTTATTCAACTTTTAAATTTGCATGAGAACAAATTATAGAGATATTAGCTATTGCCAATCTGCTTTGTCACACAAAAATGCACAGCAAATAGTCATTGGTATTTTCATCCCTACCTTGTGGTATGGAGTTTTAAGAACATGCATTAGTGCACAGATGTGTACTATCTTTTGAAATCTGCATCCAATCTTCTGGGCTCAGTTTCAGAATCTAGCACTATCATTTAAAACAAAAATAGTTTGTTCTTTCATCTGTGCAGCATAACAGAAAAATTTTAATCAAAGTCAGACACATATTCTGAAGGAAATCACTGCCCACTCTTCCATGAAAGAAGTAAATTTCAGTACCTTACTTCAAATTTTAGTTGTTCAATAAATTAATTTCACACATCTTATGTTGAGTCTTCCAAGATGGGGTGATTTCACTTCTTAACAACTAAGAGATGGTAGTTTCATAGTGTGTAGCTTGCTATGAGTTATAGTCATTTATGAAACCCATTAATACAGGAAATTTGATTTTATGCCATTTTGCAAACAAAAATAGCATGTCATTGCATGGATGAGAAAGAACAATTAAATAATTTTAAAAAAAATTCTGAGGGAAAGTGGTAGTTTAGGTTATTATGAAAATATTGCCTAAATCAATAAGGCTGATAAAACTGTAAAATTAATAATATTGAATTCCTTAGGACTAACATTCTTAGCATCTTATCTGAGCACAACATAATCATGCATCATTATAAACCACAGTTTCTGAAACTTGGCCATTGTTTACTTTTTTAATACGTGATAGCACCAAGTTGGAGAAGTACCTAAGATGCATAATAGAAATGATGGGGGATTGAGAATGACACCATAAAAGAATAGACGAAAAGTATTGGTGCTCTTAGGCCTTTAAAATTTAAAAGAGGGAAGAAGTAAATACTATAAAATGTGAAAGGTGTGAATAGACTAAACTGAGATTTTAAGTTTTGGAAGCAGTTCAGAAAATGAAATTAAATATTTTTGTAAAAATGTTATTCATAATGAGTTTCAAACAGATATGATTCAACTTCAAGAGGTAATATATAGTAAAACTACAAAATACTTTACTGAAGATACATATACATATCAAAGGTGGTGGTACATAGGACAGTTATTTTAGGAAATGAAGAATTTTGAGGGAGGTTTGTTCCTGACCAAAATGATAGGAGCAACCATAGTTTATTGCCTCTGTCAGAGATACAATATTGCATGAGGATGAGGAGTAGTAACTTTGCTTTAATTATTATGTTTCATTTTATTCATTGTGAGAATAAATACATTTTTAAAATACAGGCTATCGTGATAATTGAAAGATCTATAGAATATGAATAATAATTGATTTATAAGACACTTCACTCTAGTCCTTCATCATAAGTAAGGATAATTTTATTAGTTATGACATAATTACAGTATAATTTAAATTTTAAAAAGTAAAGGAAAAAAAAAAACTAATTGCTGTAGAGTCAGTTCTGAGACACAGCAACCTTATAGGACAGAGTTGAACTTCCCCATTGGGTTTCTAAGGCTGTAAATTTTTAGGTAGCAGACTGGCACATCTTTCTCCCATGGAGTGGCTGGTGGGTTCAAAATGCTGAGCTTTTGGTTAGTAGTTGAGTGCTCTATTCACTGTGCTACCATGGCTCCTTTTAATTAAAATAAAGCTTATATATTTCAAACACTCATAGGCAGAGCTTTCCTCATAGTGACTACTCAAGTATTGACTTCATAAATCACGGATCCAACTTCCTATGGAACGTTATTGATGACCTATTGCCAACAAGTATAAGTATGCCACTAAGGACTATAAGCTTGACTTTGAAAAACCAAACAAAATACACAGAAAAAGAAACAGTTTACCTTATCCAGTTTGTCTTTTGGGTGACCATAAATTTTCATTTATAATCCGTATTGTGTGCATCAGTCAGGATAGGTTTGGTTATGCTATATATAGTAACAAACAGACCTAAAAGTTTCAGTGACTAATAAAAGTTTTATTGTTTTGCTCACTTCATATGTCTAGTGCATGTAAGTTGAGGACTCTGTTCATCATTGTCTTTCAGACACCTGGCTGATGATGGAGCGGCCACTATCTGAAATACTGCCAGTCACTGTGACAGTAGAAAAGACAATTCACCACATAGTCTTACTCTGCAGTTAAACGATCCTGCTCAGAACTAACCCATGTGACTCTTGTTCATGATGCCATTGACCAAAATTAGTCACATGGACCCCCTAAGGAAGCCAAGAAAGATAACTGGGAAAGAATTTGGTGAGTAGCATAATGTTTCCAGGAATCCCTGGGTAATGCAAACAGTTAAGCACTTGATGTATTAACTGACAGACTGACAATTTGTAATCCATCCAGAGGCACCTCAGAAGAATGTCCTGGTGATCTTTTTTCTAAAGATCACAGCCTTGAAAACTCTATGGAGTGCAGTTCTACTCTGTAAACATAGGTTTGCTGTGAGTTGGAACTGACTCTGTGGCAACTGATATATATATATATATATATATATATATATATATATATATATATATATATATATACATATACATATATTTTGGGTTTACTAATGTAAGGGAGCTCTGGTAGCATAGTGCCTAAGGCACCTGACTGCTAACCAGAAGGCTGGCGGTTCAAACCCACCAGCCACTCCTCGGAAGGAAGGTTGGGCATTCCTACTTGCGTAGTGATACTGCCTCGGAAACCCAAGGAGGGGTCACTATGAGTCGAGGCCCACTCGATGGCAAATAACAACAACAACAAAGTTTCCACACTTCAGCAACCTTACAGCAGCAACTGTATTGTTTGAAAGGCAACTGTTATTCTAGATTAACTTATTTAAATACTGACCCCTGTGAAATATAGGGATGATGAAACAGTAACATTAACAAGACTAGCAAAGTAAAAGAAGCCTTCTGCTGGGATGTCTCACTAACGTTTCAGTGCACTTCAAAAGACTTTGACTAATTATAAGCTTAGATAAACCTGCTATTTTGTGAGGTTGAATGATGTCAGTTACAAAAACACTCCAATCAGAGTGGTCATCTATTAGCAAGCAGACTGCCCTGCAGGGAAACAAAAGTACATGCTGTTATCACTGTCATAAAGTGAGCATGATCTCAGACTCAGAAGATGCTTCAAGACAGTTGCTGAAAATTCAGCCTTTTTAAGGACAGATGTTCTGCCAAAAGCCCCATGACTTGCTGCTACCACATAATGTGTAACTAATAAATTAAGAAGGAGCTCTGGTAGCATAGTGCCTAAGGCACTTGACTGCTAACCAGAAGGCTGGCGGTTCAAACCCACCAGCCACTCCTTGGAAGGAAGATGGGGCAATCTACTTCTGTAGTGATACTGCCTCAGAAACCAAAGGAGAGGTCAGGTCCGACTTGGCAGCACGTAACAACAACAATAAAGAAACAGGCTGATGTCTCAGATGATTGGATTATTTATTTATCACATTAGGAATATGAAAGCTAAGGATTTTAGGGTCAGTTTCAGAAAATCACCTCAGGTTGGTGGGAACAACTAATGACACCAAGCTAGCTTCACATGACACATTATATTTGTTGTGGTTACCTAGTGCTGCTCTAACAAGAATATATCATAAATGGGATAGTCTTAATAAACAGGAGTTTATTCTTACAATTTGGAGTCTTTTAAGTCCAAGTTCAAAATGCCAGGCTCTAGCGCTGTGTGAAAGCCCCTCAGCCTTGGCTTCAGCAGCTCTGCCTCCAGGTCCCGGCCCACTGGAGCTAGAGGTGTTTCTTCACTCAGACAGCTACTGGCTGCTGAGGCTGCCAAGGCCAAGGTTGCCAAGTAAAAAGGCATAGTCCCAATGTCACCAAACCACAGGGTAGGCCATTAATTCAAGTCCATTGTAAGTCCCAAGGTCGGCAGAACATGTCAGGATGCTGAACAATGACTCAGCTACTTGCAGGGTTCAAGTGTGCCATAAATTAGGGACCATTCCCCAAGGCTTCTACTTACATTTGGGAAGCAGACCACATTCCCTAAGGCAGCTACTCAGCTGCTCACAGTAGATTCCACCATGGAGTTGATTACCAGTCTCATTATGGGGACTACTACATACAGCTGCCCAGCCACTCAACCAGGCCCAGCCAAGTTGACACACAAACTGAACTACCACAATATTCAATTTTATATTTTCTCTAATATGATTAACAATTTTCAAAATGCAATAGTGTTTTGAGGATCAAATACTAAATTTTTTCATGGGCATTGCTTTGGAAATATCCTTACCTGTGATATACTGCTTTTACATAGAAAGTCACAGATGTCAGAAATATTAAATTAAATAATACTTTGCATTAGTATTTTAAGCTTTGCTATTTTAACATATAGGAAAGTTAGAATAAAAGGAAACTATTTGTATATTGATTTTATTTATTTTTAGTGCTTATTTTAGTAAAATATCAGAATATTATAGAAAGATCACTGTATTCTAGAATGACACAACCTAATCATTATTTTCATCACTAAATGAAAATACTAAAGCTAATATTTCTTGAATGCTTACCATGTGCCTGGCACTAACATTATAAAAATCTTACATGTATTCATTAATTCTACTCTTACAACTCTCTCCTGGGTTTATTATTACTATTATTATTGGCATTTCACAAATAAACACACTAAGTCACAGTCAGATTCCAGAACCTTTGTATTGAAATTCTGTTGAGGATGTGGGCTTTGGCAAAAATAACCTGAGGTTTGAATCTCACTCTGCCATTAATAAAGGGGACAACCACTTTTGACAAGTTACTTAACCTCTTTAAGCATGAATTTCTTCTTTTGCAATACTTCCAAGTTTCTAATGATAAAAAGTATGGCCAGGAATGAAAATTACTTAGCACACTGTCTTGCCACTACTAAGTGTCCAAAAACAAAGTCAGCTAATATTCTTGAGAGCTCTGGTAGCATAGTGCCTAAGGCACTTGACTGCTAAACAGAAGCCTGGTGGTTCAAACCCACCAGCCACTCCTCAGAAGGAAGGTTGAACAATCTATTTGCATAGTGATGTCGCCTCGGAAACTCAAGGAGGGGTCACTATGGTTGGGCCTACTCGAGGGTATTTAACAACAACAACAATATTCTTCTTATTGTTATCATTAGATTCAAAGTAAAGCATGTAGCGTGATATTAGGAATGTTGTAGATGCATAATAAATATTAGATCCCTTTCTTATATATTTTTGAAAGTCTTAATAGGCCAAAAAGATTAAAAATCTCACATGTGAAATTAGACAGGACTTTGAGAATGTATCTGTGAATGACCTTGATAAGAAAACCCAGGCACTATTTTTAATTGTTTCTAAATTTAACTGTGTCATATTCTCATATTAGTTCTTTCATTGTCAGGGAATTAGGTGTTCATTTAACTCACACTTGGTACATTTTTCAGTGTATTGGCTGGTTTTCAAGTCCTGGTATAGAAAGCTTCAATGACTACTCACATTTCCTACAGAAATACAGTGGAATTTATTAAAAGCTCTGTGGATTGGAGGGGGAGCAATGATACCAGGTTATGAAAGATTTGTGATGGCTCTGATATATTTCTTTCCTCCTTTCAAAAGCAAAGAGCGCAAAGCACTTTTAAATTACTGAGAAAATTAGAACAGAACGTTAGTACTTTTTAAATCCAAGCATCACCATTGACTAATAAAGTACTGCTAAAGTGTACTGAAGGTTCAGTGCCCTAATAAAAAGTTCTCTGGGAACGAAAGGCAGCTGCTATACACTAAGGATATATATTAAGGATACCTGTCTCCTAAACTAAAAGATGCATCAACACTGCAACCTGAAATCAATTTAATTGATTTGTGTGTGTCATTATCTTATTTGTTATGTTTATGCTTTCATTTATCAAAAGCAGAATTTGCTGAGTAAGGGTTATGTCATAGATATAGCAGTTAAAGGCTGGAGAGTCCAGTCATTAGTCTTTATCATAAAATGCTAGGCAAGAACATTATTCTCCAAAAATGGAAAAGTAACTGCTTAAGGAATAGATCTTCTGAACATTAGCTCAACAAATCCAGGAGGCTAATATAGAAGTGCTACTGCACTTAAGAGGTTAGTTTGGTTTCTAGAGCTCCCAGGGAATATTTCCAAAAGTTCTAAAATTTGGACACATTATGTTAGTGTAGAAACTTCTAATGCCATAGTGATTTAGCAAAATTATTGACTAATTTTTGCAATTAAAATTAATTTTTCAAAAAATGCTGAAATCAAGTAGTTGGACCTGTGGACTCGGGACCATAGTCACAAGGGACATCAAGTTCAATTGGCATAATATACTACACAAAAACATTGTTCCATATCCTACTTTGGCAAGTAGCTACTAGGATCTTAAAAAGTTGCAAGTGGCCATGTAGATGCAATGATTGGTCTCTCCTCATCCAGAGCAAAGAAGAATGAAGAAAAAAAAAAACACACATGGAAACAATTAGTCCAAGCAACTGGTGCATCATGTGATCCTCAGCCTATACAACTATGAGACCAGAACTAGATGATGCCCAGCTCCCAACCACTCAGAGGGGTATCTATGTAGGATATCCCAGATAGAGTGGGAGAACAATGTGGAACAAAACTCAAAATCATTTAAAAAAAAAAAAAAAAAAAGGACCAGGTTTGCTAGTCTGATAGAGCCTGATGGAACCACTGAGAATATGACCCCTATCTGCCCTACAAGTCTGGAATTGAACCCACTCCTGTGGCTTCCACCCAAACAAAAGACAGGCATATGAGCTGAACATTTATATTAGTTAGATACACTCCTTGGAGAGAACAATCATGGGAGAATAGAAGGGCTGTGTATGCATAAGGAGACAGATTGAAGGGAAGCTATGCATGGGAGGGGAGGACACAGGTAAGAGGTAACTATGGGGAAGAGGTGGGAGGGGAGCTGTTGCACTGTGGGAAACTGTAGTCAATGTCATGAGACAAGGTGCATGTGAGCTGCTGTATGGAAACTGAATTTGCTCTGTAAACTTTCACCCAAGTCACAATAAAAATTTAAATAAAAATGCTGAAAGGATGTATGATTTTACTTATCTCTAATGAAAACTAGCTATATGTTGTTGTTGTTATGTGCCATTGAGTTGGACCTGATTCATAGTGATCCGTTTTTGGGCTTCTGAGGCAGCATCACTACGGAAGTAGATTGCCCAACCTTCCTTCCAAGGAGTGGCTGGTGGGTTTGAACTGCCAGTCTTCTGGTTAGCAGTCAAGTGCCTTAGGCACTATGCTACTGGAGCTTCAGCTATGTGTAGGAAATGATTTTTCCCTCAATATCATTTCTAAATTTTTCCTAAAATTAAAATTATCAAACTATAAGATTTCATGATTATATTTCACCCCTTCAATCATGTTGACAGATTTGAAATTTAAAATTGTTGTCAGTATTGGGAGTTTTTTAAATTCTTGTTTTTAATTAGTGCACTGATGGAGATAAGGAAAGGTTATTATGGGTGACAAGCATTTGATCAAAAAACAACACCAAAACCCCAAAGGAACAATATTACATTGGTTGGCAACTACTTATAAGAAAAAACTGTTTTATTTCCTAGTATTGCTTAATACTCTTTGTTTCGCTGAGCAAGATAAATATGTTGATCCAACTAATAAAATTTAGGGCTTCACTTCCAGTAAATGTTAGTTAGAAGTTACATAAGCCAATAAAAAGCCATTTCTCATATAAAATATTTAGGGAGATGAGTCTTTGAAGAGTAGCTCATGCTTTTGATGAGAAAATTTAGGAATAAAAATGATATATCAAAATTGAATTCTACCATCTTAGTCATAGAAGTTCCTGAACAGTGCAAACTGTTAAAAATTCTCAGCCGTTAATTAAAAGGTTTGAGGTTCAAGTCCACTTAGCGGTACCTCTGAAGAAAGTCCTGGCAACATACTTCTGAAAATTCTGCCTTTGAAAACTCATAAATCGTAATTCTGCTCTGAGACACATGGAGTAACCATGAGTCAAAGTGACTGAACATCAACTGATTTGCTTTGTTTCTTTACCTTGGTCATAAAATGGTATCCTTTCAGGGTAATCCTACTCTTTTAAAAATAGAAAAAGCAATTGAAGCTACAGGCTTCAAGTGCAGACCCAGAAATCCAAGGGAAGTCATAGTTAGTAAAGCTATCATCAACTACATCCACCTTGAGACAAAGGACCATGCCATGAGAATGTCACACACTGGAACCAAGGACAGTCATTAGGGACAATGGATACTGGGTATCACTGCTCTCTTCTTGAAACACTGCACCTCTAACAAAGTGTCTCTTTTTAAGGCTGTGGTCAGTATCTAATCCAATCTGGTTGGAAAGGAAATGTACAAGTCTGTTTTATCCTGCTCTCAATTCCTCTCTCTTACTCTAGACCTTTCTGTAACATGCCAGAACAAATATTTTAAGAATTTTGCTATTTATTACTGACAAAAAGATATATAGTACAAATAACCAAGACTCCACTTGTTGCTAGGTGCCATCAAGTCACTTCCAACTCATGGTGACCCTATGTACAACAGAGCAAAACACTGCCCAGTCCTGTGTTGTCCTCACAATCATTGCTATGTTTAAGCATCATTACTACCACTGTGTCAAAACATCTCATCAAAGGTCTTCCTTTTTTTTCACTGACCCTCCACTTTACCAAGCATGGTATCCTTCTCCAGGGACTGCTCCCTTCTGACAATATGACTGTGGTAGTTAAGGTTGTATGTCAACTTGCCTAGGACCTGGTTTTGAATAGCTAGGCAGCTGCATGTAGTTATTCACCATGATAAGATTGTAATCATCTCCATGGTGGAATCTACTGTGAGCAGTTGACCATTTGAAGGAGAGCTGCCTGTGGGGTGTGGCCTGCTTCCAGTGTATATGGAAAGCTTTGAGGATGATCTCTAACTTTTTAGCACATTTTGGGCCATGTTGCCTGCCGATCTTGGGACTGTTCCTGGGCTTAAATCAGTGGCCTGATGTGTTGCTTGATAATCTTGGGACTGTGTCATTTTATCTGCCAATCTTGGTTTCATCAGCCTCAACAGACAGCAGCTACGTGAGCCATAAGAAGCCTCTAGCTCCAGTGGTCCTGGAATAAGAGGAAAAGCTGAAGCCTAACATCAAGGGGTCTTCACCCAGCCCCTAGAGCTGGCATTGTAAATTTGGACTGCTAGCCTCCTAAACTATAAGAAAATAAATTCCTATTTGTTAATGCCATCCACTTGTGTTATTTCTGTTACAGCAGTACCAGAACCAAGATGATGAGCAAAGTACAAGAGACAAAGTCTGGCTATTCTTCCTTCTCAGGAATATTTCAGTTGTACTTCTTCCAAGACAGAATTGTTTCTTCTTCTGGTAGTCCATGGGATATTCAGTACTCTTCACCAATATCCCAATTCATTTGCATCAATTTTTCTGTGGTCTTCTTTATCCATTATGCAACTTTCACGTATATATGTTGTTATTGTTGTTGTTGTTAGGTGTCATCTATTTGACTCAAACTCATAGTAACCATATGAAAAACAAAATGAAGCAATGCCTGGTCATGCACCATCAAAGGGAAAAAACAAGCTTGGCATTTCTTAAGCTGAATGAACTGAAGAAAAAAAATCAAGACTCAAATACCAATATTGAAAGATGCTATGGGCAAAGCACTGAACAATGAAGGAAGCATCAAAAGACAGAAGGAATATACAGAGTCTCTGTACAAAAAAAGAATAAGTCAACTTTCAATCATTTCAGGAGGTAGCATGTAATTCATTTTACTTTAATCTACAATCAACACCATGGAAACAGCAGTCAGAAAATCAGATGTCATACTGCACTGGGCAAATCTGCTGCAAAAGACCTTTTTAAAGTGTTGAAGAGAAAGACATCAGTTTGAAGACTAAGGTGTCTCTAATCCAGGCCACAGTATTTTCTATCCCCTTACATGCATGTGATAGCTGGACAATGAATAAGGAAGACTGAAGAAGAATTGATGCCTTTGAACTATGGTGTTGGTGAAGAAGACTGAAAATACCCTGGACTGTCAAAAGAATAAACAAATCTATCCTGGAAGAAATGCAACTGGAATGCTCCTTAGAAGTAAGAATGACTGGACTTTGTGTCACCCACTTTGGTCAAGTGGTCAGAAGGGACCAACTTCTTGAGAAGGATATCATGCTTGGTAAGGGGGAAGGTCAAAGGAAATGGGGAAGATCTTCTATGAGATGGATTGGCACAGTGGCTACAATGATGGACACAAGCATAGCAAGGATTTTGAGGATGGCACAGGATGGGGTAGTGTTTCTTTCTGTTGTACATAGGATCACTATGAGTTGGAATCAATTTGATGGCACCTGAAAACAACAATAATAGTATTATCTGGACTTCCTTGTAGATGTATTGATACTATCTTATCACTGACAACACTGTACTTCAGAATAGATCTTGAAATCTTCCTGTAGATGATGAATGCAATGCCATTCCTCTTCAATGTGTTATTGCTCGCATAGTAGGTCATATGATTTTCCTATTAAAAATGGCCAATATCAGTCCACTTCAGCTCAATAATGCCTAGAATCTTTATGCGTTTGGTTTTATTTTTTACTACCTCCATCCTTCCTAGATTCATACTTCGTACATTTCATGTTCCAATTATTAATGAATGTTTACATCTGTTTCTTCTCATGTTGAGTCATTCCACATTGGCAAATGATGGTCTTGAAAACTTTACTCCATCCACAGTATTAAGGTCAACTATCGTTTGAGGAATAAGCTCTTCTACAGTCATATATTATGTGCCTTTCAACCTGAGGGGCACATCTTCTGACAATGTATCAGACAATATTTCACTGTTATCCATAGGTTTTCAGTGGCCAATTGTTTTCAGAAGTGGATCACCATATCCTTCTTAGTCTTTCTTAGTCTGTCACTGAAGCTTGTCCAGCATGGGTGACCCTGATGGTATTTGCAATATCAGTGGCATAGTTTCCAGCATGAGAGCAACTTGCAAGCCATCACTGTATGACAAACTGACAGACAAGTGGTGAAACAGTCCACTACAGCAAGCCATCTGTCTATCATACCTGTATCTTAATGAAAGAGATTTTTGATTAAGAGTGACTTGTAAAATAATGTTGCTATACTGCTTTATAACAACAACAACATACTGCTTTATAAGGAACATTTGTCGGAAGGCAATATAATAGTTTGTGGTTAGGTTATTAATTATTTGTATTTATTTATTTTCAATACAAATCTCTTTTTCTTTCCTCTGTAATTCTTAAGCAACATTAAGCATATTTTGATTATTTTTGGTACCACCAGTTTGATAATATTCTATCAATACAGTGACATACACTTTTGATATGAGAAAATAGTCTTACGAGAATTTCCCATGAAGACATTCATATGCAGCATGTGTTCAGATACTCATTTTCATTTGGCATTTTCCAACTGTACTAAATATGTTATCACTCAATGTAAACTTTAAAAAAGAAAGTCTTCAGTTGAAAAAAGAGGCTTGAAGTTGAAGCTCTGTTGTATAATTTCAGAGATATTCTTGTCATCTTTAAATAGATAAAATTCTGTTTGTGCTTTTACATATCTGTAAAACATGAGCCACTTTTCAATCTTTCTATTATCTATCTTTCATTTGTCTATCTACATATCTTTATTTCTCTAATTTCTCTTTTTCTAGAAAACAGGGTCTTTCACTAATGATAATCATTGCTGCGGGGTTTATCACCATTTCTTAAGTGATTGCTATCTGTAGAGGTTTCAACATGTTATAGTTCTCTATTAACTGCGTCTATTTCATAAGACTCTCCTTTTCTCAGGCTGTAACTTAAGATGAAATTCTGCCAACATAAAAATGAAGTGGTCATTTGTTACAGGAAGTGAAAAGTTGGCAATGTACATAAGGTACACCCTAGTAACTTAGTATTGCGGTAACACAAAACACCACAAGTGGGTGACTTTAAAGAAAAGAAATTGATTTTCTCACAATTCAGCATACTAGAGGTCTAAATTCAAGAATCTTTCTAAGATGAGTCCTTTCTTGTTGGTAACCCAGTAGTTCCCAAGGTTTCCTTTGCTCTATACAACCTTCCTATGGCATCTGTCTTCTCCCTTAGTGACTCTTTGTCTACTCTTGTCTTTTGTATAACTCATAAGTGATTATGTTTAGGATCCACCCTACTGGTATGATTTCATTAGCATAAAAGAAAAAAATTATTTCTAAATAAGATTATATTCATAGGTACAGGCATTAGGATTTTAACACATATTTTGGGAGACATGATAGCATCCACAACATGCTATCAGTAAATACTGCATTTCATCTAGAATATGATATCATTGATTATAAGGCACATTAATATATATATCACTAAGAAAGAAAAGATACTTCCAGTTAAATCTGATACACCATCATTATAAGGAGCATCCTCCCTTAATGGATGAAAAACATGGAGAAGGAAGCATCATACAATTCATAAAATGTGACATGCCTTTTTCACTTGTTTGACTTCTAGTGCCAACTAACAAGTACACTGTATTTTATTTATCTATCTTGTTTTTTTTTTTTCTTTCCAGATCAAATTTATTGCTGATTCTGTCTGATTTTAGGATGTGTTGGAGGCCTATGCTTGGGCTCCATCTGGTCTGTGTCAGGGAACTTGGCTCCATTTATTCCTGTGGAATTAATTCAATTTATTCTGCCTTCAGTTGGCCAGTGACACCAAATCGTAATATCAGAGAGAGCTGGTGCATGTGCTCAATACCCAGGCGCTATTCTGTTATCCAAGATTAAGAGGATTAGTCCAAAATTACATTATCAATTTTGAAGGAGGAAAATTTAGTCTTCAGTGTCATCTTCTTTCTAACCACCAATTTTCTTATTATTTCACAACATCAAGGAGAGAGTGTGCCATTCTGAGTTAAACTCATAACCCCCATTAATTGTTGCTTGTTCTTTTCCTCATCTCCTCAGGGACAGTAGTTTAGTAATTAACACATCTATTAATATAATTCTTCCAATTGGCTAAAGAAAATGATACTCTACCCACAGGGAAAAAAATGTTATGAATTTAACACTGGTCTTTTGGAAAGCAGTTTATAT